>NC_064563.1:133163783-133483783 GCF_937001465.1 Orcinus orca
TAATATTTACTTATTAGAGTAAAATAAATTCAAAAACCTAATTCCTTCTTATACCTTTAAATTCAACATAAAAGGCTTATTACTCCATTCATAACTCCAAAAAAAATTAAGTCACTTTTAAAGAGACTGAGATTAATTTATAATCCCATTTTTTAATTTACTTAGATTTCTTTAAATATTTCTTAGTTGCATTTGTATATTTAGGTACCTAATTTTCCAATTTATAGAAAAAAAAACTTTCTAAACGTTTAAGTAATTCTTCTGTATGTAACAAATTAAACTTATACATATTATAGATATCAAGTTCTTTTAAATTTTCCAATATTATCAATAAACTCTAAACTTTGACCTGAAAATCACAAGTCTAAATTGATTATGCTGATTGCACATTTTAAATTAGAATTACTTAAAGAAACTGTGGTTTCTTTAAAAAGAAATGCAATTTATTTATTTTTCTCTCTTTTTTCTTGTTTTCTCCCATTTCTTCTGAGCAGTGTGGCTGACAGGGTCTTGGTGCTCTGGCAAGGTGCCAGGCTTATGTCTCTAAGAGTTCAGGACATTGGTCCACCAGAGACCTCCCAGCTCCATGTAACATCAAGTGGCAAAAGCTCTCCCAGAGATCTCTATCTCACGGCTAAGACCGAGCTCCACTCAACAACGATCAAGCTACAATGCTGGACAACTTATGCCAAACAACGAGCAAGAGAGGAACACAAACCCACCCATCAGCAGAGAGGCTACCTAAAATCAAACTAAGGTCACATGCACCCCAGAAAAAACCACCAGATGTGATCCTGCCCACTGGAAAGACAAGATCGAGACTCATCCACCAGAACACAGGCATGAGTCCCCTACACCAGGAAGCCTACACAATCCACTGAACCAGACTTACCCACTGGGGGCAGACACCAAAAACAATGGAAACTAAGAACCTGTAGCCTGTGAAAAGGAGATGCCAAACACAGTAAGTTAAGAAAATGAGAAGGCAGAGAAACACACAGCAGATGAAGGAGCAAGGTAAAAACCCATCAGACCAAACTAATGAAGAGGAAATAGGCAGTCTACCTGAAAAAGAATTCAGAATAATGACAGAAAAGAAGTTCCCAAATCTTGGAAATAGAATGGAGAAAATAAAAGAAATGTTTAACAAGGACCTAGAAGAACTAAAGAGCAAAGAAACAATGATGAACAATACAATAAATGAAATTAAAAATTCTCTAGAGGGAATCAATTGTAGAATAACAAAGGCAGAAGAAAGGATAAGTGACCTGGAAGATAAAATAGTGGAAATGAAGACCACAGAGCAGAATGAACAGAAAAGAAGGAAAAGAATTGAAGACAGTCTCAGAGACTTCTGGGAAAACATTAAAAGCACCAACATTCGAATTACAAGGGTCCCAGAAGAAGAAGAGAAAAAGAAAGAGACTGAGAAAATATTTCAAGAGATTATAGTTTAAAATTTCCCTAATACAGGAAAGGAAATAGTCAATCAAGTCCAGGAAGCACAGAGAGTCCCATACAGGATAAATCCAATGAGAAACACACCAAGACACATCTTAATCAAACCATCAAAAATTAAATACGAAGAAAAAATATTAAAAGCAGCAAGGGAAAAGCAACAAATAACATGCAAGGGAATCCCCATAAGATTAACAGCTGGTATTTCAGCAGAAACTCTGCAAGCCAGAAGCGAGTGGTAGGACATATTTAAAGTGATGAAAGGGAAAAACCTACAACCAAGATTATTCTACCCAGCAAGGATCTGATTCAGATTTGATGGAGTAATTAAAACCTTTACAGAAAAGCAAAAGCTAAGAGAATTCAGCACTACCAAAACAGCTTTACAACAAATGCTAAAGGAAATTCTCTAGGCAGAAAACACAAGAGTAGGAAAAGACCTATGATAACAAACCAAAAACAATTGAGAAAATGGGAATAGGAACATACATATCGATGACTAACTTAAAGGCAAATGGATTAAATGCTTGAACCAAAAGACATAGACAGGCTGAATGGATACAAAAACAAGACCTGTATATATGCTATCTACAAGACACCCATTTCAGACCTAGGAACACACACAGACTGAGGGGATGGAAAAAGATATTCCATGCAAATGCAAATCAAAAGAAAGATGGAGTAGTAATTCTCATATCAGACAAAACAGACTTTAAAATAAAAACTATTACAAGAGAAAGAAAGGACAATAATAATGATCAAGGGATCAATCCAAGAATAAGATATAACAATTAAAAATTTATGCACCCAACATAGGACCACCTTAATAAATAAGGCAAATGCTAACAGCCATAAAAGGGGAAATTGACAGTAACATAGTCATAGTAGTGGATTTAACACCCCATTTTCACCAATGGATGTATCATCCAAAATGAAAATAAATAAGGAAACACAAGCTTTAAATGATACATTAACAAGATGGACTTAATTGATATTTATAAGACATTCCATGCAAAAACAACAGAATACACTTTCTTCTCAAGTGCTCATGGAACATGCTCCAGGATAGATCATATCATTGATCATAAGTCAAGCCTTGGTAAATTTAAGAAAATTGAAATCGTATCAAGCATCTTTTCTGACCACAATTCTGTGAGACTAGATATCAATTACAGGAATAAAACAGTAAAAAATACATGGAGGTTAAATGATACACTACTAACTAACCAAGAGATCACTGAATAAATCAAAAATACCTAGAAACATATGACAATGCAAATATGATGATCCAAAACCTATGGGATGCAGCAAATGCAGGTCTAAATGGGAAGTTTCTAGCAATACAATCCGAACCCAAGAAACAAGAAACACCTCAAATAAACAACCTAACCTTACACCTAAAGCAATTAACAAAGAACAACAACAACAAAAAAAAAACCCAAAGTTAGCAGAAGGAAAGAAATCATAAAGATCAGATCAGAAATAATGAAAAAGAAATGAAGTAAACAATCACAAAGATCAATAAAACTAAAAGCTGGTTCTTTGAGAAGATAAACAAAATTGATAAACCATTAGCCAGACTCATCAAGAAAAAAGGGAGAAGACTCAAATCAATAGAATTACAAATGAAAAAGAAGTAACAACTGACACTCACAAATAGAAACAGTCATGAGAGATGACTACAAGCAACTATATGCCAATAAAATGGACAACCTGGAAGAAATGGTCTAATTCTTAGGAAATCACAATATTCCAAGACTGAACCAGTAATAAATAGAAAATATAAACAGACCAATCACAGGCACTGAAATTGAAACTGTGACTAAAAATCGTCCAGCAAAAAAAGCCCAGGACCAGATGGCTTCACAGACGAATTCTACTTAACATTTAGAGAAGAGCTAACACCTATCCTTCTCAAACACTTCCAAAATATAGCAGAGGGAGGAACACTCCGAAACTCATTCTACAAGGCCACCATCACCCTGATACCAAATCCAAAGATGTCAAAATGGAAGAAAACTACAAGCCAATATCACTGATGAATATAGATGCAAAAATGCTCAACAAAATATTAGCAAACAGAATCCAACAGCACATTAAAATGATCATACACCATGATCAAGTGGGGTTTATCCCAGGAATGAAAGGATTCTTTGATATATGCAAATCAATCAATGTGATAAACCATATTAATAAATTGAAGGATAAAAACCATGTGATCATCTCAATAGATGCAGAGAAAGCTTTTGACAAAATTCAACACCCATTTATGATAAAAACCCTCCACAAACTAAGCATAGAGGGAACTTACCTCAATATGATAAAGACCATATATGACACACCTACAGCCAACAATGTTCTTAGTGGTGAAAAACTGAAACGTTTCCACTAAGATCAGGAACAAGACAAGGTTGCCATCTCTCACCACTATTATTCAACATAGTTTTGGAAGTTTTAGCCACAGCAATCAGAGAAGAAAAAGAAATAAAAAGAATCCAAATTGGAAAAAAGAACTAAAGCTGTCATGGTTTGCAGAGGACATGATACTATACATAGAGAATCCTAAAGATGCTACCAGAAAACTACTAGAGCTAATCAATGAATTTGATAAAGTAGCAGGATACAAAAATAATGCACAGAAATCTCCTGCATTTCTATACACTAATGATCAAAACTCTGAAAGAGAAATTAAGAAAACACTCCCATTTACCATGGCAACTGAAAGATTAAATACTTGGGAAAAAAACCTACTTAAGGAGACAAAAGACCTGCTTGCAGAAAACTATAAGACAGTGATGAAAGCAATTAAAGAATAATACAAACAGATGGAGAGATATACCATGTTCTTGGATTGGAAGAATCAACATTTTGAAAATGACTCTACTACCCAAAGCAATCTACAGATTCAATGCAAGGCTTATCAAACTACCAATGACATTTTTCACAGAACTAGAACAAAAATTTTCACAATTTGTATGGAAACAGAAAAGACCCCGAATAGCCAAAGAAATCTTAAGAAGGAAAAATGGAGCTAGAGGAACCAGGCTCCTGGATTTCAGACTATACTACAAAGCTACAGTAATCAAGACAGTATGGTACTGGCACAAAAACAGAAATATAGATCAATTGAACAGTATAGAAAGCCCAGAGATAAACCCACGCACATATGGTCACCTTATTTTTGATAAAGGAGGCAAGAATATCCAATGGAGAAAGGACAGCCTCTTCAATATGTGGTGCTGGAAAAACTGGACAGCTACATGTAAAAGAATGAAATTAGAACACTCCCTAACACCATAAACAAAAATAAACTCAAAATGGATTAAAGACCTAAATGTAAGGCCAGACACTATAAAACTCTTAGAGGAAAACATAGGCAGAACACTCTATGACATAAATCACAGCAAGATCCTTTTTGACCCACTTTTGAGAGAAATGGATATAAAAGCAAAAATAAACAAATGGGACCTAATGAAACTTAAAAGCTTTTGCACAGCAAAGGAAACCATAAACAAGATGAAAAGACAATGCTCAGAATGGGAGAAAATATCTGCAAATGAAGCAACTGACAAAGGATTAATCTCCAAAATATACAAGCCACTCATGCAGCTCAATATCAAATAAAAACAGACAACACAACCCAAAAGTGGCAGAAGACCTAAAAAGACATTTCTCCAAAGAAGATATACAGATTGCCAACAAACACATGAAAGGATGCTCAACATCACTAATCATTAGATAAATGCAAGTCAAAACTACAATGAGGCATCACGTCACAGCAGCCAGAATGGCCATCATCAAAAAATCTACAAACAATAAATGCTGGAGAGGGTGTGGTGAAAAGGAAATCCTCTTGCACTGTTGGTGGGAATGTAAATTGATACAGCCACTATGGGGAACAGTATGGAAGTTCCTTTAAAAAATAAAAATAGAACTACCGTATGACACAGCAATCCCACTACTGGGCATATACCCTGAGAACACCATAATTCAAAAAGAGTCATGTACCATGATGTTCATTGCAGCTCTATTTACAATAGCCAGGTCATGGAAGCAACCAAAGTGTCCATTGACAGATGAATGGATAAAGAAGATGTGGCACATATATACAATGGATTATTACTCAGCCGTAAAAATAAATGAAATTGAGTTATTTGTAGTGATGCGGATGTGGATGGACCCAGCATCTGTCATACAGAGTGAAGTGAGTCAGGAAGAGAGAAACAAATACCGTATGCTAACACATATATATGGAATCTACAAAAACAAAAACTGTTTCTGAAGAACGTAGGGGCAGGCCAGGAATAAAAATGCAGACATAGAGAATGGACTTGAGGACATGGGGAGGGGGAAGAGTAAGCTCAAACGAAGTGATAGAGTGGCATGGGCATATGTACACTACCAAATGTAAAATAGATAGCTAGTGGGAAGCAACCGCATAGCACAGGCAAATGAGCTCGGTGCTTTGTGATCACCTACAGGGGTGGGATAGGAAGTGTGGAAGGGAGACACAAGAGGGAGGAGATATGGGGATATATGTATACATATAGCTGATTCACTTTGTTGTAAAGCAGAAACTAACACACCATTATAAAGCAATTATACTCTAATAAAGATGTTTAAAAAAAAAAAGGCCAAGCTCATAGAATTAGAAAGTAGAATGGTAGTTGTGAAGGGCCAGGAAGGTGGGAGAAATGGCACATGTTGGCCAAAGTGTACAAACTTCCAGCTATAAGGTGAATAATTTATGGGATCTAATATACGGCATGGTGGCTATAGTTAAGAATACTGAATTATATACTTGAAAGTTACTAAGAAAGTTAACCTTAAGTATTCTCACCACAAAAGTGCTAATTTTGTGAGGTGATAAAGGTGTAAACTAATCTTTTTGTTGTAATCATTTTACAATATATATGTGTATCAAATCATCACACTGTCCACTTTAAACTTACACAATGTTATATGTAAACTGTATTTCAGTGAAACTGGAATAAATTAAACTTTATAAAAGTGTATTTTCCTACATATCGTTGAGGATTTGAGAGTTATTTGTTATCATAGCATAACCACACCTATCCTGAGTAATATATAGACCAAATTCTCTTAACTATTATAAATACTTATAATACCAATGTAACAGTCTTCTCAAGTGCAATACTTACTGTAGACTTGGCCCTATTAAACATTTCTATACTTAATTCTAAATTTTTCTTAGCCTGAAAGGTGTTTGCCCACTGAATAACTAATCATCTCAAAATTTTTTGAAGTTATCTCCTGCAGTAATATTTCAGGATATCTTCTCAGCTTACTGTGATTTATTAACCTGAGAAAGAAAGAAGGACTGGATCCTCTTTATGTCCACTGAGATGGTAAATTTAATGTGACTGCTTGGCTGAACCACAGGGTGACCAGATATTTGGCTGAACATTATTCTAGATGTTTCTATGAGGATGTTTTAGATGAGATTAAGTCAGCAGACTCTGAGTAAAGCAGATTGCTCTCCTTAGTGTGGGTGGACCTCATCCAATCAGTTGAAAGCCTGAATAAAACAAAAGACTGGTTCTGCCCCACTCCACTCCTCAAGAAAGAATTTCTCCATCAGACCGCCTTTGAAATTTGTCTACAACTTCAGCTCTTCCTGATTCTACTGCACACTGCCTTTGAACTCAGAATGGAACTCTACTGGGTCACCAGCCTGTTGGCCCAGCCTGCAGATTTTAGACTTGCCAGCCTCCATAATAACATGATCCAATTCCATATCATAAGTCTCTTTCTCTATATATACACATCCTGATCGCCCTGGTTTTCTGAAGAACTGATACACCCATGTTTTTCCCCCTATGGCCCTGGATCTTTGAGGTTGTTTCCATTTGTCTGAGCTTTGAATAGAAACAGATTGGAAATCAATTTCTTCTTACTCTGCCTCCCATCTATCTTTTTTTTTTTAATATGTAGGAAAATGTGTGATTTTTGTGAGAAAATTATAGAATACACTTTCTGCATTTAACTGTTCTATTCCCTTCAGAGTATAATATGAAGATTCTTTAAAGAAACTTTTTTCAAGCAATTTTTATTGTGCTCTTTATACCAGAAAAAGAGTTGAGGTTGCTAATATATGTCTTTGAATAATCTGGTATGCAAACATAAAAGGATTCTCTTCTAGGGATATTGTCTTCTTACAATGTTAGTGTGATAGGTAAACAGATTTAGGAACAATTTTGTAGATCAAACAACTGTTCTACACTGTGTTAAATAGAGACATGAAATGATAAGATCAGCTAGAGGAGATAGCTAAGAATCTGTCCTCCACTTAACCATTAAGGGAAGCAGAAAACAGATTGCCCCACAGATGTAGAATAGATTTGCCCAGGATGTAACAAAAATTAAATGGGCAGTAAAAAGCAGAGCAGGATTTTTTTTGTTTTTTGATTTTGTTTTTAGGAATGGGAGCTCTCGCTGTATTTAAATCCTGTTTACCACTCATCTAATAATAATGTGTACTCAGGAGAGATTATATTTATTAGTACTCATTCAATCAATTGATCTTGCTATGTAGAAAAGAGATTGAGATCTAAATCCATTTCAGAGATTTAAATAGTATGAGAATAAATCGGAAAAATTAGTTTTTATGCAGTAAATTAAGGGTTTTAAAAATAGTATTTCTTCAAAGTAAGAGAAGTGATGAGGTGTGGAGACCAGACAACACAATTTGTAATCATAAAAATCTGTCTCCACTGTTGTTCCATTACATAGCTCTGTGATTTTATTAAGATTCAACCTCCTTGCCCACAAAAGAAGATAATCATAATTTATCTGCAGGTTTGTTATTAGAAGTAAAGCTAATATCTGGAAAATGTCTCTGAGTAAGTCCTAAATAAACAGATGCTATTATTTTACACAATTTTTAAATTGTAACTTTACCCTGTGCAAGTTGCATCTCATTGACATGAACTCATGGAATATGTAAAAATGTGTTGTTTTGCTGAATTTTTATTCTAATGAAGTGCTTTGCTGGAAATTGTATAATCTGCCTTCAGGTTTCTTGGTTAAAATGAAATGAAAAGCCATAATTTCTGTTTCCCTGATGAGGGAATTAGAAAGTGGAAAAAGAAATATTCTAGACCAAAATGGGGGTGGCAGTGGAATAAAGAACAAATATTGCAACAGATAGTCTTCTCTCAAGGAAATGTTGTACCCACATTTTACTGCTGACATCTGAAATCTTTCTGTTCTAGATGGAGATTAGGCAACTTGCTTTTCTAGGAGGAGCATTAATGTGGTTTTAAATAAAAAATGGTAGCATGTGTTGAAAACTTATAGGGGCAACAACAAAGTGGTCAAGAGAATAGTTTCTGAAGTTAGACTTCTCAGAGCTATGTCGTCTGGCTGTGTGGTCAATGTGAGCCCAGCTCTTCATCCATGAAATGAGGATAATAATAGTCTCTACTTCACAGAGTTGTTAGAGAATTAAATGAATTAATACATGGAAAGTAATTAGGATGGCACTTGGCATATACTAACATTTATTATTAGTTGTTATTATTGTTGATCAAACAAACAGAAAAAGTGCAAAACCTCCTACTCTGTCTGGGGAAAACACATAGAGACCCTAAGGAAGAAAATTCAGAATCAAGACCAATTCTGAGAGTGTTCTAGATCCTGACTAAATCTCTTTATAAGCCAATTTTCTCCTTCTCTAGCATTTTCATGTAAGTTAAGTCAAAATAAAACAAACACTAAAGATAGCCTCGAATAAGTCTTCAAAAGGCATTTAAAAATCTGAGAGTAGTATGTTTTTGTCCCAGTTTAATATATGCCTCATTTACCTTGTTTGGTTGATTTGTATTTGTCAGTTTTTGCCGCAATAATATTGTATAAGATACAGTCCCAAAATCTCACTGCCTTATAACAACTAACAGTTATTTTTCACATATGAGTCTATGAGGCAGCTGCAGTGACTATGTTCCAGAATATACATCTGGTTCCCTCATTCTAGATGTACAACATCCTTCACAGGCTGATGCACCCATAACTGCCTGGGATAAGTTCTTCTCATGGCAGAGGGCAGGAACACAAGAGATAAAGTCTAACAATATAAACAAAGTTAAAACCTTACTTGAACAGGAAGTATGTCATCCCATTGGCCAAAATCAATATTATAACTACATCCAACAACTTTGGAACAAGGAAGTAATCACCTCCTGTGCAGAGGATGTAGTATTTGCTGAACAATAATGAAGTCTATCACATTTGCCGAACTGCTAGGGTTCCATCAAGTTCAAGACCCAGACTGACCACTTCAATTAACCTTATTATACCAATGTGAGTCTCAAAAGTCAAAATGCATCAAAATCACAGAGGAACTCATTAAAAATATAAATGACTTGGCCTGCCACCACCTGTTATGATTTAATAAATTTGAAAACGGGACTCAGGATCTGCATTGTTACCAACCTCACCAGTAATCACATACACCAAAGTTTGAGAATCCCAGGGAAAGCTGTACATGGAGATCAGAGCAAGTCATGACTGACTGAAGTTGCCTCCCTCTTATGTCTTGCTGCCCCAGTGGAGAAGGAAGGATAACACAATGGCAACATTCCCACCTGCAGAGAAAAGAGACTGAATTGGGGTTTCTGATGGATTGAATTATTGGCTTCCAATTCTTCTCCTCTCTGTTTCCCCCACCCTGCCACTTGACTTTGCAGTTCCTCCTACTAAATTTTCCCACCTTGTTGATGTAGGACTTAGCCATGTGACCTACTTTGGGCAGTGATATACGGGTAACAGAGAGCCAGTTTGGGCGGTGATATTTATTGAATCCAGGGATTGCATGTTGATTTTGAAACATTCATACATTTGAATCATTGTAATTATTTTTTTCCCTGAAGTGCTCGATGTAAAAAATATAATAAAAAAATATTTTAAAATTTTTTAAAAATAACAAAGTGTCAGTTCCAAATTTAAGTCATGTCCCTCCTTGCCCATCTGAATTTCATGCTGGAGAAGAGTATCCCCCGGTAGCTGTTATCTCTCCAGACTGAACCCCAGAATTAGCACTCATTGACAGACTAAGCCCAAGCAAGAACCCAAGCCCATCTGAACCCAAAATGAATCAGAGCTGCCTAGACAAGTCAGATCCACCAACCTCCACCTGAAAATCATAGGTGTGCAAGAAAAAAATGATTGCTATTTTGAGCCAGTGCATGTTGGAGTGGTTTGTTACTCAGAAAAATTTAATTCACACAGAGTTTAAGAGTCACTTTCTGACACTACGTCTCTCTTCCCAATTCCAAAGTCATTTGGGTAGCAGTAGTGGGAATCATGCCTCTCTATATTGAAATGAAGCTCAGACTATAAGCTAAATATTTTTTCTCTGAAACATTAAAGATGTATAGAACCAGGAAACATTTTCTTCTGAATTCATATTATGCCATTTATTTATTTGAATATACCTGAAGAAGAAAGCACGTGAATGTAGAACAGTGAAATAAGAGGGGGGGAAAGGAATATTTAGGTCATACAACAGCACCACATATTTTTTCAAAATAGAAACAGATTGTTGTACAGAATCCAGCAATTCTGGTGGAAATACTCTGCAATGGAAGCATGTTTTCCATTAACTTAAATACTGTGTTAACCTCAATCAAAAATACACTTTCTTAAACTGAATACAGAATTTATAGTCTTGAGAAACCGTGCCTGCCATCTAAATGTGCAAAAGTCTGATGCAAATGACTTGGTCCCACATGATTTTTAAAAATTATTTTGTTAAAAAGAAATAAAAACCTAAAGCAGCATTTATTCCCCCACCCAACCTAGCACTTTTGCCAAAAGTGGGATACACAACCTGGCACTTTTGCCAAAAGTGGGATACCTTTTAAAACTCCCAAGTGTATTTTCCTTTCTTGCTGTTGTCCAATAGCTTCAGGTCTTAAGATTTCTCTCTATTCAATAAAACTACTCATGAAAAACTTCTCAAATATAGACAGGTTTTTATCACCCCAAAATTCATGGAAGCTGATATTATATTGTGATGATCTTTCTACTAAGCTAGTGAGTCCAGTAAGTGTGATGGAAAATCTCTCTTGTTAGAAAGTGACGTAACCAGTTGCCGTTTGTGTCTGAGCTTCTCTCTGGACTTTTGGGGTTTGTGGGAGCACCTCGCTATGGAGGAGGGAGAAGCATCATCATATGGACCAAGGTGGAACCTTCATGAAGAGACTGAGGCCTCAGGGGTTGCAGCCAGCTTGGGTCTTGCCAGTGATTCATGTATTTCTCCTGTGCTTCACCTTTGCCCTTTGAGGGGCCCACCAGAATGTGGGAATTATTAAGCACATCTTGGAAAGAAATGAAAACAGGCAGTGGAGGGAAATAAAGGACTGGAGTAAGGAAAAGAGGGAGGGAAATAGAGGGCTGGAGTAAAGAAGAATAAAGGTCTAAACAGATCCTGTCTCAAAACTCAAGGCAAAATGTGAGCCCTAATTATGAGTGGAAGGCAGCAGGTTAATTATAGCACTTTTCCTCCCTTTGCAGGCAAACTCTTCCTCTGGTAACTGGAAAAGGAAGAATCTCCTGTAGGTGCCCAGCCCTGGAGGTAACAAAGACCAACTCTGTATTCATTCTACATGAAATCAACAATTTATGGGATTAGATGAAGATATTTCCCAATCTGAAATGCTGTGGTGATAAATACCACCTAAATCAGCCGTCCCCAACATTTTTGGCACCAGGGACCGGTTTCATGGAAGACAATTTTTCCTTGGACGTTGGGGGTGGGGGTTCAGGCGGTAATGTGAGCAATGGGGAGCAGTGGGGAGCAATGGGGAGCGGCAGATGAAGCTTCACTTGCTCACCTGCTGCTCACCTCCTGCTGTGCAGCCCAATTCCTAACAGGACACAGACCACTACTGGTCCGTGCCGCTGCCCTGATGTTAGGGACCCCTGACCTAGAAGACTGGCAGTGGGGGGAAGAAGGTGACTTACCTACTGTTTACAACGTCCTTAGAAGACTCAGAGTGCTTAATGCTATTTCCCAAAAGGCTAAGTTTGGTACAGCAGTGCCAGGGACATCATCATTTCATAAATCTCATTTATGCCCTTAGTCACTAGGACCCTTGGCTTCTTTAATTACATATGACAGCTGCTTCCACAATCATAAACATGATCCTCTGAATCATTTCCACTCTCTGAAGATGTTGGTTTTAATGTCACACAAATTTGGTCTTAGTACTAATATTTATAATTTAATTTGCAAAATCTTTAAGCCAATAGATGGTTTTTCTATCATTTCACTGGAAATCAGAAAATTGCTCAAGTCTGTGACTTACTCATTCTACAGTGGACCATAAAAACTCTAGGTCCATCAATCATATGAGCAGTCATATCCATTTTTCATTTTTGTAATTGAAGTATAGTTGATTTACAATGTTGTGTTAGTTCCAGGTACACAGCAAAGTGATTCAGTTATATATATATTTATATTTATATTTTTATATATAGTTTTATATATATATATATATATATATATATTCCTTTTCAGATTTTTTCCCTTATAGGTTGTTACAAAATATTGAGTATAGTTCCCTGTGCTATACAGCAGGTCCTTGTTCGTTATCTATTTTACATACAGTAGTGTGTGTATGTTAATTCCAAACTCCTAGTTTATCCCCCGCTCCTTTCCTCTTTGGTAACAATAAATTTGTTTTCTATGTCTTTGGGTCTATTTCTGTTTTGTGTATATAAGTTCATCTATATCATACGATATTGCTTATATGTTGAATCTTTAAAAAAATGATTCACATCCATTTTTCAAGGTGCACATTGTTTTTCAAAGAGCAGAGCACAGACATTAGAGTAGTCTCTCTTGCAAAGCAAACTCCCAAGATGGAAGCAGAAGCTCAAATTATTACCATTCTTATTACTATTACATTTTAAACATTTTCTAGTTCTCTTTCACTCTTTAAAACAAATTTTAAATCATTTGGAACTTCCTTTCCTCGAGTCCTGTCCTCCACAAAGTCTCTTCCTCTGGCTTTCTCCCACCTTCAGCCTCACTCAGATTGACAAGTGCCCCATGTAGCAATCTATAGGAGATGCTATAAATCACTGAGACACTAAATCTCCACTAGAAATTTCAGAAGATGGAAAAAACAGCATTTTCCAAGGAGAGGACTGCGTATGTTTAGATGAACTGTATTATTTGTGGCCAAGAAGGCTCTAGGTGAGTCCTAGAATTAGACATAGGTGCTGTCAACTGAAAAAAAAATGCACAGCCTAAAAGTTGAGAGTTATGTTTTATTTAGCAGACATTCTTAGGACTTCAAACCCAGGAGACAGAGTCTCAAATAACTTTGAGAAGCTGCTCCAAAGAGGAAGGGATCAGGACATATAGGAGTTTTTGCAACAAAACCAGGTAGTCAAAAGATTACTATTAATAAAAGGATATCATAGGGCTTCCCTGGTGGCTCAGTGATTGAGAATCTGCCTGCTAATGCAGGGGACATGGGTTCGAGCCCTGGTTTGGGAGGATCCCACATGCTGCAGAGCAACTAGGCCCGTGAGCCACAACCATTGAGCCTGCATGTCTGGAGGCTGTGCTCCACAGCAAGAGAGGCCGCGATAGTGGGAGGCCCGTGCACCGCGAAGAAGAGTGGCCCCCGCTTGCCACAACTAGAGAAAGCCCTCGCACAGAAACGAAGACGCAACACAGCAAAAATAAATTAATTAATTAATAAACTCCTACCCCCAACATCTTCTTTAAAAAAAAGAATATCGTATATCTCTCAAGTTAAGGAATTTAGCACTTTTCTGTGTTTGGGAAGATGCAAGAGTCTGGGCTCACTGAAATCATTCTTTTGATATGCACCTCAGCTATCTGAGGGCAGTATCCTGTGTTTTCTCATCCTGAGTCCCCTTCGGGGGCACCGTTGGGGATGGCTGCAGTGGCTGACTGCCAGATGGGCTTGGCAGTGGACAGCCCATTTATCTCTATCCTGAGTTCTCTCAGGGCTCACCATCCAGGTGGCTGTAATATGATGGCTTGATGACTGCAACATCCTTTGTTTATTGACATGGCAGGCAATATTTCAGTTCTCAGTGCTTATTCAACTGTGCCCCAGGCGGTGCAGGGTTCTCGTTTGGTAGAGGAGGACAAAGAAGTTTGGGGCCAGAGTTAAATCCCCTACCAATAGAGAAAAGAGTGAGCTCTGCCACGAGGTAGCCCTCCTCCTCTGTCGTCCCCCAAGCAGTATTCAGCCCCTCCTCTAAAATAAATATAGGACAAATATTTAAAGATGAGTGGTGCAAGGTGACACATTACCAGCCTGTCCAGGGCACCCAGGTGGTTCAAGGCACCAGGATGTCCTGTTTTATTTTTTCTCTCCTTGGCTCCTGCTCTCTCTTTCCATTTCTCCCTGTTTTTTTTAATTAAAGAAATTAAAACCCCAAAGCTTCTCTCACAGATGTGTACTAAATCTCAGCTGTTCCCTTAATCTCACATTTCCTGATTCAACTGAGCAAACAAAGCTATCTCCTTTATAACTAGTTGACCCTGGCTCTTTTATTGCTCCTTCCACACACTAAAGGCAAAGAAGAAGGAAGAGGAGGAGGAGGGGAAAAAAAGAAGAAAGAAAAGGGAAGAAAAGAAAAAATAAAGATCATCTAAGTGTTTTACCATTTAAGTCAGATCCCTCATTACTATTTTCTCCAATCAGAAATTTGTCTGGCACTATTTCTCTATTGTTGTTGTAAGTGGATTTAAATCCCCTTTCTCACTCCAAAAATGAATTTAAGATACACTGCTACCCTCAGCACCAGCCCTAACTCAAACGCTTAGCTCAGATACAAACCATTTATATCACTTAAAGAAACTAGATAAGCGGAAAAAAAATATGAAAATGCAAGGTGTCTCTTGCATCATGATTGCTAATGTCTTTCAAGACTTGAAGAGAAAACCTTCATTAGCCTTACCCACTCAGATAACTTGAAGGATACCTCTGACCAGTGACCTCAAATATGTAGGATTCACAGGAGCCTAACTCATTCAGGTAGGAGAACAGAATGATTCTCTGAGTAAGATTGTCAGGCCCCTCTAGAGATAAACAAGAGGCTCATCTACCATGTAGCTCCTTGTTTACCCACTTACATTTTTGGAGTCTTTTTTATCACCAGATTTCAGCACTTGAGAATTCTTTATGATACCCAGTAACTCTGAATGAGTCACTAACAACATAGGGCCCTGGGAACTAGACTGCATTGATAAATTATAGGAAGCTTACACTCTATGTGTGATTTTAGCCTGTTTATCGAGTGCTTCAAAACAATTGGCTGCTCCTCCATGTCTTCCACGTGTAAGAGGATAGAACAGGTGGTTACTCTAGTTTTATAGGCAAGGTTCACAGAAGTTAAATAGTAAACTTTTACTGCCATAACCAATATATTTCTCTAAATGTGATGTTCCAGACAGAAAATTGATAGGTCCCAAATTGGCAGATGTACAAATTATGTCAGGAAGACCATAGTCTGATTCATCCCACCCCAGGGTCCATCTTTCAGAAAACCTATGTTTTATTTAGCTGTTTTTAAGTGTCTTGAATATCCAAAGTGACTGCCAACAAAATTGTCAGTGGTGGGGGCAAGGTATCCATCACTGACAAAGAACAGAGAGCAAGCTGAACAGAAATACTACAAAACAGAAACAGACGTAATACATTCCCAATCTCGCTCTGGACGTGACTTTACAATTATAAGGATGGCCCAGTGGTTAAGACTGGTGGTCCAGTGGTTAAGACTCCATGCTTCCACTGCAGGGGTTCGGGTGCGATCCCTGGTCGGGGTACTAAGATCCCGCATGCTGCGCTGTGCAGGCAAAAAGGAAAAAGAAAAAAAGGATTAAAACGATTGATGATGCATTTTAAAGGAAGTAGGTATATATAACTTTCTCCTCCCAATCTCAGTATCAATTTGGGGTTTATTTATGGCTTGCTTTCCAACTAATAGGGTTGATTTTCAGGGATGGATAATCTAGTTCAGAGCCAGAAAAGGCACAAACCTTGGACATAAGTCCATCCTTGGGGACTGACAACAGAAAGTTGAATACTCATCTTATTTCTGTGGTATTGGAACATGTGTTTTTAACTTGGAGCCAGAGAGAGTTTTCCTCACCTGCAGAGAGGAGAATAAAAATAATACAGAATGTTACATCTCTATTAGCAGTTCCTTGCAGGGCCTGGAGCTGCAGCGGGAAGTTTCTCATTTGTGAGTCTGAAGTGCCTTTTTTTCCAAAGCCAGCTCCTGCTGCAGGGTCGGCTGGACACTACACTGCCTTCTGGAACTCACTCTAACACAAAATGGAATGTTACAACGCTTAACCCCAATTCCAGTGTGTGAGCTTTCAGAGTCAGGTCTGAAGCAGCAGCAACAGATCAAGGAGAGGAGTCAGGCAGGTAGAATCGGGAACAAACTTACCTGTTGCATTCGTTTTCTAGGGTTGCCTTAACAAAGTACCACAGACTCCATGGCTTCATCCAAAGAAATTTATTGTCTCACCATTCTGGAGGCTGAAAGTCCAAGATCAAGATGTCAGCAGGGTTGGTTTCTTCTGAGGCCTCTCTCCTTGGCTTGTAATGTTTGCCTTCTCCTGGTGTCTTTCTACGGTCTTCTCTCTATAACTGTCTGTGTCCTAATCTCTTCTTGTAAGAATATCAGTCATATTGGACCATGGCCCACCCTACTGACCTCATTTTAACTAAGTTATCCCTTTAAAGACTCTATCTCCAAAACAGTCACATTCTGAGGTACTGTTAGGACTTCAAGATACGAATTTTGCGAGAACACAATTCAGCCCATAGCACTTGGAATCTCCAGTGGGCCACTAACTCACCAGAGCTCTAAGTCCCCAGGTCAACTTCCCTCCCCACCCCGATGACAAACTACCTGTGGATCTGACTCAATTCTACAAGGAATGGTGCTGGGAACTTGACTGGTCATGGCCTTTGTGTCCCAAAAGCAATTGTACCAGCAAGGGAAGGAAGTTGAAGGACAACAAAATCAATCACTTCCCAGGAAGTCACAAAGAGCCAGAGAGGAAACTCCCACTTTCTTGTAAATTTAGCAAAACGCTGTGGTAAAGGGAAGAAGGAAAAAATATACTAAGGGAGCAGAAGACTTAAGAACCCACTGACTCTCAAAATTAGGCATCACCTGTAGTTGCAAACTTACTTAAGCTAGTTAGGTCCTGCACTCTTAGATTCTTGGATACAAAAGAAGGCTGAGACAGCAAGAGTATACTATTCTCCCACACCTGGCTATACGATTTTTAATTTTTTTTGTCGGGGGGGTACACTACTCAGCATGCGGGATCTTAATTCCCCGACCAGGGATCAAACCCTTGCCCCCTGCAGTGGAAGTGCAGAGTGTTAACCACTGAGCCGCCAGGGAAGTCCCATGGCTATGTGATTTTAATGAAAACAAATCTCAGTCCAAATTCCGTCATACAGACAGACATCTATTAATAAATACTTACCAACAGAAAGTGTAAAAGAGTTTATACAACTTGTTCTACACACTGGATAAAGCCCTTTTAGTGGTCATACTATGAAAAGTTCACCTGAAGCAGACTCAGCAAGATTTGGAGGCAGGATTTTATGTCCAGAGGGCACCATACAGTCAGAAGTCCTCCTAAACCAGTGTCTGGACTGAGAACTCATTAAGGAATCAGACATGATTGTCATCCCAAAAAGACTAGTGCAGACATCTATGGAGGCTTATACCCTGTTCAAAAGAGTGGAAGCCAATCCATATGTTCAAAATATGTTTGATTTCATCCGTGAGAACTAAAGTCTATTTCTGACAAACATCATGCTAATGAACAAACACAGGACTCAGCAATGGAAACCCAAATTTGGAATCAATGTGCTAATTCATAAAGCATCCACAGTTATTCAAAAGGATATAGAACAAACCGGAGGGTAAGACAGGGGTGGGATAAATTGGGAGATTGTGATTGACATATACACACTACTATATATAAAATAGATAACTAATAAGGACCTACTGTATAGCTCTACTACTCAATACTCTATAACGGCCTATATGGGAAAAGAATCTAAAAAATAGTGGATATATGTATATGCTTAACTGATTCACTTTGCTGTCCACCAGAATCCAACACAACATGGTAAATCAGCTATACTCCAAAAAAAATTTTTTTAAATCATTTACAGATTATTTTTTTAAAAAGGATATAGAACAAAAGGGTGTATAGAAGCTGCTTCCAGAGTGGATCCACTCTCACATAACACCACCTGTCACTATGGATATCCTTCTAGCAGTGTACCTGACCACAGGGCTAAAGTTAAAAGCTAACTAACTGGCACATACCAAATTCAAGAATGGTAAATACTTTAAAGTAAATTACAGAGATTGTAATGCCTATTAATGCAAATTCATGCCATAGCAATAGAGAATGCACTGCACCAGGGCGTAGGCCCCCTGGGTCTGATTTCAGAGCTGCCACATTGGATGCACCATCTCTTTGGGCTTCTATTTCTTATGCAGAAAAATAAAGGAATTGATAGATTGAATGTCTCAGATTTGTCCTACAGGACCTTAGGGTTTTATGGAGGAGCTCCAGGAATTCTATAAACTTGTGATTCATATTTTCATGTAGTTTAGCTATTTGTAATATATTTTTTAAGAAAGAAAGAAAAGAAAATACTATGTGTCCACAAGCATGTACACATCCACCAAAATTAAACAGAGTAGAAACTAGTGCTACCAGAATAACTTGTTTTTATCCAGATCTTAGAATAAAGTTTCTCTAACCATATCTGTAAATGATATATAAATATATTGTAAACATGATTGAGGAGATAAGTCGTAGCTCAACATTTTTTTAAATTTAGAACTGCATGTTAACTCATGTAAGAGTACGTTAGGAAGGACATGACTGCAGAACACATGTAATTCACTCAGATGCCAGGAAAGGCTTAAGGATAGAGAGGGTCTCACCACAGCATAACTGTCAGTTATGCAAGAGAAAGTGAATGCCCAACACTTTGGCACTTGCTGTAAGTTCTAGCTAAAGTTTGACTTTTTATTTTCATTATAGAGTTATTAAAAGTCTTGGGGTCTTCCTAGTGAACTTTTTCTTTTCCCCAGGTAAGAAGAATAAATTCCTCTAAAACCAAAAATGGATATGCATCACCAGCTAAAAATAAAAGTTATTGATGGCTATGATAAATTGATGACTCTCAAGTTAAACTGTCCACATGTCCAATTAACACCAGCTGATTCTTCAACTAGGGTTGGTTTCAATCACAGCAGTATGTCCAATGAAAGAAGCATCTCTCAAATTTATACAATACATCTTGAAGACAACGAAGTGTGATGGTACATTGCCCAGGACTTCAGTGGGTGTTACACAGTAAAATTTTGCAAAATAATTTTGAATCCTAACGTGCTCCAGAATAAATCTGAAACAAAGTACAGTGAACATATAAAATAGAGTCTCAGATTTCTTCTTTTTCTTTTTTTAATTGAAGTATCATTGATCTACAATGTTGTTAGTTTCAGATGTACAGCAGTGATTCAGTTATATATAACTGAATATATATTTTCTTTTTCAGATTATTTTCCCTTATAGGTTATTACAAAATATTGAGTATAATTCCCTGTGCTATACAGTACATCCTTGTTGGCTATCTAGCTTATATATATAGTAGTGTGTTTATGTTAATCCCAAGCTCCTAATTTATCCCTTCCCCCCTTTCCCTTTGGGTAACCATAAATTTATTTTCTATGTCTGTGGGTCTATTTCTGCTTTGTATATAAGTTCATTCATACCATTTTTTTTTTTAGATTCCACATATCAGCAATATCATGAGATATTTTTCTTTCTCTGTTTGGCTTACTTCACTTAGCATGAAATCTCTAGGTCCATTCATGTTGCTGCAAATGGTATTATTTCATTCTTTTTTATGGCTGAGTAATATTCCATTGTGTGTGTGTGTGTGTGTGTGTGTGTGTGTGTGTGTGTGTGTTTGTGTGTATCTCTCATCTTCTTTATCCATTCATCTGTTGATGGACATTTAGGTTGCTTCCATGTCTTGACTATTGTAAATAGCGCTGCAATGAACACTGGGGTGCACAGATATTTTTCAACATTAATTGAATAGTCAATTTATAGAAGAGCATAGGCAAACAATATTTTTTTAATTTTTTTATAAATTTATTTATTTATCTATTTATTTTTTATTTTTGGCTGTGTTGGCTCTTTGTTGCTGTGCACTGGCTTTCTCTAGTTGCAGAGAGTGGGGGCTACTCTTCATTTCAGTGTGCAGGCTTCGCACTGTGGTGGCTTCTCTTATTGCGGAGCAAGGGCTCTAGGCACGCGGGCTTCAGTAGTTGTGGCACATGGGCTCAGTAGTTGTGGCACATGGGCTTAGTTGCTCCGTGGCACATGGGATCTTCACAGACCAGGGCTCAAACCCGTGTCCCTTGCATTGGCAGGCAGATTCTTAACCACTGCATCACCAGAGAAGTCCTACAAACAATATTTAAATACAATAATAAAAGTGTGTTAACATTTGTATTCACATACAGCTCTATTGCAAGTCGGGGAGAAACTATTAAAAACCGTTAGCTTATTATATCCTGGACTCTTGACATTATCAACATCAGGCCAACTAGAATGCTGATGGTAGGGACTTTGGTTAACTGCTTATCTCCAGCAGCTAGAATAGTGCCTGGCACATAGCATATGCTCAATAAATATTTGTTAAATGGATTAATGAATAAGAAGGTTGATACAAATATACTTAGCTTTATTATCAAATCTCAGAGAAGAATCCAGATATGTGCATTACACATACTCGTAAAACTTGTTCTAAGACTGAAATCTTTATGCTACAATTAAAGGAAAATATAGGTTTTTGTGGCTGCCTCTATTTTGTTTATTTTTGTCTGATATACTCATACAAATGAATACAGTGAAAATAATCTCACTAGCAAAATACTGAACACACACACACACACCAGGGCTCTGCCAACTATGGCTCATGGGCCAAATCCAGCTATGCCCATTAATTTAGGTATCATCTATGTTCTTTTGGGCTACAGTGACAGAATTGAATATGGAGGTGATATGGCCTACAAAAATGAAAGTAGTTACTATCTGTCCTTTAAAAAAAAAACAAAGTTTACCCACCTGTAGTGTAGATCAACTTTGATATACCAATTAAGTTAGCAAAAAATGTAATGGTAACTATACCAAAAGGTAATTATAAAATGGCAGGAAAACCAGAGTATCAGCTGTTATAAAAGCTCTTGCCAAAGTGGATTCAAGCAGTCATATCCTAAGAATCCATAACCCACTATAAAGAATGCACCTTTAAAACCACTCTTAATTACTCCAAATCATGTTTTATTAAGACATGATCTTCTATTGCAGATGTTTTAGAGTCACTTACATTAATAAAAGCAGCAAATTCCAGAATTTACTTTTTCATATCTACATGTTTTACTATTCTTAGACAAAGTGAAAGTTCAAATTATTTCTGCTAAGAAAAAATATATATATTTTTGTTTTTTCTCTAAAGAAAGGTAAACATTTTTGGTATCTTTCTAATATCACAAGAAGGCTCCAGTTTGCCTGTCTCAATGACTCATTAGCCTTTATATTTGTAAAATAAAAGACAAATACAAAAAAACTACACAGAACAAATGTATAAGGTAAAAACACCTGTGCAGGCAGAATTCTAAAGATATCCTTCCAGGATTCTGGTCCCCTAGTTATTCAGTCAAATACCAATCTAGGTGCTGTTGTGACTTTGGAGATGGAATTAAGTTTCCTCATCAGCTGACCTTAAAATAGGGAGCTTATCCTGGATTATCAAGGTGAGACCAATATAATCATATGAGCCCTTAAAAACAGAAGAGGAAAGTGGGAGAGTTGCAGGGGAAGGAGAAATCAGAGCGATTCAAAGTGTAAAAAGAATGCAACCCACTCTTGCTGTTTGAAGATGGAGGGGACAATGGAATAAGGAAAGGGGGTAGCCTTGAGAAGTTGAGAGGGTCCCATGGTTGATGGCCAGAAAAGAAACAGGATCCTCAGTCCTGCAGCCACAAGGAACTGAATTCTGCCAAAAGTGTGAATCAGCTAGGAGACCTCAGATAAGAGCACAGCTGGCCAAGAACTTGATTTCAGCCTTGTGACCCATAGCAGAGAATCCAGTCAAGTTCACCTGGACTTCTGACCTACAGAACTGTTAGATAATAAGTTTTGTTGTTTTAAGCTACTAATTTTTTTTTTTTTTTGGTAATTTGCTATGGCAACAATCGGAAACTAATACAATTCTTGAAACCCTCACTTGAGTCAAGAAATAGAGCTTTGCCAGCCATCTAAAAGCCCCTCCGTGTGGCCCAACCCGAACACAGCCACCTCTCTCTTGCCTTTACAGGAATTGCCTCCTTGCATTTTAGAGTCTTATCATGAACATGATAAGTTCTAAATATTTTCTATAGTTTAGTCTTAGCAATTTTTTTTAAAAACCAACATATCTGCTAAGTCACTTCCAATCTACAGTGTCCCTCTTCATCCTCTTCTTCTCCTTTCAGTTTATCTGTGAAGAACACAGGTACTTTAACCTGCAGTTTCCCTCAGTCTGAATTATGTTGATTGCGTATTCACAGTGCAGTTCACCAAGCTTCTCTGCCCTCTACTTCCTGCAAATTAGCAGCGGGGTCCAGAGCCCTGATCAAACTCAGATTCGAGCCATTTGGCAAGACTATAGGTGGTGATGAATTCTTTCATCAGAAGGTCTGTCATGTCTGGCTTTCTCTCTTGTGACAGCAACTCAATGCTTAGATCTGTATTTCATATGTGTTGCTAACTGGTGATAATTCTATCAGTTCTTTTTGTTTTTTCACTGAATACACTTTATAAAGAGATGCTTCTCATCTACTATTTGTTATCGAGTGGAACACTTCATGTGGTAAAAACAATAAATGCTTGATCCTTCCCTTTTTTAAACGAGTTTTCAAGACAACGAATTGATTCTCTATTATCTTCCAAAAATGACCAATTTTTTAATTATGAATTTAAGGATTGAAATATTTTGATGAGGTTCACTCTATGGCAATTTAAACCTTTATTAAAGCTCAGATTGTCTCATCCTTTACTAGTGAGGTGGCCTCTTCAAGTTGGCTCCTGGTGGTCTCTGGCCCTGGTGGTCCCTGATGGCTTCCTTGAATTTGGCACAAGTTGGCTAATTTTGTGCGTATCCTGCCTCAGAACCTGGAATCAGCTATTCCTCCAAGAAGCCCTAGATTCCTAAAGTGAGAAGTAGGATTTCAATACCACAATCTAGGTGCTGGGATTAATGATATTTTTTAAAAATTGTAACAAGTTCAACTTGGCAATATACAGTTAGTGATGTTACTGTGATTCAACAATAGATAAAGTGTCAACAGTGATGTTAGAATATGAAGTTTGAACCCAACATACAAAACAAATACATTTTGCTTTTATGAAACAACCTGTGAATATCTGACAAGACAACATTGGAGGTGGCTGAGATTTTTTAATGACTTTGTTGAACATTTCATACTTTTAAAAAATAATATTTATTTTTACCAATGTAGTTTTAAATTTGCAAAAAAAAAAATCATTCATCAACTCTCTCCAAGTTTCAAATTTTATCATACAGGAATCCAGGATGTTGCTAAACATTACTCATGATCTGACTTAGGAGCAAATTTCCTATTACTCTTCTTTCAGTCTTCCCAAATGGTTTAATCAAAGAACATAGTATAGAGGTTAAATATGCAAATTAAAAAGTCAAAATTATAGTCACTAGTTAAATCCACTTTTAACTCAAAAAGCATATCATCCATATTATTCATAGTACCAGATGACCCCTAAGACTCTTTTCAAACCTGAAATTCTATAACTCCATATATATTTTAAATTCATTTCAGCAAACATTTGAGAGACTACTACTTTAGATGATACTTGCTAGGTACTTGTGGAAGGAGAAAAAGGGATGAAGAATAAAGCAAAGTAACTGCCCTCAAGAACTGCAGTTATAGGGGCTTCCCTGGTGGAGCAGTGGTTGAGAATCTGCCTGCCAATACAGGGGACACGGGTTCGAGCCCTGGTCTGGGAAGATCCCACATGCCGTGGAGCAACTGGGCCCGTGAGCCACAACTACTGAGCCTGCGTTTCTGGAGTCTGTGCTCCACAACAAGAAAGGCCACAACAGTGAGAGGTCTGCCCACAGCAATGAAGACTGGCCCCCGCTTGCTGCAACTAGAGAAAGCCCTCGCACAGAAACGAAGACCCAACA
Organism: Orcinus orca; assembly: GCF_937001465.1. Classification (NCBI taxonomy): domain Eukaryota; kingdom Metazoa; phylum Chordata; class Mammalia; order Artiodactyla; family Delphinidae; genus Orcinus; species Orcinus orca. Next base: position 133,188,590 of record NC_064563.1, read on the forward strand.
CAGCCAAAAATAAAAAAAAAATGAATTAATTTTAAAAAAATAAAAAAAGAATTGCAGTTATAATGTACAGAAAGATAACCTAATATTTAAAATAAAATATAGAGATATATATAATTATTAAAAATTCTATCCTAGAAATATATATACCATACATACTTTACTATAGGGAAAGTAAAGTAAAGATAGTAGAATATCAAACAGTATGCATATTTTGTTACTAAATTGGCTTTTTTAAACAAAGCCATCATAAAAGTAACCAGAGAAGTCTAAAAGATAAACCAAAATGTTAATAGTATGTTTTTATGTACTTTAAATATTTTAATGTTGAATTAATTCTTTAATAAATTTTTAAATGTGAATAATGTTTTAATTTTAATAAACTATACTTAAATGTATAAAAATAAATATTAAAAGTAAATATTTCATTCTAATACAATATATTTAAATATATCACATGTTCCACACAAGAACTTGTACATGAATGTTTATAGCATTCATATTATGCAGCATAATGCATAATAGTCAAAAGGTGCAAACTACCAAAATATCCATCGACTGATGAATGAATAAATAAAATGGGTATATCCATACCACGGAATGTTATTCTACAATAAAAAACAATGAAATACTGATACACGTTACAACTTAATGAACTTTGAAAACATTATGCTAAGTGAAAGAAGGTAGTCACAAAGGCCACATTTTACATACCTCTATGTATGTGAAATGTCCAGAATAGGCAAATCCGTAGAGGTAGAAAGTAGACTGGTGATTGCCAGGGGCTGGGGAGGAAGAGGGCTGGGGAGTGAGTGCTCATGGGTACTGGGTTTCTTTGTGGGGTGATGAAAATATGCTGGAATTATATAGTGGTGATGATTGCACAACTTTGTGCAAACACTAAAAACCATTGAAATGTACACTGATTTTATGGTAGTGAATTATATCTCTCCATTAAAAATGAAAAGATATGCATATCATATTTACTGTGAGCAGTAAATAAGTCATTCAACAAATGTGTAGTTTTTATAGAGATCTATACAAATGAGAAGTTGGAAGGAATCTACAAAGTATACAGAGAAGGTGGCATTTATGAGGGCTCTTCAATGTGAAAGCATGGCAACAGCTCCCCAAATTTTAGTAAGCATGGCAAATTACTAAAGCTAATGTCATAATAGCAATAAGGACTTGGCTAATATGATTTGTAACATTTTTAACCTAAGAAGGATTCACTTTTAAGCCAACCCAACTCGAGGCTAAAACTTTCTGCCAAATATCAGGTATTGATAAGCCCCCCCAAGAAATGAGGAATTTTGTACATTTTATGTCTGTTTCTTAACCCAAATCTCTGGTTCTCCTTCTAAATTTCCATTGCACAGAAGTAATGTCAAAATGATACCCAGGCATGCCAAAGCCTGCCGAGTGTAAATGCATTTTTATCTTTTGGAAATCACATCATTTTGTCTTAGCAGAACATGCAGAAAAGCATGCCTTCTTTATCATGTAAAGCACAGTGAGCCTTCAGCAGTCCACTTGGTTTACATAATGGAATTTGCCTTGAGCATGGCTGCCACATGTTTGCAATCTCATCCATCTCGGATGCACATGTATCAATCACTTTTCATACGCTGTTAGAAAGAATGAAGAAAAGCTCTAATTTTGTCTCTTTTAATCGGTGTTTGTCTCAAGTAAAATTCAACATGGACTTTTCACTTCTTCATCCACACAATCAAAAGTGAAATGTTTTTCAAAATATTTTCAGAAAGTGTGCCCATTTAAAAATTGACTTACAAACCTAGAGGTAGTAGATGGTATGAACAAAACATTGAATTGTTACCAAAAATACAACTTCTCAGCTATTACGATGCAGTTACAAATGTATTTCCAAAGGTAGATTTTTCAACAAAGGATGCACTTTTTCAGCCGTCGGCCTGGTCAACAATTTCTTGAGTAATTCCATTCCTCAAGACTGTTGAACATTTATACCAGGTACATGCTGTGGTTCATTTTCTGTTTTCTTTCCATTCTTTTGATGGTTAATGTACATCTTTGCCTTGAATTGTAGACTGTCCAACCTCCAAAATTTGCTTTGACCTAGCTTGCAGGGATGTCTTAGGTCTCTGTGCCACCATATTGTTTAACTAGCATACACTTCATCCTTGAATACTCTAAGTACTATCAGAAAACAACAATGAAAGGTACAGGAGATCTTTTAAGATGGCACTAAGAAGTCATCCAGGCTTCCCTGGTGGTGCAGTGGTTGAGAATCTGCCTGCTAATGCAGGGGACACGGGTTCGAGCCCTGGTCTGGGAAGATCCCAGATGCCGCAAAGCAACTAGGCCCGTGAGCCACAACTACTGAGCCTGCGCGTCTGGAGCCTGTGCTCCACAACAAGAGAGGCCACGACAGTGAGAGGCCCGCGCACCGCGATGAAGAGTGGACCCCGCTTGCCACAACTAGAGAAAACCCTGGCACAGAAACGAAGACCCAACACAGCCAAAAATAAATAAACAAATGTGGGGTTTAAAAAAAAAAGAAGTCATCCACATTATAAGCTCTTCTTAAAATTCTCCAGAGCCTCCCTCCACCACTTCTGGTTAGTCTTAAATCCTTAGCATGGTTCAAACCAGTGATCCTCTGGCCTCTGCTTAGCTTTCTTGTCCTCGTGTCACTTTACTTGACACACTCTAGAATGTAGTTGTACTCACATTTCTCAAATGTTTAATCTCCCTTCTCTAATTTTTTAATATTTTCTTCTCTCTGCTGGGACATCTATCTCTTCCCGGTTCTCTGAGTAATTCTTTCTTGCTCAAGATGCAACATTGGAAAACTTCATTCATCTTTCTTTCCTAATTAGCTGGTCTGAGTCAGATATGAAGGCCAATACCACAATCTTTTCTCTTATCTTTCCTTTGCTCAAGATACTGCTTGTGCTTAATATTTCTTCTAATTGAATGAATAATGAACTAACAAACATATATTCAGTAGCATATGTAGTTTTAGTGGCAGCATGGGCTCTGGAACCAACTGAACTTAAATGCTTACTAGCTGTGCTGTTAGAACAGGTTTCTTCACCTCTCTTTGACTCAATTTTCTCATTTATAAACTGGAGATAATATAAATTGACTGTCTCATGGCTTTAAATAAGTTTAAATGAGAAATTGCTCAAATTATGCTGAGCACATTATAAATAATTCATAAATGTTAGTCTTATTGGTATTGTAATTATAATTACTAGTATTGTAAGGTGTGTACCAGGAATATGAAGACTTGGTTTCATCTCCTCAAGGAACTTAAAATTCTTGTAAAAAAAAGAAAAAGGAAGACAAAAACAAATGAGGAATGATTATAAAATGTTGTAACTAATACAGGAAATGAACCAAAAGCTGTAAGTAGGATCCAAAAATTGCAAGCTCACAAAAGCTAAGATTGAATTATTGCAAAGTTAATGAAAACCAATTTTTCCACTTTATCTTCTAGTAACTATTTGAACAAAAATATTTTTATTTTATTAGATGTGTCATAAACAGACCAATTATTTTTTAAGGCACTGAATCTTATATACTTATACCAACCAAACCCCACCCCATGGGTGGAGAATGAGAGGCCCTAGCCAAAACTTACTGTCTCGTGGTTTTGCTGTATTCTTTATAAAGTCAACCAAAGTGTAAGTATCCAAGTGAGTTTTTTTACCTCTGAAGTGTTCACCACCTAATATTAGGCACATATTTTAATCCATACAACCATTGCTCAGAATATTGTTGGAATTCATTTTTTGAAATGGCCTTCAGTATAACTTTATAAACAACAGAAGAAAATCTAAAATTTTAGTTAAAATGAACTATTTAATAAAATAGCATATGATACATCCTATACTCTTGAGAAGTTAAAGCTTGAAAAAAAAATTTTAAGCTTGACTAACAGACACGTACCAAATGTCACAAAGGCAGTAAGTACTTTAAAGTAAATTACACAGATTGACTAGAAATGAGTGCTAGGCATTTCCAAATTTCAAACCACCCTCAAAGGACTGAGACTACAAATAATGTTCACAGACCTTTGAATAATGTTGGAGAAGTTGAAAAAATTGTCAAAAAGACATCTGTTACTCAGAGACTAAAAATATAGATAAAATTGTTTTAAGGAAAATCGTGCTCATTACTTTACACCCACACTGTTTGTAAATGTTATCCGTGTATATATATATAAGGAGATATTAACAAGCATTAGAGAGTGCATTGAACTACTTTTTCAAAATACTTGCTGCTCTTCATCCAGTTCCTTCCTACTGGCTCCCTCCCTATTGGTCTTCTCCTTGGGGGAGGATTGCACTACTCATTCTATGGACATCAGGCTTAGCCATGTGACTTGCAATGGCCAATGAAATGTGAGTGTAAGTAACATGGTTCACTTCTGAACAAATCCTTTCAATGCCATTGCGTGGTTCTGCCATTGGTCTATGCTCTCTGCTCCTTCAGAATGAAGACATGGGACAGAGCTATAACCAAGCCACATCCAATATGTTAAACAACTGAGGAATACCTCTTTGTTATTGTAAGCCTCTGAGATTTTAGGTTTGTTTGTTACTGCTTTATAACATGGTCTAAACTGACCAAAATGCTACTTTTTGAGCCGGGGGAAAAAAGAACTAAAGTGAATGGATAATTTGAAAGTGAAACCAATTCATTATAACTTCAATATTTAGGATTCATGCCACTCCTCTCTCTTTGACTCCAGGGAACAATTCTTCTTATTATTTATACAGAACATTTTATCTCTATGTGGTAGAATATACACTAGTCCTCTCAATGGATAAGCAGGTAACTAAAGGCAGATGATATATCATCACCATAATAACCTGAGTTATGGGGAGTGGAAAGTAAAAACAAACACCCAGCTCTATCAGGATCAGTGATGTAATTGTGCTGTGAAGCATTTTCAGTCTAAATGGAAGAGTGAATCAACAGATCTCAGATAAATTGAATTCAAGAAAGTACACACACTCACAAGGAGTACGCTTACTCTAGTGCTGGAAATGTTCTTTTAAAATTCATTTCTCAAAGCTGAAAGAAACTTATGAAGTCAAAGTCAATGGATGTTTACCACAGAGAATCCTGAAACACAGTGAAATAAAAAAAGATTATGATGGCTGTGGCTGACCCTACAACCACCTTTAGAAAAATATGAAATACAAAAAATTTCTCCAAGGAAGATTCTGAAGGTAATAAATTGGCCAGAATTTACAGCTAAGTGGATAAGCCTGCTGAGTTTGAGTATTTTTTAGAAGGATTTATATGTACCAAACAAAAATAAGAAAAGAATGAATGTTTAAGTACCATTAACATTTTGAGGTTTGAGAAAGGTAAAAATAAAATTGCATACACTGACCTTTAGTCCTGTTTCAGGTCTTATCAAATTTCAGAGAAATTTGTCTGCCAAAAAGATATCATCAGTAAAAGGATGGAGAGCCAAAGGCAGGCATGTAAGTTTTTCGTTAAATGTATTGAAGGAAAAGTTTGCAAGCACAAACACATCTGTCCTCTTTTCAAGTCTGAGGTTGCTCACACTGTGCAGGAACAGATAGGTCAGATAGGGTTTGTCATGCCCAGTGAAACAGGAACTGTAAACACTTGGTTCATGTGCCAGGGATCCTCACTCAAATTAATTTCATAGAATCTTCCTGCTACATCCCTAAAATACTAAGCAGGTTCTCCATGTTATTTAACTGTATTTAATAGGTAAATACCAGTTTCTTTCCCCCAAAACATCTAAATGCTAAATTAACCAGTCATTGATCCTTAAAGTGAGAAAGAAGTAGTGCCACCAGCTCCTGGCCACTAAACTGTTCAAGCCTGAGAAAAACATCATGGAGGAGAAGGTTTTCCCTAGGGTGTCTGTAGCCCTTTTCCATCTCCTCCCACCGGAGGAGCAGCGTCACCTCCAGGGTGTAGCTTTTCCTGACCTATTCCTCCTTTGCCCCTGACTTTGTTCTCTCAACTCTTCCACTGTTAAGACAACTGTCCTCATTATGATCAATCGTATTTGAAGTGTTGATTATATTTAGCTTTCTCAAAAAAAAAAAAAAAAGAAAGAAAAAAAAAAGGTGGGCATGGGGGGAATTACCCTGAAGAATCTCTGGCTGAACAGAGGGAGTGCCTAGGGTAAGGTATAAAATATGCATTATTATCCTTGTTTTCTAGATTAAGGCTAAAGGAAGAGGAAAGCCCACCTCATTAAGCACCAGTGTGTCAGGTATCATATTGGATGTCTTGCTTTCTGTTTCTAATATAGTCTTTACAATAATCCTAAGTGTTGGTGTTACTGACACCACATTACAGAGGAAGAAGCCCAGTGAGGAATTAAGTACCTTACTCATCTTTCAGCTAGGAATGAAGAAAAGCTGACATCCAAACCTCCTGACTTCTGTTTTATTGCTCTATCCATGGGTCCAAGCTAAAGACAGCTCTTTCCTGTGGCAATTTCCGCTACACTGCACTTCTTACATTCCCCACCCCCTGCATTTTAGTCAGCATCCTCCTGCACAGAACAAACATGGTTTTTATAGAAGTACATTCACCCTGTGTAAAATTTACTGGATACTCTGATTCAGAGCTAGTTACATTAAAAAAAAAATCACAGTGTAATAACATTATATTTAATGAGGTGTTACATCTTTTTCATCCTTCTCTTGGTATTTCAGGCATTATTCTCCTAGGTCAGGACACCGGTATTTTACCCCATGTTCATGGGTCAGTGGATTATTTGGTCATGGTTAATGGTAATTGACATCATGAATCTATGAAACAGTGTCTGCCAATGTCACCTTACAGTAAAAATACTCTCCAAAGTATTATTTGGGTCTTTAAGAGACAGAAGAAAAAGAACCCTCCACATACAAACGTCACCTGGAGGACTGAACTCATGGAAGCTTCTCATGTCTTGGAAATTAACTAAGGTAACGGAATCTTCCTAGAACAGTAGAAGGAAGACAGGACTATGTTAAAATGCTGACTTTCTATAAGCTAAACCTAGTTGGGGAGTATAATTCAGACCACATAGAAATTCTTTTCCTTCCTGTTCTGGTTCTTTGTCAGTCCTCCAAATTGATCCCTCTTGCAATTAAACCTCCTTATACACATGAGGCAATTTCTAAGTGCCCTGAGACTTCAAATACAATATGCAGCTTCTTAAAGTTTTTGCTTTCCTTGCAAAATTTATATTGGAAATTTATATTGCATCTGGGACACCATCTGGATAACACAATTGATTAGGGATGTAGCTCTAAACTCCTTGCTTAGCAATTTTACTACATGTTATATTCCTTTTACCATGATGTTCAGCATGTTCTAGGAGGTTTTGGCAAATAATTATTCCCTTTCCACTACAGTTATGAAATGCAAGTAGGCTTTGAATGGACACAGTGGGGAAAAGTTGTCTAAAAAATCAAATTCTTTCAGGTAAGCCTTATTTTCCCCCCACTTCCAGCTGTCATCTCCTAGGAAAACTCTTGGCCCTAAGAGGCACTAAAAATTACTCTTAAGTAATGAATGCCAATCATTTAAAATAAATGGCTTTAAATAAAAGTCAGTGACAAAGTATACAAAGTTTCAAAATAAAAATGTTAAATGTAAACATTATCCTGGTCCCCATACCAGGTGGAACATGTAAAGGCAGTAAGCACTGATGTTTTCAAATCTTGGCAAACTTCATGGCTGGCTTCAAACTGCTTTGGTACTTCTAATTTTACACCCAGAGTCATTGCCTTATTCCCTGTTCACTGCTGCTACCATTTGTATGTTCTGGTCTTCTCTTAGGCATCTTTGGCCCTAAGGGTAAAGAAAAAGAAACAGCTCTTCTCTCTCCAAGCAGCTTAGAAATTGCTGTTTCTTTTCTTTTTTCGTGTCCCACCTTGACCTTTCCTCTACCACTGTCCTACTATGGGGCCAAAGCTTTAAAATTAGCAAATAATTTTTAATATTTCTTCAGATCCATTCTCCTCTGTAAACTAAATTTTTTTAATTGAAGGATAGTTGATTTACAATGTTGTGTTAGTTTAAGGTGTACCCAAAGTGATTCAGATATATATATATATATATATATACACACACACACACACACACACATACACATATATAAGAATATATATTGTTTCTCAGATTCTTTTCCATTATAGGTTATTACAAGATATTTAATATAGTTCCATGTGCTATACAGTAGGACCTTGTTGTTTATCTATTTTATATATAGTAGTGTGTATATGTTAATCCCAAACTCCTAATTTATCCCTTCCCCTCCCTTCCCCATTGGTAACCATAAGCTTGGTTTTTATGTCTGTTTTGTAAATAAGTTCATTTACATCTTTTTTTTAGGTTCCACATAGAAGTGATATCATATAATATTGTCTTTCTTTGTCTGACTTCACTTACTATGATAATATCCAGGTCCTTCCATGTCACTGCAGTCCTTCCATGTCACTGCAGATGGTATTATTTCATGGTATTTATTTCATTCTTTTTTATGGCTAAGTAATATTCCATTGTATATATGCCACATCTTCTTTATCCATTCATCTGCTGATGGACATTTAGGTTGCTTCCATGTCTTGGCTATTGTGAATAGTGCTGCAAAGAATATTGGGGTGCATGTATCTTTTACAGTTAGAGTTTTTGTCTTTTCTATATATACGCCCAAGAGTGGGATTGCTGGATCATATGGTAACTTTATTTTTTGTAAACTAATATTTATTATATCTTGATCTTAAATAACCACAATAAATTATTTAGTTGATATAAGTAATTTTTAAGACTTCTCATTACTTCTCTTCCCTTTTTCCACCAAAAGAAAGGCACAAATTTAGAATGATTTTCCCATAAGACTGATTTTCTTCTTCACTCAGTCTGATATAGACTTAAAAATTGGTTCCAAAGAGGACTTCATGAAAGAAATAGAAAGGCAACATGTGTCTCTCTGACCTCCTATTTTATTATTTGGACAGCTGATTTAGATGGAATATTATTAGCCCACACAATAGTGTATCTGAAGAGAAAATAAAGAGCTGGTGGTTAGGTTATCAATTTCAATCTTGCTATGTTCATTTTCCACTGTAAAAAATTACTATAAAGTTAGGTCTAAGGCAACACAAAGTATTATCTAGCATTTCTTACATTAGAAGTCCAATCAGCAACAAAATCAAGGTGTCTGCAGACCTGCATTTCTTTCTGGAGGCTCTAGAGATAAATCCATTCCTCAACTTTTCCAGCTCCTAGAGGCCACCTGTATTCCATCACTCATGGTCCTTTCCTCCATCTTCAAAGCCAGCGATATTGCATCTCTAACCATTCTGCTGTAGCCACATCTCCGTTGCTTTGACCAGAGCCAGGAAAGATTCTCTGCTTTTAAAAACCTGTGTGAATGCAGCCACTATGGAAAACAGTATGGAAATTCCTCAAAAATCTAAACATAAAACTACCATATGATCCAGCTCCTGGGTATATATCTGAAGAAAATAAAAGTACTACTTTGAAAAGATATATGCAAAACAATGTTCATAGCAGCATTATTTACAATTGCCAAGATATGGAAGCAACCAAGTGTCCATCAACAGATAAATGGATAAAGAAGATGTGGTGTATATATATATATATATATATATATATATATATATATATATATATATATATATATATATATACCATATCTATCTATCTATCTAGACCTGGAGGGTATTGTGCTTAGTGGAATAAGTCAGATAGAGAGAGACAAATACTGTATGTTATCACTTATATGTGGAATCAAGAAAATAAAACAAATGAATGAATATAACAAAACTGAAACAGACTTGCAGATATAGAGAACAAACTAGTGGTAACCAGCCGGTACTGGGAAGGGGGAAGGGGCCCGATAGGAGGAAGGGATTAAGAGGTACAAACTACTATGTATAAAATAAATAAGCTACAAGGATATATTGTACAACACAGGGAATATAGCCAATATTTTATAATAACTTTAAATTGAGTATTATCCATAAAAATTTTGAATAACTATGTTGTATCTGAAACTAATATTGTAAGTCAACTATACTTCAATAACAAAAAATAAATTCTTTAATATATGCAAATCAATGTGATACACCATATTAACAAACTGAAGAATAAAAACCATATGATCATCTCAATAGATGCAAAAAAAGCTTTTCACAAAATTCAACACTAATTTATGATAAAAAAAAAAACTCTCCAGAAAGTAGGCATAGAGAGAAGCTACCTCATCATTATAAAGGCCATATATGACAAACCCACAGCAAACATCATTCACAACGGTGAAAAACTGAAAGAATCTCCTCTAAGATCAGGAACGAGACAAGGATGTTCACTCTTGCCACTCTTATTCAACATAGTTTTGGAAGTCCTAGCCACAACAATCAGAGAAGAAAAAGAAATAAGAGGAATACAAATTGGAAAAGAAGAAGTAAAACTGTCACTGCTTGCAGATGACATGATACTATACACAGAGAATCCTGAAGATGCCACCAGACAACTACTAGAGCTAATCAATGAATCTGGAAAAGTTGCAGGATACAAAATTAATGCACAGAAATCTCTTGCATTCCTATACACTAACAACAAAAGATAAGAAAGAGAAATCAAGGAAACAATCCCATTCACCATTGCAACAAAAAAAATAAAATACCTAGGAATAAACCTACCTAAGGAAGTAAAAGACCTGTACTCAGAAAATTATAAGACACTGATGAAAGAATCAAAGATGACACAAACAGATGGGGAGATATACCATGTTCTTGGTTAGGAAGAATCATTATTGTGAAAATGACTATACTACCCAAAGCAGTCTACAGATTCAATGCAATCCCTATCAAACTACCACTGGCATTTTTCACAGAACTAGAACAAAATATTTCACAATTTGTATGGAAACACAAAAGACCCCGAATAGCCAAAGGAATCTTGAGAAGGAAAAATGGAGCTAGAGGAACCAGGCTCCTGGATTTCAGACTATACTACAAAACTACAGTAATCAAGACAATATGGTACTGGCACAAAAACAGAAATATAGATCAATGGAACAGGATAGAAAGCCCAGAGATAAGCCCATGCACCTATGGTCAACTAAGCTATGACAAAGGAGGCAAGTATATACAATGGAGAAAAGACAGTCTCTTCAATAAGTGGTGCAGAGAAAACTGGACAGCTACATGTAAAAGAATGAAATGAGAGCACTCCCTAACACCACACACGAAAATAGACTCAAAATGGATTAGACACCTAAATGTAAGACTGAACACTATAAAACTCTTAGAGGAAAACATAGGAAGAACACTCTTTGACATAAATCACAGTGAGATCTTTTTTGACCCACCTCCTACAGTAATGGAAATAAAAATTTTTAAATGGGACCTAATTAAACTTAAAAGCTTTTGCACAGCAAAGGAAGCCATAAACAAGACAACCATCAGAATGGGAGAAAATATTTGCAGAAAAATCAACAGACAAAGGATTAATCTCCAAAATATATAAACAGATCATGCAGCTCAATACCAAAAACACAAACAACCCAATCACATATGGGCCGAATGCCTAAATAGACATTTCTCCGAAGAAGACATACAGATGGCCAACAAATACATGAAAAGATGCTCAACATCACTAATTATTAGAGAAATGCAAATCAAAACTACAATGAGATATCATCTCACACTAGTCAGAATGGCCAGTCTCAAAAAAATCTACAAACAATAAATGTTGGAGAGGGTGTGGAGAAAAGGGAACCTTCTTCCACTGTTGGCAGGAATGTAAATTAATACAGCCTCTATGGGGAACAGTACGGAGGTTCCTTAAAAAACTAAAAATAGAATTACCATATGACCCAGCAATTCCACTACTGGGCATATACCCAGAGAAAACCATAATTCAAAAAGACATGTGCACCCTAATGTTCATCACAGCACTTTTTACAATAGCTTGGTCATGGAAGCAACCTAAATGTCCATCATCAGGTGAATGGATAAAGAAGATGTGGTATATATATACAATGGAATATTACTCAGCCATAAAAAGGAACAAAATTGGGTCATTTGTAGAGATGTGGATGGACCTAGAGACTATCATACTGAGTGAAGTAAGTCAGAAAGAGAAAAACAAATATTGTATATTTACCCATATATGTGGAATCTAGAAAAATGGTACAGATGAACCAGTTTGCAAGGCAGAAATAGAGACAGAGATGCAGAGAATAAACATATGGACACCAAGGGGGGCAGGGAAGGGGGTTGGGATGAATTGGGAGATTGAGACTGATATACACTAATATGTATAAAATAGATAACTAATGAGAACCCGCAATATAGCACAGGGAACTCCACTTTGCTGTACAGTAGAAACTAACACAACATTGTAAAACAACTATACCCCAATAAAAAAATAATAATAAATAAAAAATAGTAAAAGTGTAAATAAAAATATAAAACAAAAAAACAGCCCTAATTAATTATAATTTTAAACCTATTAATTAAAATTAATTAATTTTTTAGAAACATTAGCTTAGGCCCACTTGGATAATCCAAGATAAATTCCCCGTCTGAAAATCCTTAATATCACATCCGCAAAGGTTTTTTGGTTTCTTCTTGTTGTTGTTATTTTATGCCGTGTAAGGTAACATATTCACAGGTTCTTTCTGGATATTAGGATATAGATATGTTTGGGAGGCTGTTATTCTGCTTATCACACCAGCTATCAGTGCTTCATTCCCTACAGGCAAAGTCATAGGTTAATTGTTTTACTTTGCAGTAAATCTAACTTTTCATAGGAAATCTCAAATCTGTCTCTAAATGCCATCTATTTTCACATAGAAGAGTTCCTTGGGGTATACCTTTGAGCATTCAAAAGCAGGCAGTTGCAACCACAATAACATTTAACCTGTTATGCAATGTTTGGTTTCCACTTGAAAAATATCTAAAGACTGCAGGAACTGGTTGTATTTCTGAGAAATTGCTGGTGCTTGCTAGTTCTCAATCACGTGCTGCTCGTGTCTTACCTCATGCATAGACTGAAGAGAGGTACATATTGTTGGGGAAGCTAGTAAAGTAGTCTTGTTCAGGCTTCAGAGGTGGCACCAAGCCTCTCTCTGACCAGACAATGACACTAAAGCTGGCTGCATGCCAGACTGCTGAGCTACACCCAGGCCAGCAAGGGATGGTGCCAGCACACATATATACAATAGAATATTAGCCATAAAAAGGAATGAAATTGGGTCATTTGTAGAAATGTGGATGGACCTAGAGACTGTCATACAGAGTGAAGTACGTCAGAAAGAGAAAAACAAATATTGTATGATAACCCATGTATGTGGAATCTAGCAAAATGGTACAGATGAAGCGGTTTGCAAGGCAGAAATAGAGACACAGATGTAGAGAACAAACGTGTGGACACCACTAGATAAAATGCTAGATAAGATAGAGAGTTAGTCATGGGACTTCTTGCACCTTGAGGGTCTGGCCAGACCCCAGAGATCAAGAACATTCCAAAACTTACGAGTTAAAACCAAGGCATTTATGACAACAACCAGAGCTGCAAACTTGCAAGTAGGCTGATTGTAATCAGCCTGCAGCCTGGTGCTAAAACCCGGGCTCCTTCGAATGTCAAACCATGGGATGGACGCACAGCCCAGGACCTTCCCAACTGGGGCTCCAGGTTGCCGTTCAAGGGAATTCCCAGCACTGCTTGGATCTGGATGTAGGTGATTCCCCAATTCAGTGATGTATAAACCTCTGTCTTTACTATTCTTTCTCAGTTAGTTATACTATTTTCTTAATTATTACAGTATTCTGTAATCTTTGTTAATTCAATAAACTCTCTCTAAATTCTTGTTTAACTGAGTGTAGAGTGGTTATTTTGCCAGCGAATCTTACGAACCTTGAAATGGAAAGCAAGGCTTTCAGCAAAATACATGTGCAATTTGGCCATCAGATGTCTCCACGGTTGTCAATTTTACTCATCCTGGAAGCAGGAAAATTTAGCTACTTTCATAAATTTTCTTTCTTACACTGTTAAATTTTCTCTAAAATTTTGAGGTCTTATTCATCTTTGAAAGTTCAGAATTTTCTAAACTTTTTAAGAACTAGATGACTTTCCCAGACTTCACACTATTTTTTTTCTCTTTATGGCCATTACCACCACACAAAAAGAAAGGCTTGTATTTTAAGGATAATTAGCCCAGCTTAAAAAATTATTATTTGGAGGCTAAATACTGAATTTTTAGATACTTATCCTGAACCACAAATGTTAAAATTGACATTACTCTTTGTACCATACTATTACTACTGTATTTTCTTGCTGTTATATGTACCCTATTCTACCTTGGAACTCTAAGCCTGTAGGAAATTACTCTATGCTCTAAAATAAATATAAATACCCCAGTGAGTGAAGGAAATATAACACAACCCTTGGAAGAAGTAATTAATCATGTGCACAAAGAATGTAGAATGATATCTGGATTCTCCAAAGTCCAACACTTCTCAAACTTTTTGGCCTCAGCATCCCTTTACACTCTCAAAAATCACTGAAGATCTCAAGGGGTTTTTGTTTATATGGGTTATGTTAATTGATATTCCTTGTATTAGAAATTTAAGTTGAGAATTTTTAATATATATTTATTCATTTAAAAATAATAATAAACCCATTAAATGTTAACACACATGATATTTTATGAAAATAACTATAGTTTTCAAAAACATATATTGAGAAGAGTAACATAGTTTTACATTTTTGCAAATCTCTTTAATGCATGGCTTAACAGAAAGCAACTATATTCATATCTGCTGCTGCATTCAATTTGCTGCAATCTGTTGTTTTGGTTAAAATATGCAAAGAAAATTCAGCCTCACGCAGAGATGTAATTGGAAATGGGGGGAATATTTTAGTACCTTTTCAGATAACCGTGGATATTCTTCTTTGATAGTACACCAAAACTCAGCAAGTGTATTTTTCAAAGGTTAGTTGCAATGAACTTTGCATACTCTGTGCACTCATGAGAGAATGTAAACCAAAAAAAGGTAAATAATGTCTTAGTATTATTATGAAAATAGTTTTGACCTCCCAGACCCTCTGAATTTCTCTCAAGAACCCCTGGAGTTCCCAGACCACCCTTTAAATCCCACTTCTATAGTCTGCTAGCTGCAGTGGTTTGATAAGCAAACTCAAGCTTTCATTTTGTGACTCTTCCTTAAGTCAAAATAAGTCAGGACAGGGTGAAGGAGAATCACTCCATGTAAATAAAGATTTCTTCCTATATTACCCCCCCAAAAAAAAGCATACGGACACAAAGAAACTTTTGGAGTTGATTGGTATGCTTGTTACCTTAAGTTTGGTGATGATCTCATGGGTACATGCATATGTCCGACTCATCAAATTGCATACATTAAAGATGTGCAGTTTTTGTGTATCAATTATATCTCAATAAATCTGTAAAGGAAAATTTACAAAACAAAGAAGAGTTACAGAATAAACTTGATATAACCCATAATAAAATAAAGATATTAGTCCTTTGAGAATCTATAACAACAAAAATAATTCTGGAATTATCAAAAAAGGATGCTGGGACTTCCCTGGTGGTCCAGTGGTTAAGAATCCGTGCTTCCAGTGCAGGGGGGCGCGGGTTTGATCCCTGGTCGGGGAACTAAGATTCCGCGTGCTGCACTGCACAGTGGGAAAAAAAATGGCCAAAATATTTTTAAAAGGGGGGGTGGAATGCTAAAAGTAAGTCATAGAAATCTGTCGTTCCTCATACAAAACTGGCTCATACACCTGGAATATTGTGAGCAATTCTGAAAACTGCCCTATAAAAAGGGTTCTAGCTTTACCTAGTCTGTTTTCCTCTTTTCAACCCTCTAAGGAGCTCTCACTTTTGCTAAACTGATTCTTTAGGGCTTTCTTTAGACAGAATCAGGTGAGTGGCATGGGAGAAGAGCATGGGAAATTGGAGTGTCTGGGGCTAGGGGAGGAGTTTTCCCAGGTGAAGGACATTTGAAAAATAAAGGCCGATGCATCATGGATGGGAGAAGGGTGGGAAAAGGAATTTTAAAAAGCATTGGTTTCCAGAGATGTAAGGGATTTAAGTTACTTTGGAGCTAATTTTGGTTTTGGTACTGTGTTCTTTTGACCACAATATGCCTCAGACATAACCAACCACATTTTACAAACATTCTCCCTGTGGGCTCATCCAATAATGCCCCTTAGGATTCCTTGTTAAAACACCTAGAATTCTTGGTTAATATTCCTGCTCTACCACATGACACTTTTCAGTATAAAGTGGTTAAATTAAACTCTTTGGAGAGCCTCATAAGTTAGGTAACTGGAGCACAAGGAAGAATCTGTCATCAGATGCCTTTCACTAAGTTAATTATAGATAAAACAAACATGAAGTGGTTAGAAACAGAGGTTAAAATTTCACTCACTTGGACTTTGCATAATAATGAATTAAACTGCTGGTCTGGATTGGCATTCTGCTGGGAATATGATTTGGAAACAGGAAAACCAGCCAATAAGTGGTCTGATTTTGTTCTTGAAAGTAATATAAAGTAACACAAGTCAACCAAGACTTTCACCTCCCTTTGCTTTTAAAATGTTATTTGTGATAGGAACCGTGCAAGCAAATAAGAGAATCTATATATGTTTTCTCCATATGTGTATGGATGACAAATCACCTAAATACTTTATACTGGTTTGGCCGAAAATTTCATTTTTCCATAACATCTTACGAAAAACCTGAAGGAACTTTTTGACCACCCCAATAATTTGGACACTGTGCAATTCCATACTGATTCGTTTCCTGAAAAATTAATATACTTTGCAAATCCAGAAATCACATCACCTTAAAAAGCAGTCAGTACCAGGGAGGAGGAATAAGAGTAGGAGTGAAGAGGGGCTTCCCTGGTGGCGCAGTGGTTGAGAGTCCACCTGCCGATGCAGGGGACACGGGTTCATGCCCCGGTCCGGGAGGATCCCACAGGCCGCGGAGCGGCTGGGCCCGTGAGCCATGGCCGCTGAGCCTGCGCGTCCGGAGCCTGTGCTCCGTAGCGGGAGAGACCGCGGCAGTGAGAGGCCCACATGCCGCAAAAAAAAAAAAAAAAAAAAGAGTAGGAGTGAAGAGAGAACACAATGGAAAAGAATCAGAGGATAGTGAGTGCTACAAACATATGGAAAATGGAATGAAAAGAACCAGTTTTCTCTTTTTTTCTGCTGGGAAAAAATCAAATAAGCTTGCTTCCATGTGTATTGCTTCACACAAAATATATTTGCTATTTTTTAAGGCTTTCAGATAACACATTCCTAAACCAAAGCCATATCCAAATTCCAAGTTCTTCATTAAACAGGCTTTATGTTATATTGTTCATGAGAAAATTCTCCTTTCTTAACCTTTTTTAAACTATGTGGTTAATGCTTCCCATACTTCATGATAAGATTTTATAACCCCTTCCTTGTGCTGGTGGCACTTTCACACTAAAAACACTCAGACTCCAGAGCCTTGTTATTTTTCACTTTTCTTCTGCAGCCACTATAAACGCTAGACCCTAATTTTTAATATGTTCATATTCAAATATATTAGCTAAAAACTCTAGGTACATTTAATTTAAAAAAAGAAAGAAAAAACAGGTGCTTACTACTCTTCCCTCTGTAGTAGCCTCTTTTCCTTCTCCGATACATGTCCTCTTAATTGTTTCAGGGGAGAAGGGAGAAGCTTTCACTGTTGCATATGACTAAGAAGTAAGAAAATATTCCATGTATATACAGAGGGCATTGCAGATATCATCAGTGCCTTCAACACTCACTTTTCCCTATTCACCAACTGCAAATATCTGCAACTTCTGTATGAGGGGTCCTCTGGCTGCTGGAGTGTATTTGGCCCAGAAGCAGAGCAGGCCAGAGCAGAAGCACTGGGGAGTCAAGGTCCCTTGGAGCTGTCTTCAACCAACCACTGACTAACTGACATTAGAGGAAAATCTCTCCAGCATCCTTGCCTTCAGGTGCAATAGCCCTGAGAACTGTTCTGCACCAGCGGTCCCCAAATTTTTGACACCAGGGACCAGTTTCGTGGAAGGCATTTTTTCTACTAACCGGTGGGGGGGGGGGGGGAGGGGGGATGGTTCAGGCGGTAATGTGGGTGATGGGGAGAGGCTCACCTCCTGCTATGCAGCCCGGTTCCTAACAGGCCACGGACAGGTCCATGGCCCCGGGGGTTGGGGACACCTTCTCTACACAGCTTCTTGGAGGTCCCAGAGAGAAAGAGCCCTGGGTGCCTGCAGGGGTTACCTGTTCAGTAACGTACCTCATACCAGCTTTCTTCCCTTCCCTGTCTCCATTCCCCACTCCATTCCCTCCCGAAATAGATCACTTGCACTCAGATCCTCATCTCAGGATCTGCTTCTGGGAGAGCCCAACTTAAATCAGAAAGTATCATCCAAATAGTGTTAGAAACTATTGACCTAAAGGAGAAGACTGATAGGAACGACTTCACGTTAATGCAAGTCTGTCTATGAGATAAACTCACACCAGAATGAGGCAGGTTAGAAACAATATGACAGGGATCCAGAAAAGCTTCAGAGGGAAGGTAATGTTTCAAAGAGGGCTTGAAGGATGAAGATGAGTTCAGCTGGGGCAGAAGTGTTTAGAGGACATTCGAGGCAGAAGGACCAACATAATAAAAACAAACAAATAAAAAAATACAATACAGCCAGGGTGAGAAGGAAAATAATGAACATGAGGCAGGAAAGTGGTTCAGAATCTTGAATATGATGCTAAATCCTCAAAACATAAATTTCACTGTCTGGGGAGAAAAATAACTCTTTGACCAGGGGATTAATACATTGCAGTTCTTTAGAAACCTAAGAGCAAAACATACAAGACAGATTTTCAGAAGTAATATAGTGTAAAATTTTCACCTTTCTTAAATTTATAATACAGCTAAATGAAGGTTTGGGCTAGTATAGACCAATTGCGTCAAAGCTAATATTTTTGTGTATGTGTTTGCATAGATACATGTATACTGTTGTTCAAGAATCAACAGTATTTGTTAATACTTACTTTAACAAAAGTAAGTTGTTAGGCAAAATGTACATTATGTTAGGCAAAATGTACATTATGTTTTCATATTTGTGAACTATGTCTGCTTGTAAATAAGCAGGTTACTCTATAAAGCTGGTACTTTTCTGGTATTGCCCACTGAAATGAATGGCACCACCACATATGCAGTTTCCAGTTGGAAGACCAGAACTCGTCCTTAACATCTATCTCCCTCTTCCTCAGTGGCCACACCAAGCCCATCAAAGTCCTGTCAGTTTCACCTCCCAGATCTCTCCATTTTTCTCAATTGTACATGTCACCATTCGGTTCAGCCACCATCAATCAGCTTTCACTGTAAGGACAGAAGGAGCAAACATTCACCCTTGCCCCTCTTTCACTCTATTCTCACAGCCCATCATGTCTCCCTTCCCAGCTTACAGTCCTTCATTGGCTCCCCACTGCTCTGAGAATAAAGGTCCAACTTGATGTGGCTTCTGCCCACCTATTCAGGCTCATCTCTTTCAATGCCATCTAGCCACACTGGCCAACTTTCAATTCCCCAGAAAAACCCTTGATCCCCCAGTACCTCAAGGGCTTTGCCTGTACAGCTGACCCAGTTGAGGATCATATGTGTCATTGTCAGGCCACTATGGGACCTAATCGTGGCCCATATCAAGGTAGTGTATTCTTGTTGACAGTTCATTTCCTGCAGACTACCCCTTCAAACCACCTAAGGTTGCATTTACAGTAAGAATGTATCATCCAAATATTAAAAATAATGGCAGCAGTTGTCTTGCTAGTCTAAAATCACAGTGATCTCCTGCTTTAACTATTTGTAAAGTTCTTTTTTTAAAAAACATCTTTATTAGAGTATAATTGTTTACATTGTTGTGTTAGTTTCTGCTGCATAACAAAGAGAATTAGCTATGTATATACATATATCCCCATATCCCCTCCCTCCTGAATCTCCCTCCCACTCTCCCTATCCCACCCTTCTAGGTGGTCACAAAGCACCGAGCTGATCTCCCTGTGCTATGCGGCTGCTTCCCACTAGCTATCTATTTTACATTTGGTAGTGTATATATGTCAATGCCACTCTCTCACTTCGTCCCAACTTATGCTTCCCCCTCCCCATGTCTTCAAGTCCATTCTCTACATCTGCATCTTTATTCTTGTGCTGCCCCTAGGTTCATCAGACCCATTTGTTTTTCTTTTTAGATTCCATATATATATATGTGTTAGCATATAGTATTTGTTTTTCTCTTTCTGACTTACTTCACTCTGTATGACAGACTCTAGGTCCATCCACCTCACTACAAATAACTAAATTTCGTTCCTTCTTATGGCTGAGTAATATTCTGTTGTATATATGTGCCACATCTTCTTTATCCATTCATCTGTTCATGCACATCTTGGTTGCATCCATGTCCTGGCTATTGTAAATAGAGCTGCAATGAACATTGTGGTACATGACTCTTTTTGAATTATGGTTTTCTCAGGGTATATGCCCAGGAGTGGGATTGCTGGGTCATATGGTAGTTCTATTTTTAGTGTTTTAAGGAACCTCCATACTGTTCTCCATAGTGGTTGTATCAATTTACATTCCTACCAACAGTGCAAGAGGGTTCCCTTTTCAGCACACCCTCTCCAGCATTTATTGTTTGTAGATTTTTTGATGATGGCCATTCTGACTGTTGTGAAGTGATACCTCATTGTAGTTTTAATTTACATTTCTCAAATGATTAGTGATGTTGAGCATCCTTTCATGTGTTTGTTGGCAATCTGTGTATCTTCTTTGGAGAAATGTCTATTTAGGTCTTCTGCCCATTTTTGGATTGGGTTGTTTGTTTTTTTGATATTGAGCTGCATGAGCTGCTTGTATATTTTGGAGATTGATCCTTTGTCAGTTGCTTCTTTTGCAAATATTTTCTCCCATTCTGAGGGTTGTCTTTTCGTCTTGTTTATGGTTTCCTATGCTGTGCAGAAACTTTTAAGTTTCATTAGGTCTCATTTGTGTATTTTTGTTATTATTTCCATTTCTCTAGCAGGTGAGTCAAAAAGGATCTATATATTCATTTCTTCACTGCTTTGTGATCCAAACCCAGATTACCCCTAGGGCCAGAGATTACACAGATCTATAAAACAGAGATAAGTACAACAGTAATCTCAAGAATGAACTCAGAAAGTTGCCATGTGATGCTACATTAAAATCAGATTAACCTGAATTAGATCTGGAATAAACTTTAAATTATTGTTGATATATACATCCCACATGCCCCTCCTTCTTTCCTTATTTAACCCCCAATTGTTCTCTACTTCTCAGCCCAACATCACTTTCTCAGGAAACCTTCTCTGCCCCCCCAGATCAGTCCAGATCCCTCTGTCAGTTGCTCTCCTAACATTCTGTATTTTTCCTTTTCCATCTGCCATTACCTATGTGTGTGTATTTGATTGTCTGCCTCCCTCTCTTGACCATAAGTTCTATGAAGATGGTACATAGCAGAGGCTTAAGAAATATGTGTTTAAAAAATCATTTTAATAAGTTAATTTGCCCCAGGTATCTTGTTAATCATTTTAGATGCTTTATTTATGCCCATATACAGCTAAGAAAACTAAAGCTGAGAGACTCTTAAATAATTTTTTCAGTCAGTAATGATGGACCTGAAATTTATTCTCAAGTCTGTCTGACTGGAGCTGACACTCCTAGCCACCACCCTATATTGCAAGGCAGAATAGTAGGTAACTATAATATGATATAACTTCTACGTGGAATCTAAAAAAAATGATATAAATGAAATTATATACAAAACAGAAATAGGCCCACAGACATAGAAAACAAACTTATCGTTACCAAAGGGGAAAGGGGGTGGGAGGGATAAATTAGAAGCTTGGGATTAACAGATACTACTACCAACTACTACTACTACCAATAGATAACCAACAAGGATCTACTATATAGCACATGGAACTATACTCATTATTTTATAATAACCTATAAGGGAAAAGAATCTGAAAAAGAATAACTGAATCACTTTGCTGTATACCTGAAACTAACACAACATTGTAAATCAACTATACTTCAATTTTAAAAAAAAAGAATAATAGGTAACATTTATGGAGTTGTGTTAGTATTGAGTTATTGGATCGTTTTTCTATTTCTCGAAATTTTCCATTATATCATTGTCCTGACGTCTCTTCAACAAAACTGTTTCTACTTGATGGATAAGTTTCCTAAGCTTTATCTTATCCAGATTTTAGTTTATTGATTAATTTCCTAGCATCCTTTTCCAACTTGGTTATTTGGCTTCCCACTGTACCATATTATGTCATTCCAGATACATTTTTCCTATTCTTTGCTTATGTGATCTCCTAATTTTTACAAAGCTGAAATAAAGTAGGAAAATAAAAAAAAAAACCCTAAGCCTTGTCAGTTTTGTTCAAAATATATTTTCCTGGACAGGTAGGGTGTGGAGAGTGTTTTGGAATAAGGGCAGGAAGAGCTGATGTGATGAGGCTGAACTTCATGTAGAATAAAGACTAGGAAAAATCAGTTCCAGTTTGGAAACAATGAAACCAGATAATATTCCTAGTTGAAAGAACAAACATGGTTAAAGAATGTCTACTATGACATGGGACTGAGTAATACACAAGTGGCTAAACACAATCTTTATTTTAGAAAAGAAAATAAATTATTTGAGAAGACTTACCCAAAAGAGAGTTCCATATAATGGATAAACTTGTATAATAACAGAATCACTATATATTTTAAATGTGCTGCTGTTTTCTTGATGAAATTAGAATCACTTACAATATGTACATATACTTTGTTTGTTTCAAACAAAAGGTGGTTTGAAGCTACAAAGAGTGAGGGCCCAGTAAATTAAGAAAATCATGTCAACTTGATTAATGATGAGACAAAAGAGTAGATGGAAATACCAACACTTTTTGCATAATCTGTCACTGACTATGTACAGTAAGCTAAGGTGTGAGCCAGGGTACTGTGCTCACTCAAAGCCCTGTGTCTTTATCCCAGAGAAATATACTTATGCCCCACATAGCTGGTTCCCCAAAAAAGGCAACTCTAGACATCCCATCCTTACTCACCCAAGAGTCCTGACATTTTCATCTCACTTTCTCTTATGGCCTCCTCATCAGTTGACTTTATCTCCCACCCCTGCCCTTGCTTTGCTCTTGAAGATCACTAGACTTTGGGCTCCTGTGTTTTTACCTTTTCCCAAGGTGCAGCTCTGCTCATTCTCTGGCTCTATTTGCTTGTAGCTGACTCTGCCCAATCAAGCCCCAGGGTACTCTCACTTAGCAGCTGCTCCACTCCCTGGGAGTGGGCAGTTCACCATGTATGAGCCCTCATCCATGTAATGAAGTTTGAAGGAACACCATAGCTTCCCAACTGCCCACCCACATCCACTAGAAGCATCTCTGAAAATGCAGATGCTGTCAAAAAAGGAATGCAGCCAATCTCAATTATTCCCAAATTTGCCCATGCACTAAAATTTATTTGTAACGTCAAAATCAATATTCGTGGAACTTTTGTGGCCATTCATGGATATGCACAGAGCAGCAAAAAATTTGAGTTTCCCCACATATACATTCCCAACTGAGGTCAATCAAGACAATACTCTGCCTTCTTGTTTAAGCTCTCATACTATAAAACAAGTGTCCTTTCACAGTCTAGTTACTACCATACTATAAAACAAGTGTCCTTTCGCAGTCTAGTTACTGCCATGTTTTTTGTATTTTTGTGCTTTTGGTTGGTGATTTCACCATTTAAAATGAAATGTACAGCATAGGGAATATAGTCAATAATAATGTAATCTTTGTATGGTAACTCGGCTTACCATGGTGATCATTTTGAAATGTATAGAAACTTCAAATCACTATGTTGTGCACGAGGAACTAACATAATGTTGTAAGTCAATTATACTTCAAATAACAAACAAACAACTCATAGAAAAAGAGAATAGATTTATAGTTACCGGAGGTGGGGAAGGGGGTGTGGGGGATTAGGAATATTGGATGAAGTTGGTCAAAAGGTACATAATTCCAGTTATAAGGAAAATAAGTACTAGGAATATAATTTATTACATGATAAATATAATTAACACTGCCATATGTTATATATGAAAGTCAAGAGAATAAATCCTAAGAACTCTCATCACAAGGAAAATTTTTTTTCTATTTCTTTAATTTGTATCTATATGAGATGGCGGATGTTCACTAAATTTACTGTGGTCATCATTTCATGATATATATAAGTCAAATGATTATGCTGTATACCTTAAATTTTATACAGTGCTGTAGGTCAATTATATATCAATAAAACTGAAATCAGTCAATCAATAAATATATAGAATGGATCCCCAAGTTTAGTACTGATGTACTGTGTAGTATGTGTATTGAATAAATTTCATTTAAGCATGAGTTATAGTGCTGTTGGCCATGAGTTCAATGTTCAAGAATCAACAATATATGGTAAATAAGGTATACTTAAACAGAAATACATTTTAAAAGGTTATATGTTGGATGGTTGATGAAAATATGGTGACCAGAGGTCCAAGAACTTAACCCTGTTCGTCCCCAGGAGCAACACTTTAGTATTTGCTAATCCAGTGTTCTCAGAGACTTTATAAAACATAACTACCATAAATAACAAGAATCAACTATAACTTCATCACATTCAAGTCCTTGGGGATTAGGACACAGAACGGACAGTAATGTCAAAACCTAAAGCCCTGGAGTGTAGGTTTGGGTGAGCTTCCCCATGAGATCCTGCCTGGGGTGGGGAGTGTTGTGCCAGATGGGAGGAAGGCCCTGAACTTGGGAGTTGGAACTCTGGATACAAACTTTGAGTTCTTCTCAACACTTCTTGAGCCCAATCCTATTCCTAGATTAATAGTATTACTAGTCTGGCCACTATGCTACATAAAATATCCATGGCAAATGAGGCATTGTATCAGAATTTTCATCTTAGTGTTTGACAATCTAGACCTGCACTGCCCAGTGCAGGATCCACCAGCCAAATGTGGTCAATGAGCACAAGACTGTCTGGTCCAAATGAAGAGGTACTGGCAATGTAACATATGCCCTGATTTCAAAGGCACAGTTGATTTTTTGTAAAAAGTAAAATATCTTGTGATAATTTTTGTATTGATTACATATTGGAACATTTTTATATGGTGGGTTAAATAAAATGTACTATTAAAATGAATTTCACCAGTTTATGTTTTACCTTTTTTAAATGTGGCTACTAGAACCTTTTTACATTTTATGATACTGTAGTTAACAATACATCCATTGATTTTCAATATATTTTTCTCTGTGTTCCCACATTATCTATTTCCTTTTCACAACATCTCAATTTAGAGTCTGCAAAATGGATAAACCAGTTCATTACTAGAGAAAGAATTATGTCACTTAATATCTAATATCATGGTTTTGCAAAATGAAAAAAAAGACTAAAATGTAGCAGTAAAGTTATATACTGTAAATACCAAAAATTTAGGTGTCTTAATAATGTATGCATGAAGATATTCAATTATCCCTTTTAACATAGTTCCTTGGACTGCCTGATGGTTAAAAAATGATCAATCTTATCCAAGACTCCTATTGAAGATCCCTCTGCCAAAAATAATAGCTCACTTACCAAAAGGTAGAAGATGCAGAGATTCAGTCATGCAAATAAAGCCTGAATTATGGGCCTGTGACCCTGCCCAGCAATCAGTCAATCAATCAATCAATCAATTGCATATATGACCCACATTATGCTTGCATCACACAGTGCTGATCTAGAACCAATAGCCATGTTGTGACAATTTACACTACTACATAGTAGTTAACACTTGTCTCCTACTTATTCTGAGCCAAACACTGTCCCAAGTACAACTTAATTAATCTTCACCGGAACTCCCTGAAATAGATACTACTGTCTTTCCTCCTTTTTCAGGTTAGAAGATTGTGACAAAGAAAGATTGGGTGACTTGCCCTAGGTAGCACCAGATTTGAGCCAGATTTGACTCAGGTAATCAGCAATCACATTCTTAACCATTGCATTCACACACACACACACACACACACACACACACATAAATGTCTATTTGATACGATCATCAAACCCTTGAAATAAAAATTACTTATTGGTAGAAAGAAAAAATGGTTTATGCCTTCAGTGGCATTCTCTGAAGATATAAACAGATGAAAAGAAAGTCATTAACTTCCAAAAGTTAAGATTTTGCAAGGGGAAAATGCTGAATCATCATGAGTTTTAGGGTATCGGTTCATCTTCAGTCTAGAACTAGTGTAGAAGCAGAGGTCAAAAAGTAAGAAGAAACACTTAAAAGCTTTTGCACAGCATAGAAAATGATAAACAAAACAAAAAGACTACCCTCAGAATAGGAGAAAATATTTGCAGATGAAGCAACCAACAAGGGATTCATCTCCAAAATACACAAACAGCTCATGCAGCTCAATATCAAAAAACAAACAACCCAATCCAAAAATGGGCAGAAGACCTAAATAGACATTTCTGCAAAGAAGACATAAAGATGGCCAAAAAGCACACGAAAAGCTGCTCAACATCATTAATAATTAGAGAAATGCAAATCAAAACTACAATGAGGTATCACCTCACACTAGTCAGAATGGTCATCATCAAAAAAATCTACAAACAAAAATTGCTGGAGAGGGTGTGGAGGAAAGGGAACCCTCCTACACTGTTGGTAAGAATGTAAATTGGTACAGCCAGTATGGAGAACAGTATGGAGGTTCCTTAAAAAACTCAAAATAGGGCTTCCCTGGTGGCACAGTGGTTGAGAGGCCGCCTGTCGATGCAAGGGACACAGATTCGTGCCCCGGTCCGGGAAGATCCCACATGCCGCAGAGCGGCTAGGCCTGTGAGCCATGGCCACCAAGCCTGCGCGTCCGGAGCCTGTGCTCTGCAATGGGAGAGGCCACGACAGTGAGAGGCCCATGTACCACAAAAAAAAAAAAAAAAAAAAACTAAAAATAGAACTACCATATGGCCCAGCAATCCCACTCCTGGGCATATACCCAGAGAAAAACATCGTTCAAAAATATATATGCACTCCAATGTTCATTGCAGCACTATTTGCAATAGCCAGGACATGGAAGCAACATAAATGTCCATCAACAGAGGAATGGATAAAGATGTGGTACATATATACAATGGAATAATACTCAGCCATAAGAAAGAATGAAATAATGCCATTTGCAGCAACATGGATGGACCTAGAGATTGTCATACTGAGTGAAGTAAGTCAGACAAAGACAAATATCATATGATATCACTTATATGTGGAATTTAAAAAAAAGAGGTACAAATGAACTTATTTACAAGACAGAAATAGAGTCACAGATGTAGAAAACAAACTTATGGTTACCAGGGGGTGAGGGGTGGAGGGATAAATTGGGAGATTTGGATTGACATATACATACCACTATTTATAAAATAGATAACTAATAAGGACCTACTGTATAGCAGAGGGAACTCTACTCAGTACTCTGTAATGGCCTATATGGAAAAAGAATCTAAAAAAGAGTGGATATATGTGTATGTATAACTGACTCACTTTGCTGTACACCTGAAACTAACACAACATTGTAAATCAACTATACTCCAATAAAAAATTTTAAACAATGATAATAAAGTAAAACTGGACTCAAGAAAAAGTAAGAAGAAACAGCAAAAAAAGAAGAGCAAATAATAATAATAGTAAAAGAGAATACTAAATAAAACTTTTAAAGAAATGAAGTTTAAGGATAATATTTAACAAAAACTTTTAAAAACTAGTGTACTGTGAAGTCCCACAATTTTAGATGAACTAAGCTTTTCTAGGTAAATGAAAAGCTAAGTCAACAGGAATAGGAGTCTGATGGAAAAAGCAGAAAATTGCTAAATGAATGAAATGGGCATTTGTAAAACAAAACTACCAAGGCTACCTGTATAAAATTTCTTGTTTGTTTTTTTGAAAGTCATCTGAAAAGTCTTTGGGTGAGTTTCCATTTATCAGCCAAAGGACATTAAAATCGTTCCTGTCCTGGTTATTTATGGGAAGGAAGGCGTCCATGAGAGGTAGTGAAGAAGGCTCGACTCCCTTTTATACTCCAGACATCTGCATCTCCAAAACCTGCTACAAGTCTTGGAGATTTTATTTTTAAATGCTGGCAACAATTGGTCTACATGTCACTACACACTTGCATCTCAGCTATCTCCTCTGTCATACAGGGAAGCCTGGGGTGGTTGTAGGTGGTACAGCACCAAGCCATTTGCCTGGGAGTCAAAGACTACATTCTAAGTCCTTCTCTGTCACTTGTAACCCTGGGGATCTTGGAACATCACAGAGTTTCCAAAGGCTTCATATCAAAAAAGAGAGCATAGAAGAAAAAGAAGACATATATATAGTGGTTAAAAATCAGACAACAATAACTCAATAGTTTTTTCTTTAAAAAAAGGCTAATAACCTGAATAAAAAGGGGTCAAGGACTTGAATAGACATTTCTCCAAAGAAGACATACAAATGGCCAAGTATATGAAAAATGCTCAATATGATTATCATCAGAGAAATGCAAATCAAAACCACAATAAGATGTCACCTCCCACCAGTGAGGATGGCTATTAGCAAAAAAACAAAAGACAACAAGTGTTGGCAAGGATGTGGAGAAATTGAAACACTTGAGCACTGTTGGTGGGAATGCAAAAAAAATGGTGCAGTCACTATGGAAAACAGTATGAAGATTCCTCAAAAATGAAAAATAAAACCACCATACAATTCAACAATCCCAGTTGTGGGTATTTATCCAAAAGAATTGAAACCAGGATCTCAAAAAATATATTGCCACTCCTATGTTCTTTGCAGCACTATTCACAACAGCCAAGATGTGGAAACAACCCAAGTGTCCATCAAAGATGGATGGATAAAGAAAATGTGGTATATATCAATACATGCTATAGTAATTCAGCCTTAAAAAAGCACATTCTGCAATAATGCAAAAACATGAATGAACCTTGAGGACATTAAGTGACAGAAGCCAGTCACAGAAAAACAAAGGCTGCATGATTCCATCTATATGAGATACCTAAAATAGTCAAATTCATAGCATCAAAGAGTGGAAGGAATAGCTGTTGTTAGAGGCAAGGAGGAGAGGGAAATGGGAAGTTCCTAATCAATGGGCGTAAAGTTTCAGATAAGCAAGAGGAATCAGAGATCTGCTGCACAACATTATACCTATAGTGATATACAACAATGTATTATACACTTAAAAACTTAAGAAGCTGGGTCTCATGTTGTGTTCTTACCACCATGAAATGAAATAAAAATTCACCCTACAGTTATATATCAATTAATAAAATTATCTAACAAAAATTAAGCAAAAGCTACTAAAAAACAATAAATCTTTGATTTCTTGTTTAAGACCTTGGCCACATTACCTCTGGCAGTCTATAAGATGGAGATAATCAAAGGATTAGTCTCCAAAATTCACAAACAGCTCATGTGGCTCAATATCTTAAAAACAAACAACCCAATCCAAAAATGGCCAGAAGATCTAAATAGACATTTCTCCAAAGAACACATACAGATGGCCAAGATGCACATGAAAAGATGTTCAACATCGCTAATTATTAGAGAAATGCAAATCAAAACTACAATGAGATATCACCTCACACCAATCAGAATGGCCATCATCAAAAAATCTACAAACAATAAATACTGGAGAGGGTGTGGAGAAAAGGGAGCCCTCCTGCACTGCTGGCGGGAATGTAAATTGATACAGCCACTATGGAGAACAGTATGGAGGTTT
Source organism: Orcinus orca (assembly GCF_937001465.1). Taxonomy (NCBI): domain Eukaryota; kingdom Metazoa; phylum Chordata; class Mammalia; order Artiodactyla; family Delphinidae; genus Orcinus; species Orcinus orca. The sequence goes on from NC_064563.1 coordinate 133,218,494, forward strand.
CTTAAAAAACTAAAAATAGAGCTACCATGTGATCCAGCAATCCCACTCCTGGGCATATATCCAGAGAAAAACATGGCTCAAAAGGATACATGCACCCCACTGTTCATTGCAGCACTGTTTACAGTAGCCAAGACATGGAAGCTACCTACATGTCCATCAACAGATGAATGAATAAAGAAGATGTGGTACATATATGCAATGGAATATTACTCAGTCATTAAAAAGAATGAAATAATGCCATTTACAGCAACTTGGATGGACCTGGGGATTATCATACTAAGGGAAGTAAGTCAGAGAAAGACAAATATCATATAATACAGCTTATATGTGGAATCAAGAAAAAAGAATGATATAAATGAACTTATTTACAAAATGGAAACAGACTCACAGACTTAGAGAAGGATCAATGGTTACTAGGGGGGAAGGTTAGGGGGAGGGATAGATTGGACGTTTGGGATTGACATGTACACACTGTTATATTTAAAATAGATAATCAACAAGGACCTACCATATAGCACAGGGAACTCTGCTCAATATTCTATAATAACCTAAATGGGAAAAGAATTTGAAAAAGAATTTATACATGTATATGCATAACTGAATCACTTTGCTGTACACCTGAAACTAACACTACATTGTTAATCAACTATACTGCAATATAAAATAAAACTTTCTTAAAATGATGGAGATAATCATGCTCACTTCATAGGACAGATAAAACAATAGAATGAGGTCATCTTTGTAACTGTCTAGTACTGTGCCTAGTAAGAGCCAAAAAGTGATTTTTTTAAACAGTAGATGATACTAAAGCTTCTTTCCAGCTTAGACAGTCTATGGATATATAAGCAGCCAGCACTGTCTTCCATGCTGTGTCTTTTTGTTTTCCTGACCCACGTCTGTTCCTTATTAAAACACTGCAGTGTTTTAGTGAAGGAAGAACTTAGTAATTTCGAGCATCAAAAAGCAAACCAACTGACACTAATGCCTCAGTGATGATTCTAAATGTCACAAGAGGCTGCCATGTTTTCTGCTCAAGATCACACATGTAGAAAAACTATCCAAGAGAGTTTCGAAACTGAGGTCCCCCTCCAAGCCCTCTGGCTCTACTCATTAATAACTTATAAAGTTATTAACACGCTTATTATTTCTCTCTAATTTTGGTTTTCTCCAACTGGAGTTATAAACATATCTCCCTGCTCAAAGCTCAAGGCCAAATGCAGGGTAAGACTATATATTCTCACTGCCAGAGGCCTCTGTTTTAAAAAACTTCTCTGAAAAATAAAGCCTTGTTTATAGGCTTTAGACCACGGTTGCAAAAAAAAAAGTAATATGTAAATTAGACATTTTATAACTTTACAGCTAAATAATAAAGGCAGCACTCCAAACCTCAGCCAGACATTTACATAATTGCATTACTAGCATTCGTATGAGCCATGATGGAAATTAAGAGGGAAATCTTGCTTATTTCCTATTAACTCCATAATAGAACATGACTCTCATTTGCCCTTACAAATAAAGCTTAACCATTGTTTTAAAACCAGACACTACACTTGGGTTCTTTTATGGTTCCTCATTGCCATGACGGAACAGCAGCAAATTTCATAAGGAAAAAATATTTAATGAAAAATTGTGGTTATTCCAAAAGAAGTGCACTAAATATTCAAACTTTTATTATGTCTCTGCATTTGGTTTCCGGCTTTTGACAGAGCAGCTTCTCACTACACATTTCATCTCTTTTTAAGATTAATTTCTTCAAGGTCAGTTTTTCCCAAATCTCTTTATGTACACACAGTACAGAGAATCAATCGGCTGATACTCCTGACAATTCCGTTCTGATTAATTAATTAATAGTTCTAGGGTATCCCTAGAGACAACCTAGCATGCACCCAATAAATGCACGCTAAGCTGAGTTGAAATTAATTTTATTCTATTTAAGAAAGTAACTTATGGCACATATCTTGGTTTGGGCGCAGATCCTGTAACAGAGCTTGGGGGCAGGTAGTGTATTTGGGGGGTGGTCTCAGGAAGCACAAGTCAGGCAGTGTGGAAAGTGAGCCAGGGAAGGGAGGTGAGCTAAACAGGGTGCATCAATGAGGTGGGTAAGTGCTGTGGGGCAACTGGGCTCCAGACCCAGAGGGACACTAGGAAGAACCATATGAATGGAACTTCATAAATCCTAGGTGTTTCTCCCATGCAGCCATCTCTACTCTCCTGCTCTTATCCACCCATCACTGGCTACCCAGGAATTGCAGACTAGAGTGAGGACTTAGATTCTGCCAATTCTCAGGTTGGACACTGCAAACTGTATCATCACCTGACCCCAGTTCCCACCTACTGTCAGAGGCAAGTCCAGGCACTGTCACTCTTCAAATCAGCATTCTCTGTTACCCGCAACCTATAGGTTGTTAATCTCATGTGAGATCTTGCTTTTAAATCATTATGAATGACTCTTATGATCTGGTCTTCAATCCTTTTTGCTCATCTAGTCCCTAAAATAATTTCAAGACATTATACCCACTAGTTACAACTCATTTTTAAGTTATTTATATGGTTTTTATCAAAAGTTTAAGTGGTTGCTAGATGTGACTTTCAGTGAAATGTAAATATTGAAAGTCCAAAATAAAACTGTTACTCCACTCTTTTAAATGTTTCCAATGGAATCTAAATTCCAAAGGAATTTTTTACTTACCATTTTCCATTTAAAAATATAAATGTATGTGTATCTTGTTTTATAATGTTCCTTGAAGTCTTATTTCCATTCCATTATCCCCATAGAACTTTATCCTACTACAATAACATTATAATTGAAAGAATTTTGCTAAATACACTTATAATAATTCCCTCAAAAGAAGGATATAAATTGACATTTTTAAAAATTTCCTGTGACCATACAGTTCAAACGTTTTTTTAAATTTTTCTTCTGAAGAGTTCTCTAACACTTCTCATTTAGTACACAATTAAGCAAAACATACAAATATATTTTAATGTTGATAAATAAACAGAATAATTCAAATGCTAGCAGAAATTCATGTCTTAATAAAATGGACAGGATTGGTTTGTTTTTCCTAATTAGTTCATCTCTTCATACAGGAATATTATTTTATTACTAGAATGAGACAAAGGTCATCTTTAGTGTTATTCCTCATCTTAATAAATAGCACTGAAAGAACTTCTCAAAAAATAATAAGTAGCTGGGAATGGAATAGATTTTGCTATAGCAACAGCCTTCAGTTCTTTGAACTTTTCCGGAGTCACATTCTAAACATAACATAGTAGTCTATCATCAAAGATTATTTGGAATAATCTTGAGTAAGTCTCATGATAATTTTAGAGCAATTTTGTTTAGGGTAAAGAATTAGAAGCCATCTGAGTTGAAAAGGATGTGTTTGCCAGTCATCAGAGCACTTTGCTTTCTCAACATCAGTATTTCACAGGGTCCCTTGCTTTGGCTCTCGGGAGTTTTTCCATCATAGCAAGAATAGGCGTGAATAAGAGGGGAAATGGGAAAAGAACAAGTGTGAAAAGTAAACAAGAAACCCTGCAGATGGTAAGTGTGTCTATAGACAGATCAGTTTGAGAAGAGGACCTAGGGAATTAAAAGATCTGGAAGTCTGTGAACCCCCAGGGTGCACACACACACACACACACACACACCAGTTTACAGTTCACTGGCTTTGGAATAGACTTTCTGACCCTCAAGTCCTTCTGAACCTTGCCGTGTGAAATTCAAAGGCCAAGCTTTTGAAACCCCAAAACTGAGAACTAACGCTTCGGTTTGGCTGTTGCACCCTTTGGACAAGTTAATAAAACTTTAATGCCCTGGTAGCTGCCTCAAAAGGAGGGGGCAAATAGTTACCAGAAAAGGGAAAAAATACATTAGTTAACATTTCAAAGTTGCGCCTTGGGCTTCCCTGGTGGTGCAGTGGCTGAGAGTCCGCCTGCCGATGCAGGGGACACGGGTTCGTGGCCCGGTCCGGGAAGATCCCACATGCCGCGGGGCAGCTGGGCCCGTGAGCCATGGCCGCTGAGCCTGCGCGGCCGGAGCCTGTGCTCCGCAACGGGAGGGGCCACAACAGTGAGAGGCCCGCGTACCGCAAAATAAATAAATAAATAAATAAATAAAGTTGTGCCTTGCCACAAATAAAAAGAGCTTGCTCAAAATTACAAGTGAATAAGGTGCATCCTGGGTGCTATAGGAATCACCAAGTCAGAATAATCTGATTTGTGGGTAGATTTGTTGGTGATTTAAGATTAATGGAGAAGAAAAGGGGAGCGTCTTCTAGCAGAGGGCAATATAAGATAACAAAAGACAGAGATACTGGAAATCACTAAGGATGTCAGGGAAAAGTGGAAAGAACAGCTTTGGTGATGTTCATATAACAGACAAGGTGGAGACAATACAGGAAAAGTTAAAGGGGGCAGCGACGAATCAATGGAGATTTCTGGGTCAGGGGATCGCATGAAATGGCCATCTTTAATGACCTGTATCATTCATTATGGCTGATGAAACTTGGACCAGTGGTCTGGATTTTATTCCACTTGCCCTATGTCAGGGAATCAAATAAAATCCACAGGTAGATAAATTCAAAAAAACAGCCTGGCAGGACTAACCTTTGTGTAAACTTTCCAGTGATTGGTTTAGATTTGTGTGAATGTTAAAAGCGCCTTTATTTTATGTGTAATGTGTATGCATACATATAATAATCTAAAACAATATGCAGCGATTTAATTATAACAATACATGTGTAGTTTCATGCAGTCTGAGCCAATTGGTTCCTAAACTAATGATTTCTTTACTGAATGGTTTATTTATTGAATTCAGGGTGATTCCTCCCATAGTAGGGCAAGAGGTCTGTTAGTGTTGAATTACCATAGTTTTACCAGGGAATTCAAAAAAGAACAGCAATACAATTTGTATCTTTTCTAAACAATAGCAATAATAATGATAAAGACTGTAGTTTTTTGTCTCATCCTGGCCTTGATACAAACAGATAGAGACAGTATGGGACCCTTTTCTATCATGGCACAGAAATAAGTATTCTGAAAACTCCTATGGTAAAGAGAATATTGTCCCTTTTTCACAGAAAGATGTCCTATGAATACGTTAACTTTACAGGACAAAAGAGACTTCGCAGATGTGATCAAGTCAAGGACCTTGAGATGGGGACATTTTCTTGGATTATCTGAGTGGACCCAATGTAATCACTAAAGGCCCTTAAAAGTGAAAGAAGGAGGCAAAGAGTGAAAGGGTCAGAGTCAAAGGAGGTGTGATGAAGGAAGCAGAGACTGGAGTGAGGCGGAGCCACAATCCAGGGAATGCACGCAGCCTCTAGAAACTGGGAAAGGTAAGAAAACAGATTCCCCCTAGAGTCTTTAGAAGAAGCCAGCCCTGCTGACACCTTAGTTTTAGCCCAGTGAAACCCGTTTCAGACTTCTGACCTCCAGAACTGTAAGATTTAAAATGTGTATTGTTGGGCTTCCATGGTAGCGCAGTGGTGCCAATGCAGGGGACACGGGTTCTAGCCCTGGTCCGGGAGGATCCCACATGCCGCGCAGAGTGACTAAGCCCGTGCGTCACAGCTACTAAGCCTGCACTCTAGAGCCCGTGAGCCACACTTACTGAGTCCGTGTGCCACAGCTACTGAGCCTGCACTCTAGAGCCCGTGCTCTGCAACAAGAGAAGCCACCACAATGAGAAGCCCGCGCACCACAATAAAGAGTAGCCCCCGCTGTCTGCAACTAGAGAAAGCTCGTGCACAGCAACAAAGACCCAATGCAGCCAAAAATGAATTAATTTTTTTAAATGTATATTGTTTTAAAGACTAACTTTGTGGTAATTTGCTCCAGTAGCAATAGGAAATGAATACAGTCTCCTAGTGAAATGACAGGTATTTTACAAATTAACTATGTAGGCATATCGCATATTAACTGTACACTAAAATCATATAATGACTTCTAAAATAAAATCCTTTTGGGGAACCCCTGTACACTGTTGATGGGAATGTAAATTGGTGCAGCAACTGTGGAAAAGAGTATGGAGGTTTCTCAAAAAAAAAAAAAAAAGAACTACCGTATGACCCAGCAATTCTACTCCTGGGTATATATCTGAAAAAAACAAAATCACTAACTCAAAAAGATACACACACCCCAATGTTCACAGCAGGTTATTTACAATTGCCAAGGTATGGAAGCAACCTAAGTATCCATCAACATATTAATGGATAAAGAAGCTGTGGTAGATAGATAGATAGATAGATAGATAGATAGATGATAGATAGATGATAGATAAAATGGAATACTACTCAACCATATGGTTGAATACTACTCAACCATAAAAGTAGTAAAATGGAATACTACTCAACTACTCAACCATTCTCAACCAGAATGAAATTTTCCGATTTGCAGCCACATGAATGGACTTGGAGGGCATTATGTGAAGTGAAATAAATCTGACAAAGACATGTACTGTATGATATCACTTATATGTAGAATCTAAAAAATACAACAAACTAGTGAATATAACCAAAAAAAGAATCACATATATAGAGAACAAATTAGTGGTTACCAGTTGGCGGGGTGGGGGGCGAGCAATATAAGGGTGGAGAAGTAGGAGGTACAAACTATTGGGTGTAAGATAGGCCTAAGGATGTATTGTACAACATGGGGAATATAGCAGTATTTTGTAATAACTGTAAATGGAAAGTAACCTTTAAAAATTGTATTTTTTTTTAATTTTTTAAATAAATAAAATAAAATCCTTCTTAAATAATTATCACTTATGACTTTTGATAATCGTAGGTAATCTAATGCAGATATGAAAGTAAGTTTATCACCAGAGTAGGTACAAAGGAAATTGAGAGAGGTGGGGAGCAGAAATTGGGGGTTATTAAAAATCATGGAGCCTCCCGAAAGGGCAGAGAATTTATCAGCTATGCTTCTCTTTCCTACTCAGGCAGTCCTGTTTGCCCAGAAATCAATGAACATGAAAGAACTCATATATTTTCAGTAGGAAAATACTTGTTTTTTCCTAAATTCATGATGTAAAGAGCAGGATGAAAGGCCAGAGACCACTGGGGGTAGAAAAGTATTAGATTTAAAAAAATGGATCCAATCCAAATGTCATGGGCATGAATTCTAGAGAGCCTAATGATTTTTGAAAAATATCTGTTAAGACTGCTCTTCATGCCAGGCTCCAGGGAAAAACCACAAGTAGGAATTGATCTGTTGTATTTTATAAAATCCAAATGCTGTTTTTCTGTTTTTAAATACTTTTAAAAAAATAATAGAATCTGAAATAGGACACAAGGGAAGAAATTGAAACAGCACATTTTAACCTTCTCAAGCTGCCAGGTCACGTATGTCTCCCTCTTCTCCTCCAGAGAGGGCCAAAAGGTGCCCACTCCCTGCCTTCCAGGGAGCTGGGACTCTTAGGGAGAGGCTATTCACACAGTGTCCAGTCCTAGACCATGTTTAAAAAATGTCCAGGAGTGGTCAAAGCCTTGGAATTAAGTGTGCACTCATTTAAATTCACTGACCTGAAAAAGAACAAGTGAGAAAAAGCCAAGGGAGCCAAATGCCAAATGTTTGTGTCATTGTTAACACTTTCTGGAAAGTCTTTATTCAATGATAATTTCAGTTTCCCCCTCTGCTTCTCCCCAAGGTAACATGGGCCACAATGACCAGGTGGGGAAAAGCCAGTCCTTCTCCTGAAGTGACCTCAAAGTTAAGCAGCTGCTTAAGCCTCCACATCCCACCTACATGGGCTTCCCATGAACTTGAGATTTCTACTCCTAAGATTTAGGCTTCAAGTGGGGATGTTTTTGACGGGAGCAAATGACAAGGCCAAGACAGAGGCCGTGCAAAGTTAGTGAATTGGGTTTGGAAATGAAGGGACTTCAAAGTACATACGCCTCTGTCAAGTCTAGGAGCAGTTCCTAGAAAGAGTACATGCATTTTTATTGATAGCATTGGGAATATGCTGTCTCAGGCAAAGCTGGACCCCTCCTACTTCACTTGCAGCAAACCCTACAGCAGTTCTTAAAGGCAAGTGACATCTCTGGAGAGCTTTCATGTTGAGGTTTTTACAGGAGGGTGTGGCAGGTAATAAGTAACCCACCTCTCCTTTGTCCAGGTTTCTAATTAATAAACACGTGGGAAATAAGGCAAAAAGAAAAATGCAGATGGGGAGCAAACTGTCATGTTTATGACCAATATAGGCTAAGCTGGAGAATACACTTACATGTGAGGGACAAAGGGCTTCCTAAAACTGAACACAAGAATTAGACAGACCTTCCCAGCTGTATCAGTTACTGATTGCTGTGTAACAAATAACCCCAAAATTTAGCTGCTTTAAACATCAAATGTTTATTGTCTCACAGTTTTTGTGGATCAGGAATCTGGGTGCAGCACAGCTGGGTCATCAGACTCAGTGTCTCTCACAAGGCTACAACCAAGGTGTTGACCAGGGCTGTGGTCATCTAAAGGCTCACCTGGGAAAAGATTGGCTTCCAGGCTCCCTGGCTTCTGGCAGGAGTTAGCTCCTCACAGCCTGTTCGACTGAGGGTCTCAGTTCCTTACTGGTTACTGGCCAGAGACATTAGTCCCTTGCTCTATGATCCTCTCCACAGGGCTACTTATAACATAGCAGCTTGCTTCCCTCCAGAGCAAGGCTCCACCAGAGAAAGAGAGGGCCAGCAAGACAGAAGTCACAACCTTTTTGTAACCTCATCTCAGAAGTGATATCCCATCATTTTTGCCATATTTTGTTTGTTAGAAGCACGTCACTGGGTTCAGCACACACTCAAGGGGGAGAGATTAAAAAAGGGCATGAGTACCATGAGACAGAGATCGTAGGGAACCTTCTCAGAAACAGCCCACATTGACAGACACATCAGACAGCACTGTGGGTGGGCGGTAAGGCTCTCTCCACCATCCCAGCAGAAAAAACATCCACTCCCTATAAGCAGCTTGCCCCCAGGAGAAATGATAGAGGAAGGGGTATACTATACATGTTCTTTCACACCTACCCATTGGGTCAATAAATTCTGAATGAGTAAGGAGTAGTGGAAAGAGGCTATAAGCCTTGGGCTAATCATGGAGAGGGAAGGAAGGGGAAGGAGGAGGTCACTCTAAATGGTGAGAAACATCAGGAGTAAGGAATAAGCAGTTCCCAACACTCACAATACCCTGTTTATATATGATGTCCATTTTACATACAAAGAAACTGAATCTTAGAGAGACTGAGTAACCCAAGGTCATGTAGATAGGACATGATGGAGCCAGAATCTATAAATACCCAATCCCTGAAAAAGTGCCTTACTCCGACCTATAATTATACCTCCTTATATTCAGAATCTGATTGGAACCAACTATTTGATGAAGATATACTTGTCAGTGAAAAGTTTTCAGGGATGAAACTTGATTGTTCTTTCCGTGTCCTGAAATGTCCCCTAAATCTGAAGCTTTATGACAGTGATGAAACAATATCTCTGCCAGAAAATAAAATACATACCTGGCTTAGAAGCAAGCAGTCACTGGTGTCAACAGCTTCTGCCAGGGAAGGCTGTAGAACACCTCAGGACCATACAGCTGGTGCTTCCAGCCCGAGACTCACCAATAGCTTGCAGCCCAGACAAAGATGGTGACATCCAAAGGTTTGTCCAGAGTGCATGGGTGGGATGTATCACTCCTGATAAATGTCACAAAAGCTCTGCTTTGAACTTGAAACAAGATAATTGCTTTCATCAGCTACCCAGTCTCCCCTGCCCTTTTGTTCTTTGATATAGGCTGTAGATCAAAGATGGCGACACTTCACTTCCTGCTGCCTTTGAAGTACCAGGTCTGTACAACAGCTATTTCTAGCCTTACATGCTGCACAGAAATATAATCCATGTAGACCTTTGTGTCTTCAAGATTTCACGTCCTAAGGAAATGGACAAAAAGAAAAATTTTAACCAAATTATGGTCATATGTGTAATTCCATATTTAGTCTGATTTTTTCAATGGATATTTGAGTGTTCGTTGTGTGCCAGGCACTGTGATGTGTGATGAGGGTAGGAGATACATAAAACAGAGAATTCGTGTGCCAGGAACACAGTCCAGTGTGGGGGAAAAACAAGTGGATTGCCAAAAACAATGCAATGAGTGCTATCGTAAAGGGATGTCTCAGGTCACCTGGGGTCTCCGAGGAGGGGCTCTACGTGTGAAGGGGATTCAAGAGGCAGAAGACTCTGAGTCATGGACATACCTGTGCATCTCTCTGAGACCCAGTTCAATAAGCTGCTCTTCCCTTGCCCAGAACAAAAGAAGGTTGTAGGCATGAGGTTTGGGGTGCAGAAAGGGACTAGACGGGGGTCCACAGGTCAAGATAAAGGAGCTTGTGTGAATAATGGTTCCTAGAGAGACCAGTGGAATGGATGACCGCCGACAACCTTCCTATACACCCAAATCCTCTGAGATTCTCCACACTCCAGAGAGAAAGAGTCCATCTGCACAAGCAAAACCTAGACTTTAGCTAAGCCCTAGTCATTATCCCCCTCTTCCAGGTGTCCCCCAGAAACGTATCTCTCCCTCAGGAACAAATGTTGCTTCTTGACAATACCCAGATTCTTCTAGAATAGGGTCTATGCAAGATGGAGGCTTTCCTAGGGGTTGGTTTGCCCCCCTGTTCATTACTTCCCCCTTGACTGACACAAACAGTACAAACGGGCTGCAACAGTGTTTATACAAATTCCACAGTCTTCATTTACCTGGATGTAGCAGAATTCCTCTTAGGTAACATTGACTCTGTTTCTCATCTAAGCCTCCACAACAGCCTCCATTTGAATATCCCATCAAGCACATGAAGCATCCAGTAGATAGCCTTCCCTGGGGCACCCCTGCAAGTCCCCTTACGAGTGAAATCAGTGATGCAATCACAGCTTCTCTGCTGTTGAACTTGAACTTGAACACATATCCTCTATTGTCACCTTACATTTTGTTCTCCTTTCTCTATGAGTCACTAATGTTTTGAATTAAGTTCCCTACCCACTTCCCCACCCCCAGTTTTCTCACACACAGACATTTTTCCCTGTTCAACCTTTTAATAGGCTGCTTGTTGCTGTTCATAAGCCACTGTTTATTCTTCCCGTGTCACAGCACTCTCCCCACCCAATCCCCCAGCAATGGCAACCCTATTGCGGATCTATTTCCTCCTTCACACTAGTCTTACAGCAACCTCCATCTACAGATGCCTGTTCTCTCATTTCTTAGTTAATTTGGGGGTTGAGGTGAGCCATGATCATATCTCCTTGATGGAGATAGTTGCATTAGATGCTGTAGCAGTCTTCCTATTACTGAAATACTACAGAAATGGCAATTTCTGAAACCAAGATATCCATATCAGGAGCTCAAAATGAAATTGAGCAACCTACATCTTTATTTCACAGACCTACCTGTTCATCTAGGGAACACAAAGTGGCTTGTGTCCTTTGGAAGAAGACTCCCAAGTTTGCAAAACAGCGTGCTTGAGTTTATTGAGGACAATTCTGACTCACACATAGAGACGCTGCACTTATTTTTAAATGTCCATAAACTTTAAACTCCAATATTAGTGCACCATTGAAATCTTTTCATCTTCATCTTTTACATTTCTTTTACATTTTTGCAGTAGCCTGTCTGTTTTAGACAATAATCAGAAATTCAGCAAGACAATTTGCTCTTTTTTCACATATTTACAATTTGCAATCATATTTACAATTGAAAAAAAGTTGAGTTGTTAAAATAATGTACCCTGAGCTCCTGATCATAACGAATGTTTATAAATTGATCATGTATCTACCATGAATTAGAGAGACAATGAGGAATTTTGGCATAGCCTGTGCAGTAATCCTGATCAAACCATACCACCGTTTTCATCTGCTCTAAGGTAGAATGCCACTTGAATGGCTCATTGAAATGAGGTCTCATCGCCAGGCAGAGAAAAGCTGCATATCTTCAGCACAGCAGCTTCCATCCTTTCTAATGTAATAGTATACATGTTAGCTTTAAGTGCAGACATCAAAAATATAGTGCCTGCTCATGAGGGTAGCCAATGTATCAATTAGACACAGCTATGTAACACACCATCCCAAAACAGAATGGCCCAACAGCAATCCTTTATATAGTTCATTGTCTTAATCCATTCAGGCTGCTCTGACAAAATTCCACAGACTGGGTGGCTTAGAAACAGCAAAAACTTATTTCTCATAGTTTGGGATGCTGGGAAGCCCAAGACCACAGTGCTGGCAGATTTGGTATCTTGTGAGGACCTGCTTCCTGGTTCATAAATTGCATCATATGACAGAAGGACCAAGGGATCTCTCTGGATCCCCTTTTATAAGAGCACTAATCCATTCCTGGGGGTTCCTCCCTCATGCCCTAATCACCTCCCAAAGACCCCACCTCCTAATGCCATCACACTGGGTGTTAGGACTTAACATGTGAATCTGGGTGGGGACATAGATGTTCAGACCACAGCACACATGAGTCTGCAGGACAGAGACCTAGACTAGGATAAGCTGAATGTTTTTACAATGGGCTGAGCTGCCTCAGACACCTGGGGTCAAATATGGGTTTGTTACATGGCTCTGCTTCTAGAAGTCGGCCAGCTGTCAGCAGGGGTTCTTCAGCTCTGCTCCAGGGGGGGCCTCTCAGCCTCTGGTAGGCTAGTCCAGGCATGGTCTCATGACCTTGGCAATTTTCCAGGAGAGACTAGAAGTGCACAGGTCTTTAGAGACTGTCTTATCTTTCTATTGCTACGTAACAATTACCATGAACTTAGCACCTTAACACAATTGTTTATCAGCTCATGGTTCTGTAAATCAGAAGTTCAGCACAACATGACTGTTTGCTCGGGCATCGCAAGGCTGAAAACTAACCAGGCTGAGTTCTTGTCTGGAAACTCTGGGGGTGGGGGCGGGGAGGGTTGTGGAAATGTCTGCTTCCAATCTCATTGTTGGTGTCAGCAAAACTCAGTTCCTTGCAGTTGTAGGTCTGGGGTCTCCGTGTCCTTGCTAGCCATCAGCCAGAATTCACTCCCAGCAAGTAGAGGCTACCCACACTCCTTACCACAAGGCTCACTCCAGCCAGCCAGGACACTTCAAATCCTCCTCATGCCTCAGATCTCTGACTTCCTCTGTCTCTGATCTCTAGACCCAGATTTTAAGGGCTACTTGATTAGATCAAGACCACCTGGATAATCTCCCTCTTCAGGATAACTGATTTAGGAAGTTAATTATATCTGCAAAATCCCTCTTATAATCAATCACAAGAGCGATGGCTCATCATTTTCACAGGTGCTGAAAGCAGTCAAGGCAAGAGGATTACACAAGGGTGAGGGCCGCTGCAGGTCACATTGGAATTCTGCCCATGGTACAGGCCTAGGCTCCACTGGTTCATCAGCACATCTACCAGATTCTAAAGACCAAAGCAGGTCAGCCCAAATGCAGACAGTGGTGAAATAGATGCTATCTTTTGATGGAAAGAACTGCAAAGTCATATTGCAAGGAGGCATAGACACAAGGAGAGGTGAAGGGTTGAGACCATCTCTTGCAATCTGTCCCAGACAGCATGCATGAGTCTTGCTTAGAGTCTAGCAGCAACACCTCAATTGCTCTCGCTGCAACGACGTGACCTAGAGAGCAAGCCTATTTCTAATTCCAAGCATGAGAATATGGATGGGCAGGCAGTAAATGTCAGACCCACACTGCCCCTAGAAGTAGATCAGCCACCTTTATTTTCTGGCTACTCCATTCCACAAAGCCTAGTCTATCTTTGCCTCCTGATCTCTCATCAGTGCAATAAAACACCAGGATGCTTTCACACCTCACTTCAAGGGGCACCAAGAGGGGGAACTTGCTGTTCCCAAACCGGAAACCTGAGTACACTAATATCCTTTCTAGAAATCCTGCTGATTGCGTTTGTTCCCAAAGAAAAGACTGAGAGAGGCAGATGCAAAGGAAATAAAAGCCACAACCAGTCCAGATGAGAAAGTCAAAACTGGCAGATAGATTTCCTTTCCCTTACTGATATTTCAAGATTCACGGAGGTTTAAATCTTATCTTTATAATAAGTCCTCAGAATGCTCATCTCCCTTCCATGTGCAAAACTGAGGAGTTAAGGATGTTTTGAACAGGCTACCCATAAACTCAGAAGTAGAAAGAGACAAGAGTCCCTACTAATACAAGGCTAATACAAAAAGTTTTTTAGGAGGGAAAAAAGATTTTCTGTCTCGGTCCTCTATTTATTACTAAATGTTTTTGAGGCTTTGGGGGCAGGGCCAGGGAAAACAAGATTTCAAATATCAGCCTCTTTTTTATTTTTTTAATTTTTGGAAGTGTTGAAATCCTGGCCTACTTGTGTTTAAATGGTTTTTCAGAGCTTAATTAGTTCAGAGAATGTTAAGAAAGAAAAAGATGAGCTGCTGTGTGATTCCTGGGCCACCTTGGAAATGTGCACCAACTTTAGAATAAAAGCTTGTAGGGAACATATATTTGTTTTAAGGACTTTCAACAGCTGTTGAGAATTGTGTCTTTCTCTGTATATACCACTTTACAGCTCTCACAACTCAGCTCAATGGCTAAATTTACCAATCTATGCATAATTCCTCAATCCAGGTCTGCCAAAGTGCTCAGAAGTTTCCATTGCTGATTGGACTCTAGCCAGTAATGTACACCCAGCATCCAAGAAGACTAAGAAGGGTGCTCAAAGTAAAGAGTCCTTTGCAGGGAGAAATGCAGTCAAGAGCAGCTGGAGAGACATGGAGAAGTGAATTGCACTGTGTTTTTATTTACTTGGAGATAGCATTATTAGAGGGCTTACAGATTGTTTTTTAGCTTCTTCAGACCATTGTTGAGGGTGGAGAGTTCAGAATAGCAATGACTTGCCAGCAGATCTGGGCCCCTTTTTATGCATTAATCTATTTTGTCACCTTCCCTTTATGTGTGTGTTCAACTTTCGTTCTCAAAAATCTATTAGCTTAGCTGGTGGTCTGTATTATTTCCACATTTAAGCAATAAAGCAGAATTTCTTTTTTAAAATCTGACTTTTTTTTTAGTTAGGTTTATTGCCAGGTCGCCCAAAAAGACAGCTGAAGTCTATTAAGTATGTTGATAGCTATTACGTGGAAAAGGTGTTGGCAATCTTTTAGTAGGGTGCAATATTGCTGATGTATTTTTCTGACAATGCAAGGATGAGACAGTATAGGAAAGGAATGGGAAACTGTTTGTTGATATGGGCCTAGGGAGGACTCCCCTCTCTCTGTCTTCCTATTTCACATCAGTCAGAAAGATGAGTACCTTGTGCCCACCTAGAGGGGTGGGATAGGCAGGGTGGGAGGGAGACACAAGAGGGAGGGGATATGGAGATATATGTATATGTATAACTGATTCACTTTGTTGCACAGCAGAAACTAACACACCATTGTAAAGCAATTATACTCCAATAAAGATGTTAAAAATAAAAGTTGAAATTATGAAAAAAATAAGAAAGATGTGTACGGTTCCATGTCATATATGAAAGTTCTTAAGAGAGTAAATCCTAAGAGTTTTCACCACAAGGAAAAAAAATTGCTCTGTTTCTTTAATTTTGTACCTGTATGAGTTGATGGATGTTCATTAAACTGCTTGTGGTCATCACTTTATGATATATGTAAGTCAAATCATTACCCTGTACATCTGAAACTGATACAGTGTTGTATGTTAATAACAGCTCAGTAAATCTGGGAGGAAAAAAAGACAGTAAGTTAAGTATTTCTTTAAAGTGTAAATACCAGTTGGGACAGTTAAATCTGTCCATCTCTAACACTTGGGTCTGTGTTAGAGAGACACCTTTCTGTGACACAGGAAACAGTTACATGGAGAGGCCAGGAGCCTGGGCCCTTACCCTTGGGGCTACTTATCCCAAGTTTCTGCCTGATCCCCAAAACAGGAGGGCCTAGGACCTAAGAAAATCATTCCAAGATGACCCTGTTCCCCAACATTCTGCAGTAATAACATTTCTTATCCCGTAATAATATACAAACTGACTCACATTTAAACGGCTCAAGAGGGAGGGGGTATAGGTATACATATAGCTGATTCACTTTGTTGTACAGCAGAAACTAATACAACATTGTAAAGCAATTATAATTCAATAAAGATGTAAAAAAAAAATTATTAAAAAAAATAAATGGCAGGGCTTCCCTGGTGGCGCAGTGGTTGAGAGTCCGCCTGCCGATGCAGGGGACACGGGTTTGTGCCCCGGTCCGGGAAGATCCCACATGCTGCGGAGCGGCTGGGCATGTGAGCCATGGCCACTGAGCCTGCGCTTCCGGAGCCTGTGCTCCACAACGGGAGAGGCCACGGCAGTGAGAGGCCCGCGTACCGCAAAAAAAAAAAAAAAAAAGAAACAGAAAAAGAAATGGCATAGAAGCTCCATATAGCACAAGCATTTGGGGGCACCTGGGTTTACCATGGGGACAAAACAGACAGGATTGGTGCCCTCAAGGATCTTGGGCTCTAGTAATTTTAACGCATCTTGCTTTCCATTAGTTTTTCTTGATAGCATTATCAGAAGATGACCATTTTGATGGTATACGACCTTATTGAGAACATCAGCCACATCCTGAAATATACCCACACTAGGTTGTAAACCATGATTAAAAAATAAGTAAAGGTCTTTTTTTCCTGAAGCTAATGTGTCTTAAAGTGAGAACCCAAAAAAAGCTAAATTAGGTATTCACAGATGCTCTCTTGAGAAATTAGGAAGAAGAGCAAAATAAGTTGACAGACATGTTTTGTTACTCCATTTTGAAGATCTAAAAAGCTTCCTCTCTCTTAATTTTCTATTGCCAAACCACAGCATTTTCCTGTTTGGCATGAATGAAGAAAACAGGTCTTTCTCTTTTTTGTTTTTCCCACTGAGAATATGGAATGGGTCACTCAGTTATTGCAGGAAGGATTCGTGAGGACATTTCAAGCACAACTAATTAAAGAAGTGTTTCCTGATATTTGTATATTTGTATTTAACTACATTAGAATGAACTAAATATAAAATGCTACAGACAAGAACAAACAGAATTACTCAGAATAGTGGGGGGGAAAGCAGTTTGAGCAAACGTTAAGAAGGTTTGGATAAAATGGGAGTTAAGTTGTCTTTTCCACAGTACTCTCTTTTAAACTTTGTCAGTTGGTAGAAAACAAAGTCTTCAATATTAAAAACAACTCTATGAGCAAAATATTGACCTGTCACACTCTAGAACTGGGCACGGTCTAAATAGAACTTTCTGCAATGATGGAAATGTTCTATACCTGTGACGTCCCAATAAGGTGGCCAACAGCCACATGTGAAATTCCATAAAAGTAACTAGAATTCAATAGAATTAACAATTCAGTTCCTTAGTTGCAGTGGTCACATTTTAAGTGCCTAAGAGTAACCTGGCTAGTGGCTACCATTATTGGACAGCACAGTTCCAGAATCTAGGAAAGACATTTAGGTATGCACTGAATATACATATTCAAAGCTTGCCAAATAAGGGTGGAAATGGAAAATGTTTCCAAAAAACTTCTGTGGAGCATGAGGAAAAAAGGTCCACTTTGTATCATTTGGAGGATTTTTTTTCCCCTTTCCATCAAGTTTCAGCCAATAATTAAAACAAATTAGCAGAATTTTTGATACCAACGCCTTGAACAAATTCTTGAGTCTTCCCCTGGAGAATTCCCTTGATATGATTTTACACAACCTATCTATAGAAAGTACACTTTCCAAGCACCCAATGTATGTTTTTCATGTGAATTCATTTCTCTGGTCCTTTGAGTATATTTATAATGGAAATTCCCCTTACATAAAGCCTATCTATATCTTAGTAACCACACTTTCCAAGGCTGTTCCATGAAGCAGGTTTCTCTACGTAGTTTTGTCTATTTCTGCAACTCAGCTCACGCAATAAGATTTCCAAACTGGCAAGAGAGATAAAAACAGACAAAGTCCTTTATTGTACAGGTAAGCCTCTGGAATGTCTTTACTTTCCTATGAGGGCTGACACAAAGCAGGAATTCAGATGACTCCAGGTCAAGATTTGGACCAACCACAGATTTCTGGCCACTTTTCAGCCCATGGGTACCATAGTCCACATATGTATGATGGAGTTTATTCAAAAATTAATCCATACAATGTATATCAAGTGTAGTATGTGTGGATTTTATGTGACAGAAGAGATATCCTTAACTAGCTTCAGTTTCATGCTCAAGGTCATCACTTCTATAACGTTCTTATAACCTTAGAATTAAAGTGACGCCAGAAGCTATCAAAAGCATCCTTCCGGGCTTCCCTGGTGGCGCAGTGGTTGAGAGTCCGCCTGCCGATGCAGGGGACACGGGTTCGTGACCCGGTCCGGGAAGATCCCACATGCCGCGGAGCGGCTGTGCCCGTGAGCCATGGCCGCTGAGCCTGCGCGTCTGGAGCCTGTGCTCCACAACGGGAGAGGCCACAACAGTGAGAGGCCCGCGTACGGCAAAAAAAAAAAAAAAAGCATCCTTCCATATATACCTTCCACAGAAGAAGTTCCTGGAAATGATTTGCTTTACTCTTCTGGGGTCTGCTCCAGTGTGGGCAGGTGGGAAACAGCCTAATAGCTCAATTCCCTTCAAGGGAATCCCTTCAAGAAGGAAGACAGTCTGGGGCCAACCAGGGTTCAGGTCTGCCTTAAGGTAGACTTGAGGAGATCATGTTTGCTGACTTACACAAACTCATCATCATTATCAACAACTGGACCATCTTCGGCCAGAGATTAGACATTGGCCTTGAGTGAACTGTAATTGGATTTAGCCTCTTCTGGAACCTGACTGTTGATAAGCATATTAGTAAACACATCACCTTTTTGAAAATTGCTTAATGCATGTTATTACGTACAGGGCACTGTTCATAAATGCATGTTTATGTGACCTCTAATATAATTACCAATGTAAATAACTCCCTAAGCTGGTTGTTTGCTTACTAGACACATGCTTTACCTCCAAGGTACCTGAAGAGCATTTGCTCCATTACCTTCATACTTACTGGGCCAGTTTCAAAACAAGCACAGACACAGATCCAAACCCTTATTCCTAAGGTTGAACCCAAGCCAGATGGGCCCCATGGGAAGAAATAAGAAAAAATGTAATAAGCCCAGGCCAACACTATGATTAAATGTGTCTCAAGCTCAACATTTTAGCTCAAAAAAAATGACACAAGGTCATTCTTGAAATATATATGAATTGTAGCAGCATGTAAGTGTGGGAAACAAAAAAAAAAAGATGAGGGAGGGCAAAATGTCCACAGAAGAGTTCAAACTTAATACAGGGAGTCTTCCACAGAGAGTTAGCAAGCCCAGGTTTACAGCAGACATTGGCAAACTATGTACAGCCAAATCTGTCCACCTGCTTTTATAAATAAAGTTTTATTAGAACACGGCCACACCAGTTGGTGTACATATTGTCCATGGCTGCTTTCGGGTATAAGCCAGAGTTATGATAGAGGTCATGTGGCCCAAAACCTGAAAATATTTACTGCCTGAACCTGAAGAGAAAAAATTTGCTGACCTGGTGTTTAGAGATTTTTCTGAAAACAGTCATTATTGGAGTTCCCAAAGCAATGATTTTTTTCTGGTTAAAAATGAATGGCAGGGGGAGCTTCTCTGGTGGCACAGTGGTTGAGAGTCTGCCTGCCGATGCAGGGGACATGGGTTCGTGCCCTGGTCCGGGAGGATCCCACATGTCGCAGAGCGTCTAGGCCCGTGAGCAATGGCCACTGGGCCTGCGCGTCCGGAGCCCGTGCTCCACAGCGGGAGGGGCCACAACAGTGGGAGGCCCACGTACCGAAAAAAAAAAAAAAAAATTGAATGGGGGAACATTGAACTGTGTCTGTATGTCCCTTACAGAGTAGCATGTGTGTATCTGTCTAAAAGGCAGCTCTCAGTCTCATCACTTTGTTGCCATAAGTTCTGAGAACAATTATTTCTTTGTTAACATTTGGTAAACTTATCTTCAGGAACTTCAAAGAAGGTTGGGCACATCTCTGAAGCTGAATTTCAAAATAGGTTGAAATCTAAACTTGGGATTCTCCTGGTGGGTAGCTAGAATAACAATGCATTTGCCTAGAGTCTTTTCAAGGGGATGTTGCTGATTGGTACTTTGTCGTACAGGCCATGGAAGTGAACTTGAAAAACAGGCAGAATTGCCTATCCAAGTTTTCACCATAAATAATCATTTTTTAAAAGGTTCCAGTAACTTACCCACTAGGAAAAAAAAAAAAAAAAAGGAAAGTGGGACAATGATGCAGTGGCTTTGCTCCAAAATCATCATGTGCAATGTCATGCTGCCATCTGCAGTATTTTATTTCAGTATTTTCACCCAAACAGGGGAATTTTAATGAGCTCTATAGACATGTGGTCATTCTATTGAGGGAGAAACATTTTGCCAGCACAACAGTAAGAGAGTTTTTGACCAATATTTTCCCTTTAGTCACGGTCCCGATTCCTTCCCACCCACATGCACATTTTTAAGTTTGTTCCATTTCTTGATGATGCTTTTGCACATGTGGTGATGTTAAATTTGAAAGTGAATCAACATGCTGTACCTAGTAGAGGGGCCCTGAAACTGCTCAGAAATACTGTGATTCGATGTCGGCTCGCACTCATGCAACTGCTAAGTGGGCAGCAACGGGTGGGATGTGGCCACAGCAGGGGTGAGACCCTAACTCCAGCAAAGCCCAGTTTAAAAAAAAAAAACTTTGGTAAATTTGGGGGTTAAGGAATCTACAGGGAGTGCTATCTTCAGGAGCACATATACTAAAATTAGACTGATATGGAGAAGATCAGCACGGCTCCTGAGCAGGGATGAGGCACAAATTCCTGAAGTGTTCCATTATTTATGTATATTCTAAGGGGATGTATTCATTTGCCAGGGCGGCTGTAACAAAGTACCACAGACTGGGCCACTTAAACCACAGAAGATTATTGTTCCACAGTTCTGGAGGCTGGAAGTCCAAGATCAAGATGTCAGCAGGTTTTTTTTTTTTTCTGAGGCCTCTCTCCTTGGCTTATAGATGGCCGTCTTCTCCGTGTCTTCACAGGGTCTCCCCTCTGTGTGTCTGTTTCCTAATGTCTTTTTATAAGGACATCAGTCATTAGATTAGGGCCACCTTGATGACCTCATTTAACCTTAAATACCTCTTTAAAGACCTGTCCAAATAGAGTTACATTCTGAGCTACTGGGGTTGAGGACTTCAACATATATATGGAAAGAGGGGATACAATTCATTCCATAACAGGAAATAGGTTAAATAAAGTATTTGCTTCTAATGTTTGGATCTAAAATGAAGAGAATACAATAAGAAACAAGGCATTAGGATGCCCAGAAAGAAAAAAGGAAGGGAGAGAGGGAGGTGAAGGAAGGAAGGAAAGAAGAGAGGGAGGGAGGGAGGAAAAAGCTTGAAGAATGGCTAGAGTCTAAATCGGTCCAAACAAGAGACCTTACTTAAGGAATTCACCCCATCTATACCTACTAGGAGGAGGAAGAAGTCTAAAACAAGAGACGGTGAAAATTGGATGATCCCAGCCATTAAGGCCACTCATCTTTGCCTGTTATGCTCTATACAGTCCAATAGTGTCTTGAAGCTGTAATGTCACTATGGCTACCAAATATTCTATTGCTCTGAAGCTGTCCAAGAAACCAGACACTCAGCAGATGCCAGCAAAAACTGCCCCCAGAAGTGTTCTTTTAAGTTTTCCCTGGAGATTTAATCCAAATCGAGCAAAATAGAAAAATATGGATTTGCTATTCTCAAGAGGTGTTAACGGTTCATTGCTGAACACTGTGGTCTGGAGTGTCTCTTGAAGATAGAATGTTTTGTTGTTTTTCCTGCCCTGATATAGTGGTTTCCACTAAAGCATCGGCCTGATATTTCACTGTTTGGCTGATCCTGTTGTACCTATTAAAGGACTGTTGTACCTATTCCCTAATCTATTATTTCTCTTAATAAATGGAGCAGCAGCCTCCATTTTTTATGATCCCTGCTATGTGTACAACTTGAGCTAGATAGTTTACATACATTATCTTATTTGATAATCACCTTGGCAAACTCTTCAACCCCTAAATGCACTTACAGAGGGCTGTTTTATACACAAATGGTCATAAAATGTGTAAACCATATGAACGATATTTTGTAACCATTTTGTTTTATGCTATTAGGAAAAGCCATAGACTGCAAATCAAAAAGAGTAAATTATGAACCGAACAGTTTTATGTTATTTTGTCTTGCAATTTTGCAGCAGTTGATATATTCTGGCCGTGAGGGTTTTAGACATCAGTTCACATGTTGCTTAGTTGTTGTTGTTTTTTTCACTGATAATTTTGAATCATAAAATGCATAGAGTCGCAGACAATACAACATTTAGGCCCCCATCTAATAATCCCAGACAACAACTGAAGTACACCTAAAGCAGCCACTATTAGCAAAAACAACCCAAAAAAAGGTTTATTTTTCATTTATGGAAAAAAGCGCAAATAAAGAATAATTGCTCCTTATAGGCATAATTCCAATCACTGCTACAAATGGGAAACACGCGTGGTAGTAGGTGGTCCACTTAGCTTACAAGATGGCACCTTTTAGTGTAAACATTTTGTGGGGTAATACCGCTCTCTAGTGGTGCATACTAAGTACTTCACATTTAATTGCAAAGAGTCACTATCTGAACCCTTGACAATATTCCTGGTCTCCTTTCATCCATTTTATTACTCCTCTGATCTCTAATAAATACAGAGAACCTGATATGTACACATAAACACTGTGGAATCTACATGTTATTTAAACTTTATAAATGACGTTTTTCTAGGTGTTCAAACCTTAGACTCGGCCAAGAGGGAACTGCTTGGCCCCGTGATTTAGAGAGGGTTCAGCTCTGGCTTTTCCTGGCTGTGCCCCTCCCTGCAGATCAAGGCGTTCTGGGACGCGCCCAAACCCAAGCCTTTTTCTTCCTGCTACTCGCCGCTATCTCACGTCCACCCCCAGTTCCACTTCCTTGCATCCTATTAATGTACCAGTGCTCTCATTTTGCTTGAGGTTTTGATGAATAACAGAAAGCTCCCGCCTCCCAGATATATTTGCATTAGGGAAGTTTCCCGAAATACCATGACACACCCCTTCCCAGCAATAATAATAAAAGGGAATTTTAAGATACGAAAGCAGACCCATGGGATAACTTTTCTCACCCCTTCAAATAATACAGGGTGTCTGCAAGGACCCTGGAGCTTTTTCCAAACCTTAGACCTCTGCTGTCACCTTTAGGAAGTTTGTCTAACTGCACGTTCTACCGGAGGTGTTAACTTCATCAAAACCGTTACACAGAGTTTTAAGTTCTAGACATCTGCTGTACAACATCGTGCCTATAGTTAACAGTGCTGTGTTGTGCACTTCAATAAATGTTAAGAAGGTAGACCTCACGTTGAGTGTTCTTACAATAAATAAATAAAAGCTATTTGAAATAGAGAGACAAAGGGAGGGTGAGGAGGGAGGGAGGAAGGAAAGAAGGAAGGAAGGAAGGAAGGAAGGCTGGCTACCAGGCGGCACCTATCTGAATCTTGTAACAGAGCCAGCTAAGAAAAGAGTGGCTGGCTGGCATCTATTTTATGGTATTTCACAAATCTTGTAACACTTTCTATTTGCTACTCTATCAAATAATAGAATAAGAAAAATAGCTAACATTAAATCTATAATGTAGATATATATAAGTAATAAAAGAATATAAATGTCCTGTTTTTTATATATAACAAAACTATATGACCTAGATTATATATACACATCCTACAGTAAGAACAGCTGACACATAAGGGTTTACTATGTGGCTGGCAGGGTTCTCTGTACTTTATCATTGTTGCCATGTTTACACGTTTGTCTCAACAACTCCATGAGGTGGATACTATTATTAGCTCTCTCTATTTTACAGAGGAGGACACTGAGATTCTGAGAAACTCACTTGTCTAAAGTTCCCCTGCTAGTGACTAATCGAGCTTGGATTTGAGCCATGTATATCTGCCTTCAGAGTCCTCATTCCTCGCCACGAGGTGAACACCTGTCATTTCAGTAAGTGGATTATAACAAGAAAGCATGATGCATTAAACAGGAAAAATTACACCTAGCATCACCCCTGTGTTCATTCATAAATATTGCTAGGCACTGAGAAAGCAGAGGTGAATAAGATAAGAAAAGCCTTGCTCACTACCATACAGGCTGATATGAAGAAGATCAACAGAAAATAGACGTTTAAAATAAAGGAATGTATGTGTGATAAGGATAGCTTATAAAATAGCTATGTTGAGAATCACAGTAGAGTGATGTGATAGAAAGTGTCTGAGAAGCTGTTTTATATTGGGCTGTCAGAAAGAGGTAATATTAAGCTAGAGCCAATCTAAAAATTTAATCTCACTATATGAAATTCTATGGAATTAGAGAGAGCATTCCAGAAAGATGTAAGAGCCGGTACAAAAACCCTGAGGGAGGGAAGCATCCCGACTTGCTTGAAGAGCACAAAGAAGCCCCACTGTTAGAAGTGAAGAAGGGGAGGGAGAGGGTAGAGGACAGAGGTCTGAGAGCCAGGCAGGCTAACCCATGGAGGATCTGCAATATTCCACACATGGGGATTTTATAGTAGGTGAGAAGACAAGCTTTTGGAAGGCTTCAAGACTATTATAAAAATCACCTGGCTGCCTGTGGAGAAAGGTGTGAAGGAGAAGAGAATACTCAGCCTGCCTGTGGAGAAAGGTTTAAAGGAGCAGAGAATAGAAGGAAGCAGGATACCCAGTCAAAAATCACTTGCAAGAGTGCATCAGGATGTGAAGATGCCTTCAACTAGTAATGAGGACGGACACTTCAAGAGGGATCTGTCACATATGTTGTGGCCATGGAGTCTACAGGTGTAGCTGATGCTTTCAATATGGAGGTGAAGGGGGAAGAGACAAATTGAAAATATGCTTGGATATAGGGAATTGCTTTGGCCTGGGGAGGAAAACTTTATGAGGAACGGCAGTAAACCCAGTGCTATGTTGCAAGACCCAGGTGGGGAAGCCCATTCCGTCTTTCTGATCATGTGACTGTGGTCAAGCTACTAAACCACGCTGAGCCCCACTGTGCTCACCTGTAAAAGTGCTGACCAGACCCCTGTGCACAGCTTCTCTGAGTCTATGTGGGATGTATTGCAGTTTGTACAGAATGGGTTTAAAACCTTACAAGCCCAGGAGTAATGATAAAACTACACATTAGCTTACTTTGGGTGATCCTGTGTAAACACACACACACACACACACACACACACCACACACAACTGTATTTAACCTTCAAAGGAAATGTCCATAATGAAGTTACATTCTACAGTCATAATACTGCTACCACATTACTGGTTTAAAATGAATTTTTAAGTTATGTGATTCTGAAAACGTTAGAGAGAAAATCCCTCTAGACAACAGAAGTGTCATCCACTTGTGGACGGATAGACACATTTTTTTAACATCTTTACTGGAGTATAATTGCTTTACAATATTGTGTTAGTTTCTGCTGTATAACAAAGTGAATCAGCTATATGTATACATATATCCCCATATCTCTTACCTCTTGCGTCTCCCTCCCACCCTCCCTATCTACCCTTCTAGGTGGTCACAAAGCACCAAGCTGCTCTCCCTGTGCTATGCGGCTGCTTCCCACTAGCTATCTATTTTATATTTGATAGTGTATGTATGTCCATGCCACTCTCTCACTTCATCCCAGCTTACACTTTCCCCTCCCTGTGTCCTCAAGTCCATACTCTACCTCTGTCTTTAACCTGTCCTGCCCCTAAGGTTGTTCAGAACCTTTTTTTTCGGGGGGGGGGGGATTTCATATATATGTGTTAGCATATGGTATTTGTTTTTCTCTTTCTGACATACTTCACTCTGTATGACAGTCTCTAGGTCCATCCACCTCACTACAAATAACTCAATTTCATTTCTTTTTATAGCTGAGTAATATTCCATTGTATATATATGCCATATCTTCTTTATCCATTCATCTGTCGATGGACACTTAGGTTGTTTCCATGTCCTGGCTATTGTAAATAGAGCTGCAATGAACATTGTGGTACATGACTCTTTTTGAATTACGGTTTTCTCAGGGTATATGCCCAGGAGTGGGATTGCTGGGGCACAAGGTAATTCTATCTTTAGTTTTTTAAGGAACCTCCATACTGTTCTCCATAGTGGCTGTACCAATTTACATTCCCACCAACAGTGCAGGAGGGTTCCCTTTTCTCCACACCCTCTGAGGCATTTATTGTTTGTAGATTCTTTGATGATGGCCATTCTGACCCATGTGAGGTGATACCTCATTGTAATTTTGATTTGCATTTTCCAAATGATTAGTGATGTTGAGGATCCTTCATGTGTTTGTTGGCAATCGGTATATCTTCTTTGTAGAAATGTCTGTTTAGATCTTCTGCCCATTCTTGGATTGGGTTGTTTGTGTTTTTGATATTGCCCTTCATAAGCTCTTGTAAATGCTGGAGATTAATCCTTTGTCAGTTGCTTCATTTTCAAATATTTCCTCCCATTCTGAGGGCTGCCTTTCCATGTTTTTATGGTTTCCTTAGCTTTTAAGTTTCATTAGGTCCCATTTGTTTATTTTTAGTTTTATTTCCATTTCTCTAAGAGGTGAGTCTAAAAGGATCTTGCCGTGATTTATGTCATAGAGTGTTCTGCCTATGTTTTCCTCTAAGAGTTTGATAGTTTCTGGCCTTACATTTAGGTCTTTAATCCATTTTGAGTTTATTTTTGTGTATGGTGTTAGGGAGTGTTCTAATTTCATTCTTTTACATGTAGCTGTCCAGTTTTTCCAGCACCACTTATTGAAGAGGCTGTTTTTTCTCCATTGTATATTCTTGCCTCCTTTATCAAAAATAAGGTGACCATATGTGTGTGGGTTTATCTCTGGGCTTTCTATACTGTTCCACTGATCTATATTTCTGTTTTTGTGCCAGTACCATACTGTCTTGATTACTGTAGCTTTGTAGTATAGTCTGAAGTCAGGGAGCCTGTTTCTTCAAGCCCCATTTTTCTTTCTCAAGATTGCTTTGGCTATTCGGGGTCTTTTGTGTTTCTATACAAATTGTGAAATTTTTTGCTCTAGTTCTGTGAAAAATGCCATTGGTAGTTTGATAGAGATTGCATTGACTCTGTAGATTGCTTTGGGTAGTATAGTCATTTTCACAACGTTGATTCTTCCCATCTAAGAACATGGTATATCTCTCCATCTGTTGGTATCATCCTTAATTTCTTTCATCAGAGTCTTATAGTTTTCTGCATAAAGGTCTTTAGTCTCCAAAGGTAGGTTTATTCCTAGGTATTTTATTCTTTTTATTTCAATTGTAAATGGGAGTGTTTCCTTAATTTCTCTTTCAGATTTTTGTCATTAGTGTATAGGAATGCAAGAGATTTCTGTGCATTAATTTTGTATCCTGCTACTTTACCAGATTAATTGATTAGCTCTAGTGGTGTTCTGGTAGCATCTTTAGGATACTCTATGTATAGGATCATGTCATTTACAAACAGTGACACTTTTACTTCTTCTTTTCTTGGATTGCTTTTATTTATTTTTCTTCACTGATCACTGTGGCTAAACTTCCAAAGCTATGTTGAATAATAGTGGTGAGAGTGGGCAACCTTGTCTTGTTCCTGATCTTAGAAGAAAAGTTTTCAGTTTTTCACCATTGATAACGAAGTTTGCTGTGGGTTTGTCATATATAGCCTTTATTATGTTGAAGTAAGTTCCCTCTAAGCCTACTATCTGGATGGTTTTTATCATAAATGAGTGTTGAATTTTGTTGAAAGCTTTTTCTGCATCTATTGAGATGATCATATGGTTTTTCTCCTTCAATTTTTTTTCATGGTATATCACATTGATTGATTTGCATATAGTGAAGAATCCTTGCAATCCTGGGATAAACCCCACTTGATAATGGTGTATTCTCCTTTTAATTTGTTGTTGGATTCTGTTTGCTAGTATTTTGTTGAGGATTTCTGCATCTATATTCATCAGTGATATTGGTCTGTAGTTTTCTTCTTTAAGGACATCTTTCTCTAGTTTTAGTATCAGGGTGATGGTGACCTCTTAGAATGAGTTCAGAAGTGTTCCTCCTTCTGCTATATTTTGGAAGAGTTTGAGAAGGATAAGTGTTAGCTCTTCTCTAAATATTTGATAGAATTCACTTGTGAAGCCATCTGGTCCTGGGCTTTTGTTTGTTGGAAGATTTTTAATCACAGTTTCAATTTCAGTGCTTGTGATTGGTCTGTTTACATTTTCTGTTTCTTCCTGGTTCAGTCTCAGAAGGTTGTGCTTTTCTAAGAATTTGTCCATTTCTTCCAGGTTGTCCATTTTATTGGCATATAGTTGCTTGTAGTAATTTCTCATGATCCTTTGTATTTCTGCAGTGTCAGTTGTTACTTCTTTTTCTTTTCTAATTCTATTGATTTGAGTATTCTCCTTTTTCTTCTTGATGAGTCTGGGTAATGATTTATCAATTTTGTTTATCTTCTCAAAGAACCAGCTTTTAATTTTATTGATCTTTGCTATCATTTCCTTTATTTCTTTTTCATTTATTTCTGATCTGATCTTTATGATTTCTTTCCTTCTGCTAACTTTGGGGTTTTTTTGTTCTTCTTTCTCTAATTGTTTTAAGTGTAAGGTTAGGTTGTTTATTTGAGATGTTTCTTGTTTCTTAAGGTAAGATTGTATTGCTATAAACTTCCTTCTTAGAACTGCTTTTGTTGCATCCCTTAGGTTTTGGGTTGTCATGTTTTCGTTGTCATCTGTTTCTAGGAATTTTTTGATTTCCTCTTTGATTTCTTCAGTGACCTCTCAGTTATTAAGTAGTGTGTTGTTTAGCCTCCGTGTGTTTGTATTTCTTACAGATATCTAGTCTAGTAACTGATATCTAGTCTCATAGCATTATGGTCGGAAAAGATACTTGATACGATATCAATTTTCTTAAATTTACCAGTGCTTGATTTGTGACCCAAGATATGATCCATCCTGGAGAATGTTCCCTGAGCACTTGAGAAGAATGTGTATTCTGTTGTTTTTTGATGGAATGTCCTATAAATATCAATTAAGTCCATCTTGTTTAATGTATCATTTAAAGCTTGTGTTTCCTTATTTATTTTCATTTTGCATGATCTGTCCATTTTTGAAAGTGCAGTGTTAACCGTAAGGTAAACTATGGACTTTGGATAATTATGACCTCCCAACATAGACTCATCAGTGATAACAAACATACCACTCTGGTAGAGAATGTTGATAACAGATGAGGCTATGGATGTGTAGGGGCAGAGGGTATATGGGAAACCTCTCTCTTTTTTTCCTATCGATTTTGTCATGAACCTAAAACTGCTGTAAACAAATTAGTATTTTTTTAAGTTTAAGATTCCAGTCAAGAGGTGTGAATACCAATATTGTTAAGCACTTGGCAACCTTGAACTTTACCTTCAGAGTGTGACCCTCTAAGAGGCAATCTTACTGTTATAACAGGGTCTCTGTTCATAGTACCAAGAGGATGGTATTTTCAGAAGCGAGATGATTAAAACAGAGAATGGCTAAGAGGATACGGCTCTCAGCCAATTTAACTGCTCTGTCTACCAAGAAATTAGAAAGAGTATATCGAGAGAGAGATTGTGCATCTTTTACAAGAGCATCAAAGGTGTTTTTATGGCTTCATAACATTGATGTTTTCTTCCAAAAATTGGCATAATTTCTAACAAAATAGCAAACTGTATGTTTACACACAAAAATAACTAGTTGAGAAATAGAAATAATAAGTCAGTCATTTTATCACTGCTATTTTAACTAACTCGGTTGAATGAACTGTTGCTTTGCTAAGAAGTAGATAATCTACTCTCACCTTGAAGGTAGAAGGACTAATGTCTAAGTAAATATTTCTGAAACAGTGTATGAACTTATAGTATTTAAAACCCAGTGAAGAAATACGTTAATATATGAAGGGATTCAGGCATATATTATGTGAAATTAAGAAAAAGAAAAGCATGTGGAAATCTTATCATAGAATGGGCTTTGGAAAAAAAATAAAAATTTTCTAAGTAAGTATGATTTTAGGTTCCCTTAATATTTTTTTCATTTCTAGCTGTAAGGTTCTCACTTTGTGTACCACTGTTGTATAGAACATCACAGTATAGTATATGACAATTTAATAGATTAATTTAATAACTGTGGAAATAACCATTGATGTCTACTAGGCCAAACCCATTCTACAGATTAGAAAACAAAGTCTCAGAGAAGTTACATAACTTTCAGGTCATTACTGCTCACTGGTATCAGGGCTAAGACTAGAATCTGGTTCAGTTTCTCTTATAAAAAAACAAAAGACTTCTTGACAACTGAAATGTAGCCGACCCTTAGTTCTTAGTTACACCACTTTTCAGCCAGCTCTTCCAAACTCGCCATGTTTGGAGACTTCAAAGAGTCTTAAAGGGGCTTCCCTGGTGGTGCAGTGGTTGAGAGTCTGCCTGTCGATGCAGGGGACACGGGTTCGTGCCCCGGTCCGGGAAGATCCCCCATGACGTGGAGCGCCTGGGCCCGTGAACCATGGCCGCTGAGCCTGCGCGTCCGGAGCCTGTGCTCCGCAATGGGAGAGACCACAACAGTGAGAGGCCCGTGTACCGCAAAAAAAAAAAAAAAAAATAGAGTCTTAAGATACATTAATTCACTATCTTGACACAGGGAAATCCTGAGACATTCTTCACCTAATATTTCTAAGGGCTGTTGGCTTCCTAGCAGACCTACGAATGCTTAAATGTTATTGAAAAGAACGAGCCCTTATTTTGGATGACGCTTGTAAAAATATCTGCTGTTCAAAGGGACTTGGTTGAGCTTAGCGTGATTGAAAGAGGAAGACTAATATAGGTACCATGCACTAATTAAAAACTCCACCAGAGATTATTCTAGAAGGAGTAGACTAAAAATATGTTTCTTTTCCTTTTCCTGTCGAAATCATGTGACTAAAACCAGCCATCAGTTAAGGGCGGAGAGATGTTACACTCAAGACTTAAACAGAAAAAATTAAAAAGCCAATTTTTAACACCTCTGTTCTGTTTATGACCACCATGAGCATAAGTTTTGTTTAAAAAACTTTAGTTCATAGAAAGGATATAGGAAAGTAATAAATAGAACAGAACATAAAATTCTTTAAGTCTAAGAACAGTTTCTGATATCTTATTTGGAAAATGACTGGTTCCCGCTCAAATTTTTTAATCTCTAAAATTAAATTGTTGCATTTAACTCCTGAAACCAGTTTCTAATCTACATTTTCTCAGCTCCCATTTGCCAGTAAATAGGCTAAGCAAAAAAGTTCACTCTTACAGAGCTGAAACAAATAGAATTTGAAATAACTGAAAGTAGCATCACCAGTGTGGTTACCTGGGTCATCTCAACAACCAGGAATGAATCCTCTGATCCTCATGACAGTTAAAAGGACCAAATAAACAGCTGCTTTTTCAGTAAATAACCCCTCCCCAGGCTGTGCCTTGTCTCTGATGTCATAAAGTCCTTAGAAGACATTTTTAAGTTAGTTGTGAGATTGGGTTCCAATCATAACTTGGACATAGAAATGCCCTGTAATAATCTTGAAGCTTCAGAAAAAAAGAGAGAGGGAGAATCTATATAAAGGAAATAATACGAAATGTAGACTAAGATTTACATATAAAGATGCTCTTAATAGCATTATTATAATAATAAAAAAACAGAAGTAATCTAAGTGGTCAATAAAAATCATCATCATTATCATCATCATGATCTTGAAGATTCTTCCAGAAACAAGTCTAGAAAATTATTATTCTTGCAATATAGATACATGTTTTCTTCTATTATAAAAAAAGGAAGTGTTTCAATTAGAGACACGTGCTTCCATGATCCTGAGTGCATCTACCCCATCTAAAGACAGAGCCTTGGACTTCCCTGGAGGTACAGTGGTTAAGACACAGTGCTTCCACTTGCAGGAGGTGCAGTTCAATCCCTGGTCGGGGAGCTATGATCCTGCCTGGTGGGATCCATCTAAAAAAGGCAGTGGAATTACACTTTACTAAATATATTCTGATATTCTTATGGAGCACGAAAGTAAAGTAGTGCTTTCTTTTTATCTTTATAGGATAGTATTTTTTCTGAAAGAAGAAAGTAGGCCTCTTGGATTTTTATCTGGCATTTTCTAAGATCATCCAGGACGTGTTTGGAGTGCAGTCCTGTTCACTTTCATTTCTACGAATCCCACATCAGAGGTTCTAAAACAGCTCAAGCCCTACGTGCAGCTTCTCTTAGTGCCAATGCCAGAGCAGCCCAAGGTCCCCTTCACACAGTTAGACGTGTAACCTCATGAATCCAAAACTTCACAGAGTACCTGACCCTCATATGCAAATATTATTTCCTGGAGTGAAGAAATGAATGGAAATTCACTTGGTACCAGCAGCCTGTCAGTTCCTCTAGTAGCAAAGACTAAATGTATCTGAGGAAGTTCTGGTGAACCAATCAAAAGCAGGGGTGTTGTGTTTCTGAACTTGGCTGAGCCCATCTCATGCCTTGTAAATGTCAGTGTGTGTACTTGTGAGCGTCTGACATTACTCAGCAGCACATACTGAAGGCCAAAAATTTGGCCAGAGCCAGGCTGATTAGCATGGATAAAAATATTCCATTTTATCAATATCCATTCTGATTGCCTTTTAGCCTGTGGGTAAAATGCTAAAGCCGCAGGATCTTTAGGAAGCATAAATTCGAGAGGTTTTCCAAAAATCCAAAATGACACAACCTCATTGTGTAACATGTAACCCTTCAACTTAAGTTCTTATTTGTCTATTTTTATCCCAACAGATTCTTTTTGTAAGCCATGTAAGGCAATGCTCTCTCATTTACAAACATTTATAAAATGTAATCTAATTTAATTCAACAGTTATTGAGAACCTATTACATGCAAGGCACTCTGTCGGGCTCCATGGGGAATATAAGGTCAAACGTAATTATCCTCACTTTGAGTTTGCCTGCAATGCAGAAAAAGTTGAGACCTTTCCTGGGAATGAGCTGCTCTTGGGCTATGAAACCATGATCCATGCTTTAGAAGAGGCATAAACTAAGAGCTAGAAGAGTCAAGGAAGAGATTAATTTTTTTGGCGAGGGTTAGCAAAGGCTGCCTGAGGACAGAGGCATTTTGATCTGGTCCTTTAAGAGTAGGGAGAGTTACTCAGGCAGAGCTGAGGAAGGCACAGCATGAATATGCAAATATAGAAAGCACAGGGCATTAGAAAAATTCACGTGAAATCTTCAAGTTTCTTCCTTATCACAGGGGATAAGTTTTCCTGAAATGAGAAGGTTAATGGCACCAGAATCATAGCTCCCACAATCTCTGCAATCAAGGGAAGGTACTACAGTGGAGCTGTCTCTAAACAAGAGGGGAAATATAATTTCTGCAAAATGGCCAAAACCATAAGAGTGATGATTTATACTGGAGGTAAACAAGGCTTACCCCTAACGTGGGGACAAGTTAAAGAGCTGTCCTCTGGGTATCATTTACAGGTATACAGAAATGAAAATGTATGTACATCTTACTCTAGGTACTTTGCCTCACAGTCATTCTTTCTTTTTCAGCAGCCCAAATCCACTTGGTCCTGAATTTTAGTTTAGGTATCTCACACCCCTAAGAGATTTACCAAAAAGCTGCGACTCATGGTTTCAACCATGTTTCTACCATGGAGTTCAGGGGAGTAAACCCAAGAGGTAAAATATCTTGGGTGGTCAGAGATTTGCCTAGGAATTACCTTTATTTTTACCTGTAAAATGATAGAGAACCACCTAGGGTTTATGAAGAGAGTGGATTGCCAAGTTTTGACAACACCAGATAGATGTCACTATGAAGGACAATTACATAGTCAATCCACAATCAGTGACTCAGTACCCTGTGTCTATACACATGAGATGATGAAAATCATGGCTGGAAATTAGCTAGTAAGACTGAAATAAGAGCAATGTTCTTCCCAGAGCAATGACCTTTCTTTGTGAAGAAATGGCACTGCTTAAATTTCTTTATGAAGAAAGGATTGGTCCATCTATTAATGGATTAAGATGACTAAGAAAGAAAGTGATAGAAAGAAAACAAATGATATGTTCTAGCAAAAAAATATCATTGAACCAAATATTAAAATAAATGTGTAAGCCCAACTCTTACATTTCTAAGGCCTGAATTGTAGCAACTGAAATTAAGTAGGCCATAACAGGTCAAGATCTTCAAGATGGTGGAGGAGTAAGAAGTGGAGATCACCTTCCCCCCAACAAATACATCAGAAATACATCTACATGTGGAACAACTCCTACAGAACAACTACTAAACACTGGCAGAAGACCTCAGACCTCCCAAAAGGCAAGAAACTCCCCACGTACCTGGGTAGGTCAAAAGAAAAAAGAATAAACGGGGACAAAAGAATAGGGATGGGGCCAGCACCTCAGGGAGGGAGCTGTGAAGGAGGAAAGATTTCCACACACTAGGAAGCCCTTCACTGGCTGAGACGGGGGATGGGTGGAGGGTGGGGGGAAGCTTTGGAGTCACGGAGGAGAATGCAGCAACAGGGGTGCAGAGGGCAAAGCAGAGAGATTCCCTCAGAGAGGATCGGTGCCAACCAGCACTCACCAGCCCGAGTGGCTTGTCTGCTCACCTGCTGGTGCAGGCGGGGACTGGTTGAGGACTGGGGTTGGCTGCGTGAACACAGCCTGAAGGGGGCTAGTGCACCACAGCTAGCTGGGAGGGAGTCCAGGAAAAAGTCTGGAACTGCCTAAGAGGCAAGAGACCACTGTTTGGGGGCACACGAGAAGAGGAATTCAGAGCACCACCTAAACGAGCTCCAGAGATGGGCATGAGGCGTGGCTATCAGTGCGGACACCAGAGATGGGCATGAGACACTAAGGCTGCTGCTGTAGCCACCAAGAAGCCTGTGTGCAAGCATAGGTCACTATCCACACTGCCCCTCCTGGGAGCCTATGCAGCCCACAACTGCCAGGGTCCTGTGATCCAGGAACAATTTCCCCAGAAGAACACACGGTGCACCTCCAGCTATTGCAACGTCATGCTGGCTTCTACTACATCAGGCTCGCACGGCATTCCGTACCCTTCCCTCCCCGCTAATCAGCTGCGATGCTAACCCCATCCTGTCTGAGCGAAGAACAGAGCCCTCAGGTGACCTACAAGCAGAGGCAGGGCCAAATCCAAAGCTGAACCCCAGGAGCTATGCAAACAAAGAAAAGAAAGGGAAATTTCTCCCAGTAGCCTCAGGAGCAGTGGATTAAAGCTCCACAATCAACTTGAGGTACCCTGCATCTCTAGAATACTGGAATAGAAAACAAAACATCTCAAATTTGAGGTGGTGGACTTTGTGTGATTTTTTCTGTATAGCTTCATTTTCACCATTTGCCTTAGGGTTCTGTTTGTCCATTTTGACAGGGGGTGGTGGTGGTTAGTATACTTTTTTAGCACTTGTTGCTAAAAAAACATCCATCATTGGTGGATATGTTTTTTGGTTTGGTTGCTCTCTACTTTCTTTTGTATTATTTTTTTTAATTTTTTAATTTTTACTATTTTTTTATTTTAATTATTTTATTTTATTTTATTCTTTCTTTTATTCTCCCATTTCTTCTGAGCCATGTGGCTGACAGGGTTTTGGTACTCTGGCCAGGTGCCAGGTCTGTACCTCTGAGGTGGGAGTGCCAAGTTCAGGATATTAGTCCACCAGAGACCTCCTGGCTCCATGTAATATCAAATGGTGAAAGCTCTCCCAGAGGTCTCCAACTCAATGCTAAGACCAAGATCCACTCAACGACCGCAAGCTACAGTGCTGGACATGCTATGCCAAACAAATAGCAAGACAGGAATACAACCCCACCCGTTAGCAGAGAGGCTGCCTAGAATCATAATAAGGTCACAGATACCCTAAAACACACCACCAGATGCAGTCCTGCCCATCAGAAAGACAAGATCCAGCCTCATCCACCAGAACAGAGACACCAACCCCCTCCACCAGGAAGCCTAACACAACCAACTGAACCAACATTAGCCGCTGGGGGCAGACACCAAAAACAATGGGAACTACAAAACTGCAGCCTACAAAAAGGAGACCACAGACACAGTAAGTTAAACAAAATGTGAAGACAGAGAAATACACAGCAGATGAAGGAACAAGGTAAAGACCCAGCAGACCAAACAAACGAACAGGAAATAGGCAGCATACCTAAAAAAGAATTCAGAGAAATGATATTAAAGATGATCCAAAATCTTGGAAATAGAATGGAGAAAATACAAGAAAAGTTTAAAAAGGACATAGAAGAACTAAAGAACAAACAAACAATGATGAACAACACAATAAATGAAATTAAAAATTCTCTAGGAGGAATCAATAGCAGAATAACTGAGGCAGAACAATGGATAAGTGACATGGAAGATAAAATAGTGGAAATAAATACTGCAGAGCAGAAAAAAGAAAAAAAAAAAGAATTGAGGACAGTCTCAGAGACATCTGGGACAACGTTAAATGCACCAACATTTGAATTCTAGGGGTCGCAGAAGAAGAAGAGAAAAAGAAAGGGACTGAGAAAATATTTGAAGAGATTACAGTTGAAAAATTCCCTAATACGAGAAAGGAAATTGTCAATCAAGTCGAGGAAGTACAGAAAGTCCCATATAGGATATATCCAAGGAGAAACACGCCAAGACACATATTAATCAAACTATCAAAAATTAAATACAAAGAAAAAAATTAAAAGCAGCAAAGGAAAAACAACAAATAACATAAAAGAGAATCCCCATAAGGTTAACAGCTGATCTTTCAGCAGAAACTCTACAAGCCAGAAGGGAGTGGCAGGACATATTTAAGTGATGAAAGGAAAAAATCTACAACCAAGATTACTCTACCCAGCAAGGATCTCTTTCAGATTTGATGGAGAAATCAAAAGCTTTACACACAAGCAAAAGCTAAGAGAATTCAGCACCACCAAACCAGCTTTACAACAAATGCTAAAGGAACTTCTCTAGGCAGGAACCACAAGAGAAAGAAAAGACCTACAGTAACAAACCCAAAACAGTTAAGAAAATGATAATAGGAACTTACATATCAACAACTACCTTAAATGTAAATGGATTAAATGCTCCAAACAAAAGGCATAGACTGGCTGAATGGATACAAAAACAATACCCGTATATATATTGTCTACAAGAGACCCACTTCAGACCCAGGGACACATACACACTAAAAGTGAGGGGTTGGAAAAAGATATTCCATGCAAATGGAAATCAAAAGAAAGCTGGAGTAGCAATTCTCATATCAGACAAAATAGACTTTAAAATAAAGACTATTACAAGAGACAAAGAAGGACACTACATAATGATCAAGGGATCAATCTAACAAGAAGATATAACACTTGTATATTTATGCACCCAATATAGGAGCACCTCAATATATAAATCAAATACTAACAGCCATAAAAGGGGAAATAGACAATCATAGTAGGAGATTTTAACACCCCAAATTCGCCATTGGAGAGATCATCCAAAATGAAAATAAATAAGGAAACACATGCTTTAAATGATACATTAAATAAGATGGACTTAATTGATATATATAGGGCATTCCATCCAAAAAAAATACAGGATACACATTCTTCTCAAGTATTCATGGAATATTCTCCAGGATAGATCGTATCTTGGGTCACAAATCAAGCCTTGGTAAATTTAAGAAAATTGAAATCATATCAAATATCTTTTCCAACGACAACACTGTGACTGGATAACAATTACAGGAAAAAAACTATTTAAAAAAATGCAAACGGGGCTTCCCTGGTGGCGCAGTGGTTGGGAGTCCACCTGCCGATGCAGGGGACGTGGGTATGTGCCCTGGTCCGGGAGGATCCTGCATGCCACGGAGCGGCTGGGCCCGTGAGCCATGGCCGCTGAGCCTGCACGTCCGGAGGCTGTGCTCCTCAATGGGAGAGGCCACGGTAGTGAGAGGCCCGTGTACCACAAAAAAAAAATACAAACGTAGGGAGGCGAAACAACACACTACTAAATAACTGAGAGGTCACTGAAGAAATCAAAGAGGAAATTCAAAAATACCTAGAAATAAATGACAATGAAAACAAGATGACCCAAAACCTATGGGATGCAGCAAAGGCAGTTCTAAGAGGGAAGTTTATAGCAATACAATCTTACCTCAAGAAACAAGAAACATCTCAAATAAGCAATGTAACCTTACAACTAAAGCAATTAGAGCAGAAAGAAAAACAACAAAAAAAACCGAGGTTAGCAGAAGGAAAGACGTCATAAAGATCAGATCAGAAATAAATGTAAAAGAGATGAAGGAAACAATAGCTAAGATCAATAAAAACTAAAAGCTGGTTCTTTTAGAAGATAAACAAAATTGATTAACCAATACCTAGACTCATCAAGAAAAAAGAGAAGACAAATCGATAGAATTAGAAATGAAAAAGGAGAAGTAACAACTGACCCTGCAGAAATTCATGATGAGAAATAACTACAAGTAACTATATGCCAATAAAACATTCAAACTGGAAGAAATGGACAAACTCTTAGAAAAGCACAACCTTCCGAGACTGAACCAGGAAGAAATAGAAAATATGGACAGACCAATCACAAGCACTGAAATTGAGACTGTGATTTAAAATCTTCCAACAAACAAAAGTCCAGGACCAGATGGCTTCACAGGCAAATTCTATCAAACATTTAGAGACAAGCTAACACCTATCCTTCTCAAACCCTTCCAAAATATAACAGAGGGAGGAACACTACCAAACTCATTCTATGAGGCCACCATCACTCTGATACCAAAACCAGACAAAGATGTCACAAAGAAAGAAAACTACAGGCCAATATCACTGATGAACATAGATGCAAAAATTCTCAACAAAATACTAGCAAACAGAATCCAAAAGCACATTAAAAGAATCATAGGGCTTCCCTGGTGGCGCAGTGGTTGAGAGTCCG
The DNA here is from genome assembly GCF_937001465.1 of Orcinus orca. Classification (NCBI taxonomy): domain Eukaryota; kingdom Metazoa; phylum Chordata; class Mammalia; order Artiodactyla; family Delphinidae; genus Orcinus; species Orcinus orca. The sequence continues at coordinate 133,257,579 of NC_064563.1, forward strand.
CCTGCCAATGCGGGGGACACGGGTTCATGCCCTGGTCCGGGAAGATCCCACATGCCACAGAGCAGTTAGGCCTGTGAGCCATGGCCGCTGAGCCTGCACGTCCGGAGTCTGTGCTCCGCAATGAGAGAGGCCACAATGGTGAGAGGCCCGCATACCACAAAAAAAAAAAAAAAAGGATCATACACCATGATCAACTGGGGAATATCCCAGGAATGCAAGGATTCTGCAATATACACAAATCAATCAATGTGATACACCATAATAACAAACTGAAGGAGAAAATCCATACGATCCTCTCAATAGATGCAGAAAAAGCTTTTGACAAAATTCAACACCCATTTATGATAAAAACCCTGCAGAAAGTAGGCGCAGAGGGAACGTACTTCAAAATAATAAAGGCCATATATGACAAACCCACAGCCAACATCGTCCTCAATGGTGAAAAACTGAAACCATTTCCTCTAAGATAAAGAACAAGACAAGGATGTCCACTCTTATGTCCACTATTATTCAACATAGTTTTGGAAGTTTTAGCCACAGCAATCAGAGAAGAAAAAGAAATAAAAGCAATCCAAATCGGAAAGGAAGAAGTAAAACTGTCACTGTTTGCAGATGACATAATCCTATACATAGAGAATCCTAAAGAGGCGAATAGAAAACTACTAGAGCTAATCAATGAATTTGGTAAAGTACCAAGATACAAAATTAATGCACAGAAATCTCTTACACACGTATACAATAATGCTTAAAAACCTGAAAGAGAAATTAAGAAAACACTCCCGTTTACCACCTCAACAAAAAGAATAAAATAAGTAGGACTAAACTTACCTAAGGAGAAAAAAGACCTGTATCCATAAAACTATAAGACACTGATGAAAGAAATTAAAGATGATACCAACAGATGGACAGATATACCATATTCTTGGACGAGAAGAATCAACATTGTGAAAATGACTATACTACCCAAAGCAATCTACAGATTCACTGCAATCCCTATCAAACTGTCAGTGGCATTTTTCACAGAACTAGAACAAAAAATTTCACAGTTTCTATGGAAACACAAAAGACCCCGAATAGCCAAAGCAATCTTGAGAAAGAAAAATGGGGCTTGAGGAAGCAGGCTCCCTGGCTTCAGACTATACTACAAAGCTACAGTAATCAAGACAGCGTGGTACTGGCACAAAAACAGATATATAGATCAGTGGAACAGTATAGAAAACCCAGAGATAAACCCACACACATATGGTCACCTTATTTTTGATAAAGGAGGCAGGAATATACAATGGAGAAAAGACAACCCCTTTAATAAGTGTGCTAGGAAAACTGTACAGCTAAAAGAATGAAATTAGAACACTCCCTAACACCATACACAAAAATAAACTCAAAATGGATTAAAGACCTAAATGTAAGGCCAGGCACTATAAAACTCTTAGAGAAAAACATAGGCAGAACACTCTGTGACATAAATCACAGCAAGATCCTTTTTAACTCACCTCCTAGAAAAATGGTAATAAAAACAAAAATAAACAAATGGGACCTAATGAAACTTAAAAGCTTTTGCACAGCCAAGGAAAACATAAACAAGATGAAAAGACAACCCTCAGAATGGGGGGGAAATATTTGCAAATGAAGCAACTGACAAAGGATTAAACTCCAAAATTTACAAGCAGCTCATGCAGTTCAACATCAGAAACACAAACAACACAATCCAAAAATGGGCAGAAAACCTAAATAGACATTTCTCCAAAGAAGATATACAGATTGCCAACAAACACATGAAAGGATGCTCAACATCACTAATCATTTGAGAAATGCAAATCAAAACTACAATGAGGTATCACCTCACACCAGTCAGAATGGCCATCATCAAAAATCTAGAAACAATAAATGCTGGAGAAGGTGTAGAGAAAAGAGAACCCTTTGCACTGTTGGTTGGAATGTAAATTGATACAGCCACTATGGAGGACAGTATGGAGGTTCCTTAAAAACTAAAAATAGAACTACCATATGACCCAGCAATCCCACTCCTGGGCATATACCCTGAGAAAGCCATAATCCAAAAAGAGCCATGTACCAAAATGTTCATTGCAGCTCTATTTACAATAGCCAAGACATGGAAGCAACCTAAGTGCCCATCAACAGATGAATGGATAAAAAAGATGTGGTACATATATACAATGGAATATTACTCAGCTATAAAAAGAAACAAAATTGAGTTATTTGTAGTGAGGTTGATGGACCTAGAGTCTGCCATACAGAATGAAGTAATTCAGAAAGAGAAAAACAAATACCGTATGCTAACACATATGTATGGAATCTAAAAAGAAAAAAAATGGTTATGAAGAACCTAGGGGCAGGACAAGAATAAAGACACAGATGTAGAGAGTGGACTTGAAGACACGGGGATGGGGAAGGGTAAGCTGGGATAAGTGAGAGAGTGGCATGGACATATATACACTACCAAATGTAAAATCGATAGCTAGTGGGAAGCAGCCACATAGCACAGTGAGATCAGCTAGGTGCTTTGTGACCACCTAGAGGGGTCGGATAGAGAGGATGGGAGGGAGACACAAGAGAGAGGAGATATGGGGATATATCTATATGTATAGCTGATTCTCTTTGTTATAAAGCAGAAACTAACACACCATTGTAAAGCAATTATACTCCAATAAAGATATTAAAAGAGAAAAAGAAATCAAGTAAATTCTGATCATTGGCACAGTTTACAGGAATATTGTCCATAACTCAAGAGGACACAAGGCAAATTTGGCATTTGATTCATTACCAATGCCCATAGTGTTTTACCTAATTATTCCGAGCAACAAATGTATTGTTCAATCATGCATTTCCTATGAGCTGGTCACCTGCCCACCCTGGGACCACCTAACACCATAACGAAGCTGACCTTTGCCATTAGAACCACCTGGTGATTAAACCACTATGTGTTTTTTGTTTGTTTGTTTTCTTTGTTTTTCTGTTTTTTGTGGTACGCGGGCCTCTCACTGCTGTGGCCTCTCCCGTTGCTGAGCACAGGCTCCGGACGCGCAGGCTCAGTGGCCATGGTTCACGGGCCCAGGTGCTCCACGGCATGTGGGATCTTCCCAGACCAGGGCTCGAACCCGTGTCCCCTGCATCAGCAGGCAGACTCTCAACCACTGCACCACCAGGGAAGCCCAAACCACTATGTGTTTTAACTTCCAATCTCTTCCTCATTGCACCTTCCAATGCAGGTAAATCTTGCATATACCATGTGCTCAGTTTTTTTTAACTTAAGGCAGGAGAGTCTAGTGGATGCTTTTGCTCTGAACAGTATGGGAGTGTTGGACATATAGACTAAGTAAGTTTCTAAGAAGTTGGGAGGGTAAGTACAACAAAGACAACAGGTGAATAAACTAGGGCATTCAGACTGGCCAGTCACTTATTTCTTGATACTTTAGCCATCCAGTGAAAATGGAAGATTGAAGAGAAGGTCTAGAAAATGAAGGAAATGACAGGGACAGGGAAGGCAGGAGCAATGATTAAATATGAGTTGCATTGTGTTATCAGCTCAGAGGGACAAATGGAGAAAGTCAGTACTTAGATTCCAGGTCTAAAATTTCAGAGGAGAATCTGATCAGAGCAAAGAAGAAAAGAGTTTGGAAAATACTGAAAGGAAGTTGGCAACAACAAGAATTCATTCATCATAGAGAACCAGAGGGGTTGACAGCAGATGAGGAAAAGGAAATTCGTGTGTCAGTGAGAGGCTCAGAAACTGGCAAATGAGAGAATTGTGAAGGTGGAGAAGATTGAATTGATAAGGAGCAGGGAGAAGAGAAAAAGACTAAGAATAGAATTTCTTAATGGTTAGTCAACAAGAACAAAACCAATATGCCCTTGTTAATACGTGTGTGTTGCATTGTGTCAATATTAAATTTTTTCAACCATTTCCTGTGAAACCCAAAGCTCAGGCATGAAAATTACAAGCCAAATCTCTCCACCACAGGCCACCTAAAAATAATTCGCATGTACTGGGGAGAGCTGGAAGGAGGTTAGAGCCGAATGGCTTGTGGATCCAGACATGCTCTTTAGATCCAGAAAGTGCACAGTGCAGCAAGTCATGCCAAGTTGGAGAAGCATGCACTCCTGGTGGGACCTCTCTCAATGGCTGTCAAAGTTGGCTGCATGCTTACTCCAGGTACTCAACTGAGAAGTGTGGCATAGCCAGTTTTCAAACTGCAACAGTCATCATCTATGAATAGGTGACCTGTGATTTTGTTTTGCGCTCCAAAGTCCCAGGATCAAGGCCAGCTTCCTGGACACAACCTGTGCATTTGCATGGGGCTCTGTGCTCAGATGGGTCCTGCACTCTGCGGCTGCCATCTTGAGGCCTTTGAGGTTTTAGTTTGTTTGTTTGTTTTTGTTTTTTATACAGCAGGTTCGTATTAGTCATCCATTTTATACACATCAGTGTCTACATGTCAATCCCAGTCCCCCAATTCATCACACCACCACTCCAACACCACACCGCTTTCCCCCCTTGGTGTCCATATGTTTGTTCTCTACATCTGTGTCTCAATTTCTTCCCTGCAAACCGGTTAATCTGTACCATTTTTCTAGGTTCCACATACATGCATAATATACGATATTTGTTTTTCTCTTTCTGACTTACTTCACTCTGTAGGACAATCTCTAGATCCATCCACATCTCTACAAATGACCCAATTTTGTTCCTTTTTATGGCTGAGTAATATTCCATTATATATATATGTACCACATCTTCTTTATCCATTCATCTGTCAGCATTTAGATTGATTCTATGACCTGGCTATTGTAAATACTGCTGCAGTGAACATTGGGGTGCATGTGCCTTTTTGAATTATGGTTTTCGCTGGGTATATGCCCAGTAGTGGGATTGCTGGGTCATATGGTAGTTCTATTTTTAGTTTTTTAAAGAACCTCCATACTGTTCTCCATAGTGGTTCTATCGATTTACATTCCCACCAACAGTGCAAGAGGGTTCTCTTTTCTCCGCACCCTCTCCAGCATTTGTTGTTTGTAGATTTTCTGATGATGCCTATTCTAACTGGTGTGAGGTGATACCTCATTGTAGTTTTGATTAGCATTTCTCTCATAATTAGTGATGTTGAGCAGCTTTTCATATGCTTCTTGACCATCTGTATGTCTTGTTTGGAGAAATGTCTCTTTAGACCTTCTGCCTGGTTTTGTATTGGTTTTTTTTTTCTTTTTTAATGTTGAGCTACATGAGCTGTTTATATTTTTTGGAGATTAATCCTTGGTCAATTGATTCATCTGCAAATATCTTCTCCCATTCTGTGGGTTGTCTTTTCATCTGGTTTATGGTTTCCTTTGCTGTGTAAAAGCTTTTAAGTTTCATTATGTCCCATTTGTTTATTTTTGGTTTTATTTCCCTCTCTCTAGGATGTGGATCAAAAAAGATCTTGCTGTGATTTATGTCAAAGAGTGTTCTTCCTATATTTTCCTCTAATAATTTTATAGTGTTCAGTCTTACATTTAGGTGTCTAATCCATTTTGAGTTTATTTTTGTGTATGGTGTTAGGTAGGGTTCTAATTTCATTCTTTTAGATGTAGCTATCCAGTTTTCCCAGCACCATTTATTGAAGAGACTGTCTTTTCTCCATTGTATATACTTGCCTCTTTTGTCATACATCAGTTGACCACAGGTGTGTGAGTTTATCTCTGGGCTTTCTATCTTGTTCCATTGATCTATATTTCTGTTTTTGTGCCAGTACCATACTGTCTTGATTACTGTAGTTTTGTAGTATAGTCTGAAGTCAGGGAGTCTGATTCCTCCAACTCTGCTTTTCTCCCTCAAGACTGCTTTGGCTATTCGGGGTCTTTTGTGTCTCCATACAAATTTTAAGATTTTTTTGTTCTAGTTCTGTAAAAAATGCCATTGGTAATTTGATATGGATTGCATTGAATCTCATGATTACTTTGGGTAGTATGGTCATTTTCACAATATTGATTCTTCCAAACCAAGAACAATGGTATATCTCTCCATCTGTTGGTATCATCTTTAACATCTTTCATCAGTCTTATAGTTTTCTGCAGACAAGTCTTTTGTCTCTCTAGGTAGGTTTTTCCCTAGGTATTGTATTCTTTTTGTTGCAGTGGTAAATGGGAGTGTTTCATTAATTTCTCTTTCATATATTTTATCATTAGTATAAAGGAATGCAAGAGATTTCTGTGCATTAATTTTGTATCCTGCAACTTTACCAAATTCATTGATTAGGTCTAGTAGTTTTCTGGTGGCATCTTTAGGATTCTCTATGTATAGTATCATGTCATCTGCAAACAGTGACAGTTTTACTTCTTCTTTTCCAATTTGTATTCCTTTTATTTCTTTTTCTTCTCTGATTGCCATGACTAGGACTTCCAAAACTATGTTGAATAATAGTGGTGAGAGTGGACATCTTTGTCTTGTTCCTGGTCTTAGAGGAAATGTTTTCAGTTTTTCACCATTGGGAATGATGTTTGCTGTGGGTTTGTCATATATGGCCTTTATTGTGTTGAGGTAAGTCCCTCTATGCCCACTTTCTGGAGAGTTTTTATCATTAATCGGTGTTGAATTTTGTCAAAGGCTTTTTCTGCATCTATTGAGATGATCATATGTTTTTTATTCTTCAATTTGTTAATTTGGTGTGTCACATTGATTGATTTGCATATATTGAAGAATCCTTGCCTCCCTGGGATAAATCCCACTTGATCATGGTGTATGATCCTTTTGATGTGTTTTTGGATTCTGTTTGCTAGTATTTTGTTGAGGATTTTTGCATCTATAGTCATCAGTGATATTGGTCTGTAATTTTCTTTTTTTGTAGTACCTTTTTCTGGTTTTGGTATCAGGGTGATAGTGGCCTCATAGAATGAGTTTGAGAGGGTTCCTTCCTCTGCAATTTTTTGGAAGAGTTTGAGAAGGATGGGTGTTAGCTATTCTCTAAATGTTTGATAGAATTCACCCGTGAAGCGATCTGGTCCTGGACTTCTGTTTGTTGGAAGATTTTAAATCACAGTCGCAATTTCATTACTTGTGATTGGTCTATTCATATTTTCTATTTCTTCCTGCTTCAGTCTTGGAAGGTTATACCTTTCTAAGAATTCGTCCATTTCTTCCAGGTTGTCCATTTTATTGACATAGAGCTGTTGTAGTCGTCTCTTGGATGCTTGTATTTCTGTGGTGTCTGTTGTAACTTCTCCTTTTTCATTTCTAATTTTATTGAGTCCTCTCCCTCTTTTTCTTGATGAGTCTGGCTAATGGTTTATCAATTTTGTTTATCTTCTCAAAGAACCAGCTTTTACTTTTATTGCTCTTTGCTATTTTTTCTTTGTTTCTATTTCATTTACTTCTGCTCTGATCTTTATGATTTCTTTCCTTCTGCTACCTTTTGGTTTTGTTTATTCTTCTTTCTCTAGTTCCTTTAGGTGTAAGGTTAGATTGTTTATTTGAGATGTTTCTTGTTTCTTGAGGTAGGCTTGTATTGCTATAAACTTCCCTCTGAGAACTGCTTTTGCTGCATCCCATAAGTTTTGGATCGTCGTGTTTTCATTATCATTTGTCTCTAGGTATTTTTTGATTTTCTCTTTGACTTCTTCAGTGATCTCTTGGTTATTTAGTAACGTATTGCTTAGCCTCCATGTGTTTGTGTTTATTAAGTTTTTTCCCTGTAATTGATTTCTAATCTCATAGCATTGTAGTCATAAAAGATGCTTGATATGATGTCAATTTTCTTAAATTTACTGAGGCTTGATTTATGACCCAAGATGTGATCTATCCGTAAGAAGTTCTGTGCACACTTGAGAAGAAAGTGTAATCTACTGTTTTTGGATGGAATGTCCTATAAATATCAGTTAAATCTAGCTGATCTATTGTGTCATTTAAAGCTTGTATTTATTTTTTTTGGAAGGTTGCCTATCTCCACTTCATTTAGTTGTTTATCTGGGGTTTTATCTTGTTCCTTCATCTGGTACATAGCCCTCTGCTTTTTCATCTTGTCTATCTTTCTGTGAATGTGGTTTTTGTTCCATAGGCTGTAGGATTGTAGTTCTTCTTGCTTCTGCTGTCTGCCCTCTAGTGGATGAGGCTATCTAAGAGGCTTGTGCACGTTTCCTGATGGGAGGGACTGGTGGTGGGTAGAGCTGGCTGTTGCTCTAGTGGGCAGAGCTCAGTAAAACTTTAATCTGCTTGTCTGCCAATGGGTGGGGCTGCGGTCCTTCCCTGTTGGTTGTTTGACCTGAGGCAACCCAACACTGGAGTCTACCTGGGCTCTTTGTTGGGGTTAATGGTGGACTCTTGTAGGGCTCACATCAAGGAGTACCTCCCAGAACTTCTGCTGCCAGCGTCCTTGTCCTCACGATGAGACACAGCCAGACCCACCTTTGCAGGAGACCCTCCAACACTAGCAGGTAGGCCTGGTTCAGTCTTCCTTGGGGTCACTGCTCCTTCCCCTGGGTCCCGATGCTCACACTACTTTGTGTGTGCCCTCCAAGAATGGAGTTTCTGTTTCCCCCAGTCCTGTCAAAGTCCTGCAATCAAATCCCGCTAGTCTTCAAAGTCTGATTCTCTAGGAATTCCTTCTCCCATTGCCAGACCCCCAGGTTGGGAAGCCTGATGTGGGGCTCAGAACCTTCACTCCAGTGGGTGGACTTCCGTGCTATAAGTGTTCTCCAGTTTGTGAGTCACCCACCCAGCAATTATGGGATTTGATTTTATTGTGATTGTGCCCCTCCTACCACCTCATTGTGGCTTCTCCTTTGTCTTTGGATGTGGGATATATTTTTTGGTGAGTTCCAGTGTCTTCCTGTTGATGACTGTTCAGCAGTTAGTTGTAATTCCAGTGTTCTCACAAGAGGAAGTGAGAGCATGTCCTTCTACTCTGCCATCTTGACCTGCCTTTTTTTTTTCTTTTTCTTTCTTGAAGGCAAGAGAAGTAGACTGAAGCCTTAATTAAGCTTTATACCACATTCTGGAGCCAATTATGAGAAATATCCACCCCATGATATGCAAGGTTTTATAACCTTCTGGCGTCAGCAAACCTTTTCTATAAAGGACCAGAGAGTACATATTTTAGGCTCCACAGCTCATAGGATCTCTGCTGCAACAGCTGAGCTTGCCATGGTAACACGTGATAACACATGAAAGCAGAAGTAGGTAACACGTAAACAAGTGGGCCTATCTGTAGACTGATAAACTTTAATTACAAAAACAGGTGGTGAGCAGGATTTGGCTCAGGGGTTGAAGTTTACAACCCCTCCTTTAGAAGGAAGAGTCATCTCATTGTATCAAAGATTACAGTAAAAGATGAGGAAACAAACTTCTATATGTAAAGTAGATAAACAACAAGGACCTACTGAATAGCACAGGGAGCAATATTCAATATCTTATAATAACCTATAATGGAAAAGAATATGAAAAAGAATATATATAACTGAATCACTTTGCTGTACACCTGAAACTAACACAACATTGTAAATCAACTATATTTCAATTAAAAAGAAAAAAAACAAAGATGAGGAATCAAGAAGATAAAAAGGAGCAAGAACTTGGAAGGAGAGATGTAGACCATAAAATGGGGTGGCAAATTGGAAAGAGATGAAGATGGGAATGAAAAGAGTTTGAAACCAAACCACGGAGAATTCAACCCAATGACACCACTAGACTGAGGTAGGAAAAGAAACATCATGATAGACTTCCAAATGTGTTTCCAGTGTCTTCTCATTAGAAATAAAATCTCTACATTGTGTATTCCTTACACTCCCAGATCATTTGATACCTGCTCTGGGGTAAAATTGAATATCTTAGCTTGTCCTAAGAGAAGATGTTGCCCTCAGCTTGCTGACAACCTTTGGGAACTCACGCAAGAAGAAAGGAATGCAGCTTCTGTCATGGAGATGCTATCTCTAGTACATTACGTTTCACAAGCCTTTACTGCTATGGCCCTAGTTAGTCACATGAGTAGCTATTCCTGTCACACTTTTAAGTCTTTGCACAAGAAGACAAAGAACATGCCCTTGAATATTTGGAAAGGTCTACAATATTTTCTGCTTGACCTATGAAGGTTGTACAAACCACAGTCTATCTGAAAAATAAGTAATGCTGATTTTTTCCTTTGTATCTAGCCCACTATAAAAAGCAAGTCCTCTGTCATCTGTCTCAGATTGTTAGGGTTTAAAGTGTCCCCAAAATTCACTGAGTGAGAAAAATAAGATCTAAAGAAGGCATGTGCTTGTTCTGAGGTTCCAGTATGAATTGGAATTCGTAGCACAGCAAAGATTTAGAAGAATGATTAAACTATCTATGTAATTAGAGAGAGCTAGTGCACCAATTTCAGCTTGGGGGAAAAAGGAAGTTCACGAACAGGAAGCCCAGAGAGAAATACCACAGAAGAGTATGACCCCTGTTGCCTTAGATTAGGTCATGGACTTTCTCAGAGTCAGAGCTTCTGCAAGCAAAGGTGCATCGGCCCCTTTCCATCTCTAGACAAGTCACTTGAACTTTCTGAGCCGCAGCTTCCTCATTGGAAAAGTGAAAATAATCCAGTAAGCTCAAGCGTCAATAACCAAGGAGTAATGATGCTTGACAGACAGAGGCATTAAGAGGGGGAGCTATGTTGACATAGAAAGAAATAAGGTGATGAGAATGACCATGTTCTTTTCAGGGGACAAACTGAGAAACAGTTAAGCAGATGTGACAGGTGCTTCAAAACCAATGGCTTTCAACTACAAGCACCAACCTCTCTCTCCCTAAGGTGATTGCTGGCCATTGTAGCCCATTTAGACCACATGGAACACACCAAAAATGAGAGGGAGTTAATACACCTCAAAGGCAGTCCTCAACCAATGACTGAAGAATCCCTGTTCCCTTGCCCTGGGAGTGAGAGCAAGGGTAACAACTCTGGAAGCAAGTTCTAGAGTGTCACCTGACAGAACTGAACTTCTGCCACACACAGCAGTAACCTGTTTGATATCACACCCTTTGATAGTTTTCTTTTCTTTCCTGTCTCACCTCCCCACTCCCTGCTGCTATTTCCTTGAATCATCTCCCAAATAAACTACTTATACTCAAATCCTTGTTTTAGAATCTGCTACTGAAAGGCTCTAACCCAAGACAGCCACCCAGAAATACCCAGCACGTAGCCCAAGATGCAAACCTGGGAGTTATGTCAGAAGGACACACCGTATTTGCAAGTTGTTGTGTATGCATGTGTACTGTGTGGAAAAGAGAGTTTAGAGCAAGTTAACTTTAAATAGAAAACTTCTAAAGTAAGGCTGAAGCTTCTAAGAGCAAGAGAGAACTTGAGCAGGAAATATTTGTGCAGAGGCCCAACAGGCAGTAAAAGAAGATCATATCAGGAAAGCCCATTGCAATAAATAAGAAATGTAAGGGACAGAAAGAGAAGCAACAATGGAACCTATTTTAACCTCTAACACATCTATCTTCTATCAGGACATGCACAAATAACACACAAGTCCTTTATTTTTTTTTAATTTTTATTCTATTTATTTATTTTTTATTTTTGGCTGTTTTGGGTCTTTGTTGCTCCACGTGGGCTTTGTCTAGTTGCGGTGAGCAGGGGCTACTCTTTGTTGCAGTGCACGGAATTCTCATTGCGGCGGATTTTCTTGTTGCAGGGCACGGGCTGTAAGCGCATGGGCCTCAGAAGTTGTGGCACGTGGGCTCCGTAGTTGTGGCTCACTGGCTTAGTTGCTCCGCCGTATGTGGGATCTTCCCGGACCAGGGCACGAACCTGTGTCCCCTGTATTGGAAGGCAGAGTCTTAACCACTGCCCCACCAGGGAAGTCCCCTACACAAGTCCTTTAAAAGATAAAGAAGTGAGTCCCATTGGCAGTCTGCCAATTGGGCTCTGCATTTACCTGCTAGGGGAGAATGCAGAGGGCAGCTGATTCCCTAGTCAAAATTGCCCGTCCTAGAAGTACTTGCAGATACAAATAGATGCCGTCTCTTATAGGTTGTGACCATCAAGGAACAGAGGGGACAGGCTCACCATTCCAGGTGGGCCATTCCCGAGTAGCTGAGGATCAGGTAGTATGATAATTCCACGTTCTTCCCCCATGTGCTTTGGCAAAGCGTGAGTGTGCAATGACTGCTACATTTACTTCTCATTCCGGCCATGAGTATTATTCATTGTTAAGTGTTGCTAACTGGAAGAGAGACTCTAAGCTGGTTTTCATGGTCCACCTGACAATCATAGTATCCTTCTGGGATTCAATGCATAGTGTGATCTCCTCCCCTTGAGTGTGGGTGGGGCCCAGGCCTTGCCAATATAACATGACAAAGATGGTGGGATATATGTGATTACATTACATAAGATTATAACATCTGTCTTGCAGGGAACCTCTTTCGCTGGCTGCCTTTGAGGAAGCAAGTACTTATGTTGCAAAGACCCATGTGCCGAGGAGCTGGAGGGAGCCTTCAGCCAACAGCCAGCAACATGTCACAAAGAACTGAGTTCTATCAACAACCACACCAACTTGGAAGTGAATCCTTCCCCAGTGAAGCCTCAGATGAGCCTGCAGCCCCAGCTGACACTTTTATGGCAGCCTTGTAAACAGAGGACTAGAAGACCCAGCTAAGCCATGCCAGATTCCTGACCTATAGCAATTGTGAAATAATAAGTCCATGTTGTTTTAAGCTGTTAAATTTGTGGTAATATTATTAGCCAGCAATAGATAATTAACGTGCTAACTATAATTTTGTGTTGACTTTTATAGGTTCTTAGTCCTAAGAATTGTGCTGTTTATCTTGAATAAGTTCTAATAAATAAACCTTGAGATTTGCAAATTGTTGAATTTGTTGTGTTGCCATTCAAAAACCCATTATAGTGAATGTGGGGTCTGTCAAACTGACCAAAAAGATTTCCACCGTAACTTCTTGGGTGGGTGATAAAAGGAACGCTGACAATGGCCAGATCTGAAGAAGTAGAAAAGTCCCATTATGCCTGATGTGGGTAAGAATCAACCTCCAAACAAAAGGAAATATCAATGCATTGAGTTCTATTTTCCTCACACTTGAGCTTCAGGAAAAATTAGAAAAAGCTGGAAATGTGAACAATGACAAGTTAAAGAGCCATGATTTGAAACAAAGGCATGAGATTAAAAAAAGCATCATGTTCTTGAAAATTCGGTGAAATTAGCATGAAGTGACCAGAACTAAGGAGAACTCAGGACTTCAGCCTGCATGTAAACCGATCTGATTAAATAAAGGTTGTTGTCAAAGAACTGACAAAAGCCACGATATAGTGCTAATTGTTGTCATGCTTTCAACAATGAAAGAAAGGGGTTGTAAAATTCATCATGAAATGACTTTATTGTAATCCGTTGTAACCACACAGAGAGCCTAGAAAAGCATATAAAATAGGCATTGCTACATATTCAAATCATATCTTCTAATGCACAAATGCTGGTACATATGCAATAGTTCAAGGGCTCAGAAGTGGCTTCTTTCCTTTCTCGAATTTATCCTTCCCTACTCCTTGACATACACGGATTCTTTGGTATTGGCTCACGAGACTTCCCCCCATGGCCACCTGTCTCAAGCTGGTGGGGATGATCTCTCCCAGGGACCCTCAGTCCCTTCAGCTCCCTTTATGTGCCCTGCCCAGTGTCCTCCTTTTTATTCACCCAGCCTCTAACATGCTTGTCTTTTGTCTGTTCCATACGCTTCCTTTATGGATGAGGAGTAAGCTATCAGGGTGTCAGTAAAGTGTGGAAAAAGGGAAGAAGAGAATCTGTATTGTATCTCCAAGGGACAGGGTCCTTTCACAGATAGAGGTGACCTCCCCTTAGATTACATTTCCCATGTGGCATTCCCCTACTGAAATAGCAGGTACTTCTCTTACCCTGTGTTTCACTCTGTTACCCATGCACCAAGCTTCGATGGGTGTATGGGATGCTTTGGAGATTGATGGAAGCAAAAGATCATCCAAATACACCCACTTCCTAGCTCAGAGGTACTTGGGCCTTGCTCTCTCTTTTTCCATCTTTCATACGAGAAGTACCCTTCTCATGTTCAGCCTACCACCCACTCCTACGTGGGGGTAGAGGGGAAGGGAAGATGCAGCCTCAGTCTTAAGTCTCTTCTAGAGCACAACCAATGTACATTGGTACATCTAATAGGTACCAAAGCTGGTGGGCCATGTTCCTTCCCCCACTAATTTCTTGACAGAGTGACTGCCATTGCTGTAAGATCCAGTTGCATTTTATACACTGGCAAGGATCCTGACTGGTCCACTAACAGATATGATATGCCTCCAGAGGTCAATTATCTAAAGCCCATCTTGGACCTCCAAGTTCCAAAACAAGACCCAATCTCTGACCTGAAGTTTCTGGCATTGCCTCCTGGGTGATGTGAAAATATTTAGGAAAAATTGAAAAGTTGCAAAAGTTTTATTCTGGGCTGGAGTTAGCTAACATAATATTTGAAGTTACATTTTAGCTCAGTAACATATCCAAGTTCTCCTGGTTTTTTCCCCAAAATGAAGGTCAGGATCTACTAGGACATTTAACAAAGTAAAACAAAGCATGAGGTTTGGCTCCCAATAGCACCACATGTGGGCACTAGGACACCCATATTTGGACTCCATAGTGTTTTCTATTCCAGATGGAAATTTCCTAGCATATCATTAAAGTGAGGTTGTGAGTTCCTTTGGAGATGCTACAAAATAATTGTAGATATTTTTTAATCCCTTCCTAATTTAAATATTTCCCATTGGAATAAATTCTCATTCTCTCTCACTTGGAGCTAATGATTCAAACAAGAGACCAAGTGAACTGAAGATTTCTCCACAAAATCCATGAACTCAGGCTCTCTTGTCCTATGTGGAAAAAGTCTGCACATACTAAAATTATTCTGCTCAAGTTACAGCTGTCCAGTTCCAAGGACAAAAATTCAGAGCTGTAAAGGTTTCTGATTCAGAATAATTTCTAAGTAGACTTCTTGTGTGAGCAATGGTTTTCACTAAATGAATTTCATACAAGAGTCACATTTGGACTAAATATCCTCTGCCTTTGGGCTAATGGGTTGAATAATAATTAAATTTGGATGAATCAAAATTATCATCCAGCATGCTGGGCACCATGGGGCAGTACTTCTAAGGCAAAAGTAACTACTGTCTGAGCACTGAACTTATCTTTAGAGTATACTCTAAATCAGTAGTCCCCAACCTTTCTGGCACCAGGGGCCAGTTTCATGGAAGACAATTTTTCCACGGACCCAGGGGGCCAGGGGATGGTTTCAGGATGATTCAAGCACATTACATTTATTGTGCAATTTATTTCTATTATTACATCGTAATATGTAATGAAATGATTATACAAGTCACCATAATGTAGAATCAGTGGGAGCCCTGAGCTTGTTTTCACTCACTGATAGGGTTTTGATATGAGTCTGCAAGCAATTGGTTTATTACGGTCTCTGTGCAGTCAAACCTCTCTGCTAATGATAATCTGTATTTGTAGCCGCTCCCCAGCGCCAGCATCACCGCCCCAGCTCCATCTCAGATCATCAGGCATTAGATTCTCATAACGAGCATGCAGCCTAGATCCCTCACATGCGCAGTTCACAGTAGGGTTCGAGCTCCTATGAGAATCTAATGCGGCCACTGATCTGACAGGAGGCAGAGCTCAGGCGGTCATGCGAGTGATGGGGAGCAGCTCTAAATACAGATGAAACTTCAGTCGCTTGTCCCCCACTCAACCCCCCGGAAGTTGGGGACCCCTGCTCTAAATGAGTGATTTTTATTTGCCATGCCTGCAGCAAGGTTTTCTGTTGTTAAAGAAGGCTTGTCCAGCTCACAAGGGATTCTACGAGAGGCAGAGTTTGGGGACAGCTCTTCCACTCTTGTGCATTCCACAATCCCTCCTCCATATCCTACTCCTCAGTGGGCCACTGAGCTCAGAGTTGACAGGAGAAAACCCTTTGGGATGTAGGGAAGAGGGAACTTTCCCTCTTCCCTACATCCCATGGCCACCCAGTCTCCTTAAGTGCCTTATTCCCTTCCCTTCAGGCTCTTCTTCTGTTTCACTCACCTGTTCAGTTTTAGCTCTTTTCAGGCAAAGGGAAGAGGATGGGGAATGAGGCTTGGAACAGAATGTTCTGAGGGCACTATTTTGGGAACAGTGACCCAGCAGGCCAACTGTCTGTCACTTCCACACCCGTCAGTTTCAGGACTGGTTCTTCCGGGAATCTAATCCCAGGAAAGGTTTTGGGGGTGGGGAGAGTTGTTACCCTAGAGCATGCTGTTGCAATGGGAAATGTTGAAAGAGGAAAAAAAAAAAGCCTGTAACCTGATGCCAGTCTCAAATACTCTCCACCAACCATAAATCGAGAGAAAGTGGGGCTTACCTGGTGGCGCAGTGGTTGAGAATCTGCCTGCTAATGCAGGGGACACGGGTTCGAGCCCTGGTCTGGGAAGATCCCACATGCTGCGGAGCAACTAGGCCCGTGAGCCACAACTACTGAGTCTGCGCGTCTGGAGCCTGTGCTCCGCAGCAAGAGAGTCCGCGACAGTGAAAGGCCTGCGCACTGTAATGAAGAGTGGCCCCCGCTTGCCGCAACTAAAGAAAAAGCCCTCGCACAGAAACGAAGACCCAACACAGCCAAAAATAAATATAAAAATAAATAAAAGATTACTATTAATTAAAGAAAAAAAAAGAGAAAGTGAAATAATTTCCATCACACTCAAACAGCATGTACTCTGGGGTTTGCAGGAACAGAAAAGACAATATGGAGAATATGCATTGCTCTGTGGTTCTGAAATCAAAGCCCAATTAGTCAGAAGATAAATCCAAGGGACTTCGGTAATAAAACATATGTCCCAACCATGCCTTATTAAGCAAGCCCTAAACATCAGAAAAGGATAGACCATAAGGCAACTGCAGTCGAGAACATCTTTGTTTCCATTACAGGATTTACAGGTAAACTTTGAAAGCACTCTATCGACTGAAGAAAATATTTTAATTGGCCTTTAAAATATTCTTATGGGGCAAATTCAGCTTGTTTAAAATGTTTCCTGACTGGTCTCTGGTTATGATAGCTCGTTAGAGTGTCTTAACACCATAAGAATTATTAATCATTATGTCAGTTTTTAAAAAATCATTCCAGATTTTATCCAATTCTGGGTAGAGGTTATTTATACCTTAGAATAAGCTGTTCTTAACAGCTTCATGTCAAAGGAAAAAATCTGGAATGAGTTATAATTATGACCTAATTTAATATCTTTCTAAATTATAATGTCTTGGGAAATTTTGCTCATATAATTCTTTGAGCCTGGGATGTCCTTTTATCCCCTTCCGCAAATTCTCCTTATCATTCAAGACCTAATTCAGATACCACTTTCATCCATGAAACTGTTCCTAATTCTTCATCAGCATTAACCAAACCTTCCTCTTTGCTCCAAAGACAATGCATCTATCTTCACTCAGCGTTTTATAACGATCATTTTGCTTTATGTTATAGTTACTTGCCTACATCTGTCTTCATGAGTTTAAATATCTTCAGTGGAACAGACAGGATCTTACACATTTTGCATCCCGGGAAACTGATAAGGTGCCTGGAATTAGTAAGCATCCAACAAAGGTTAGATTACATGAAATTGAACTGTACGGGTTTGATCTGATAGAAATTGTTTTTCAGCTTGTTCTCTTCATGTGTTTGAAGCAGTTTGTGCATTTCAATAATTATGAAACCCAAACTTCAATCAGTTAGGACAAATACTTCTAGTGCCTTCTCTTCTCTTGTCTTAATTTTGAGTTCCAGTAAGTGCCAGGAGATAAGCAAAACATTTTCTGATGCATGCTGTCTCAGATTGGAATCGCACCAGATACAAGTCCAAGTGGGTGAATAATGCAATGGCAATTTGGCCTGACTTCAGGTGCTTGCGGGCAAGCTAGCTAATAATTAATTAAGGTAAACTGTTCTATAAATGCTTTGTTTCAAACTCGCCCACTTGTTCCCTCACTCAGTAACTCCCTCATTTATTAACAACAAATGATGTTTGAGCCCATAGTACATAATAGGCATCTTTAGCAACTAGAATTACAGAGTTCAATAAGGATATAGAACTCTACTCCTATAAAGAAGTGAGGGGCATATTAACAGAAGATTCAAACTTTTAATATTCAAAAATCTAAAAGATTGTTTTAACAGGAAATGTTCATCCTGAATATACCCTGGGTGAGAAAGAAGAGTTTGTTTTTCAGCAAAGACAGGGACTACTTCAGTAATTGCATTTCAAAATATACATTGTGCTGTTGGGATCATGTAAATAATTCAGACTAAGGTCACCAACCATGCACGGCAAGAGTAATTGCAGGCATGTATCCAGAGACAGTGACCATCTCTGGGAAATCCCAGTTGCCATACTGTACCGAGTTTGCACCAGCCTCTCCACCGCATCTCCCTCAAAGCCGAGGCCTCACCAATCTGGTTTGATGTTTGTTTTTCTATGACCTGAAACCTGATGTTGTAGATCAAGAAAACCACTCCCAGGCTGCAATTTGTGGCTGGGATTCTGCTTACAAATATCGAGAGTCATACAAATCTTTCAGATGCTATGAGATTATTTTTGTAGAAGAAGAAATCAGAGCAAATTCCCAAGTGTTCCTTATCATTTGCATTTTTAATTTTATGACATTTTATTTATTTATTTTTATTGAAGTATTGTTGAGGTACAATTCCTTATCATTTGCATTTTTAATTTTATGACATTTTATTTATTTATTTTTATTGAAGTATTGTTGAGGTACAATACCATATAAGTTACGGGTGTACAACAGAGTGATTCACGATTTTTAAAGTTTATACTCCATTTATAGTTATTTTAAAATGTTGGCTATATTCCCCATGTTGTACCATATATCTTTATAGCTTATTTTATACATAGTAGTTTGTACTTCTTAATCCCCTAACCTTATATTCCCCCTCCCCACACTGTCCACTGGTAACCACTAGTTTTTTCTCTATATCTGTGAGTCTGCTTCTTTTCTGTTATATCCACTAGTTGGTTATATTTTTTAGACTCCACATATGTGAGATCACACAGTATTTGTCTTTCTCTTACTTATTTCACTTAGCGTAATGCCCTCCAAGTCCATCCATGTTGCTACAAATGGCAAAATTTCATTCTTTTTTATGGCCGAGTAGTATTCCTGTGTGTGTGTGTGTGTGTGTGTGTGTGTGTGTGTGTTTATACACCACAATTTCTTTATTCATTTGCATTGTTAACCCTGCAACTCTGGCTAGAGCCAGGGGCTTACCTTCCACAGCAGTGTTCAGCTGCCTCAGCCCACCTCACAGTAGGGACAGAATGAGATGCAGTTCAAAGAATAATTGCCCATTATACCCAAGGTTGCTGTGTATAACCCTATTCTGGGAGAAACTCACACAAGTGTAGAAAGAGTAGGCAAAGGACTGTGGACTGTGGTTATTCTATTTATTATTGAATGTTTTTCACTAAAATGTGCTTCTTTGGTTTTCTGTAAGCATTAGGTATATCTGTTAGAATGTTGTTGACGCAAGTCATAGAATACCCAATTTGAAGTAGCTCAAACAGTAAGAAAACTTGTGATAGGGCAAGGCAGCGTTCTTTAATTCAGTGGATAAATAATATCAAAGCCCCTGGTGCTTTCTATATGTTAGTTTTGTCATCCTCAGTATGTCACGTGACACCCTTTACAGTCAAAATATGGCTGCAGCAGCATCAGATGGCAGCTTTAAACACAGCAATATGTAGAGAAGAGGAGGGGAGTTTCCGCCTGTGTCTTAATTATTTTTAGTGAGAGGAAATTTCCAGAGGCTCCCCAATTGACGTCTAATAAAATCTTATTGGTTAGATTTAGTCACACGCCCATCCCTAAATCAATACCTGTGAAGGGAATAAATTTATTATGATTGCCTTAAACCAAGCATAATTCACTCCCTGGGGTCCATAGAGACTGTCACCTATCCTGCACTCATGAGAAGGTGACACCAGGACAAAATCAAGCCTCAAGGGAAAGGAGATGGGATGGCTTAGGGTAGGCAAATAACTGTCACAACAGAATTAAAGAACACATTTGGCAGGGGAAGGAGACTGGTTACAAACGAAGGACTTTTCTATTAGAGTATAAACCAAACTTGACCTCCCAGTGATGAAAGAAAAGGTCACCAAACGGTGTTTGATTTCAAAGAGGTTTTCCAAA
This sequence comes from Orcinus orca, assembly GCF_937001465.1. Taxonomy (NCBI): domain Eukaryota; kingdom Metazoa; phylum Chordata; class Mammalia; order Artiodactyla; family Delphinidae; genus Orcinus; species Orcinus orca. Next base: position 133,277,796 of record NC_064563.1, read on the forward strand.
GCCTAGCCAGTGAATTCATTTATTTACTCACCAAAGTTAATGAGACTTTTGTATTTATAAAACACCATTAAAATTCCAAAGCAAATTTCCAAATTCTAAATAGCATTTTTACTTGTGGACGAGGCTTCCAAAATCCCATGAGAACCTTTATTTTAAAAAATAAATTTTATACAAAGAACAGATCAATGGTTGCCAGAGGTAGGGGTGGTGGTGGATGAAATGGGTGAAGGTGGTCAGAAGGTACAAACTTCTAGTTATAAAATAAATAAGTCCTAAAGAAGTAATGTACAGCATGGTGACTATAATTAATGATATCGTATTGTATATTTGAAAGTTGCTAAAAGAGTGGATCTTAAAAGTTCTAATCACAAAAAAAATTTTGTAACAATGTGCAGGGATGGATGTTAACTAGACTTATTATGGTGATAATTTTGCAACTTACACAAATATTGAATCTTATGTTGTACACCTGAAACTAATATAACATATCTCAATAAAAAAATAAGTAAAAAATTGTAATGTTTGAAAATGATTTCAATAGTACAAAAGAATAGTCCTAAATTTCTAGATTTCATATAATTTTCTTGAATATAAAATTTTCAAAAGGCAAAACACACTTTTTCTGAAATCCACAAAACAAATGCAAGATGTGAGAAATGTAGTTTATCTCTTTTGCCAAGCTCATCTCAGCACCTTCCCCTGTTTTTTATCTGCAGCTGTCCTCCTCTCCTCCTCAATATTTTCTCACATTTCTCATTCTTTTCTTCTCCTAGTTTCTCTTCTTTCCCCACTCCTCACCATTTTTCATAATAATTTTGCACCATTTGCTCTCTGCTCTGACCTTCTCCCATCTCCCTGTCTCTATCTTTTCCTTGATTCCATCTCCACTCCTCTTCCATCCTTATTTTCCCTTAACTAGTCCTGCTACTACAAGTGATGCCAGTGCAAATGACCTTAGATGTGAAAAGTTCTTTACTACCTAAAAGACATTCTTCACATATATTATCTCATTTAATGTGTCTCTTAAATTGCCTGTGTTCTGGCTGGCCACATAGTAGGTATTCAATACAGATTAATTTAATTGAAAAAGACTTTTCACCTTTGCCTATTAATTATGTCTTTTATATTTACATATATAAAATATCTATTGTTGCATAACTTATTGGCTTAAAAGAATACTCTTTATTGTCATAATTTTATAGATTGACTAAGTGGCTCTTCTGCTTACCTTACCCGGACTCAGCTGGTACTACATTCAGTTGGTGACTGGGCTGAACTGTAAAGTTCAAGATGGCATCACTCATACATCTGGGCTTCAGCAAAAATGGATGGAAGGCTGGAACCACTTTGTCTCCATCTGGCCTCTCATAATTCAGTAGTCTATCTTGATCCCTTTCACATGTGACTTGTCTCCAACAAGGCAAAAAGGAGGCTGCAAGACCTCTTAAGGCCTTGGACTAGAAATCGCATAGCATGATTTCCACCATTCTATTGGCCAATGCAAGTCACAAGGCTGGTACTGACACAAAGAGAAGAGAAAGAGACACCACCTCTTGATGAGAGAAGAAAAGGGCAGGTAGAATGAAACAGATGATTGGAGCCATTTTTTGAAACAATCTTCCTCCGGTAGTGATGTGATGAGTCTTCAAAATTTCTCTGTATAGATCAGCCATCTTTCAGAAACAGCAAGTTCAAAATCTTCATGTTGTCTAGACATAAGACCAATTAGTAGAAGAATAAAATAGAATGTGTAGGAATAGGCACAAATACATAGGAAATGTAATACATTACAGAGTTAGAATCTCAAATCAGTGGGAATAAAGATGACCTTTTTTTAACTGAAATTTTTATTGAGATAATTATAAATGTATATAGTTATAAAAAATAATACAGAGAGATATTTTGTACACTTTGTCCATTTTTCCTCAATGAAAACATTTTGCAAACTTACAGTAAAATAGCACAACCAGGTATTGACACTGACACAATCTACCTGTCTTATTCAGACTTCCCCAGTTTTATTTGTACTCGTGTGTGAATATGTGTATGTGTAGTTCTATATCATTTTATCACCTCTGTAGTCATATATACAACCACACTCAAGATACTGAACAGCTTTGACACCACAAGGATCTCTCATATCGTCTTTATGTAACCACACTAACCTCCCTTACCCTGCCCTCCGCCTCACATCCCCAGCCCTTGGCAAACACTAGTCTGTCCTCCATTTCTAAAATGTTGTTAATTTCAAAATACTATATAGGCATACCTCATTTTATGTGCCTAACTTTGTTTTGCTTCATTGATACTGTTTTCTACAAATTGAATTTTGTGGCAACCCTGTGTCAAGCAAGTCTATCGGCACCATTTTTCCAACAGCATTTGCTCACTTCATGTCTCTGTGTCACATTTTGGTAATTCTCACAATATTTCAAACTTTTTTGTTATTATTATATTTGTTACGGTGATCTGTGATCAGTGATCTTTGACATTACTGCCATGACTTGTTGAAGACTCAGATGATGGTTAGCATTTTTTAGCAATATTTTTAATTAAGGTATGTACATTTTTATATATAATGCTATTGCATACTTAATAGACTACATTATAGTGTACACATAACTTTCTAAAAATTCATGTGACTCACTTTATTGTGATATTCACTTTATTGCTGTGGTCTGGAACCAAACCCACAATATCTCTGAGATCTGCCTGTGTAAGTGAAATCATACAGTATGCAACTTTGGGGGATTGGCTTTTTTCACTCAGCATAATTTCCTGGAGATTTGTCCAAGTTGTCATGTGTATCAACAGTCTGTTCCTTTTTGTTACTGAATAGTATTCCTTGGTATGGATGGACCACATTTTGTTTAATCATTCACCTGTTAAGGACAAGTGGACAGATTTCAGTTTTAGGTTATTACAATTAAAACTATAAACACTTTCATATGAATATGATTTCATTTCTCTGCAATAAGTGCCTGAAAGTGTAATTTCTAAGTCATATGGTAATTACAGGTTTTGTTTTATAAGAAACTGCCAAACTTCTCAGAAGTTTGACATTCCCACAATACAATTTGCCACTCCCACCAGCAACATATGAATGGTTCAGTCTCTCTGCATCCTCACCAGCATTTGGTGGTGTCGTTCTGATAAGTAGGTACTGATATCTCATTGTGGTTTTAATTTGTGTTTCTGGATGGTTACTAATGTTGAATATCTTTTCATGTGCTCATTTGTCATCTGTATGTCTTCCTCACTAAAATATTCATGTCTTTTGCCATTTTCTAATTGGATTTTTTTTACTTGAATTTAGTTGAGTTTTGAGAATTTTAATATTCTCAAAACTCGAAGATACAAGCCGTTGTTGGATATGCGGTTTGCAAATGTCTTCTCCCAGTCTATAGCTTATCTTTTCATCCTCTTCACATGGGCTTGACTGAAACTTGACAATACACTACATGGCTAAACTTTAGTTGACAAGCTTGGGACCCTCACTGGTTTCTGCTTGGGTAACTTTGGAAGACTGACTAGAAAACTTTTAAAGCCCTTTCAAACCTTGAGGTTCAAAAAGATAACAGTAGTACTTAGTGAACTAAGGTTTTACTCACTAAAATAGTAAGTAGTGAGTCAAGTACTCTATGTCTATGCAACAAAGAAGTTAATTGTTCAAATCCCTCGAGTCCCAACTCCCCGGAAGGATCCTGGGGGACTCAGGAATTCCTCTAGGCCACCATTACCATTCTTCTGTGGCTGTTTGACAGCATCCTCCCCTCTTGGTGACCTTTATCTGCCCCTGCTGCTCTGGCTCTTGATCCACTCTCAATATTGCTCCTGAGCTGTGACTGTGACATCACTGCTTGAGGACATCACTCATCCATCAGCAGGACCTCCAGACAGGCTACACTTACCTGCAGTCGAGGCTTTTCACTGACACAGCAGGCAGTTTATCATCATGTTTATGGATCTTCAGAGTTTCCCGAAAGCATGGTCCTTTCACTCTCTGGTTCCTAAATAACTTCTACTAATACAGCTTTTATTATTCTCACTTTTCAGGGTTTTTTTCCCCAAGGCCCTATCTCAAAGAACATAGGTTATGTTCACTGAAGGCCAGTTTAGCAGATGTTAAAGAAAAATTTCATAATTTATAATTTAAAGCCCCCTTCCACTGATTGACCTCTACCTAAAGATGAATTCCCTATTTATTTTAACTTTAGGGCCTTGCAACCTATTTATCCAGCCCTAAGATCACCTTCATCATTTAAATGGAACACGTGGCCACTCATGAAGCCATGCTAGAGTTTTCAAGGTATGTTTCTGTGTTCAGAGGTCCTCAGTGATTCATTAGAATGACTCAACTCAAAAAAACTGTTATGCTCACAATTATGCTTTATCATATATCAAGAGGATTCAGATTAAAATCAGCACTGGAGAAAGGTAAACTCCAGGAGAAACTAGGTATAAGCATCCAGTTGTCCTCTTGCAGTAGATTTACGTGGACAGCTTAATTCTCCCAGCAGCAATGCATGACAACAAGCACAGAGTATTACCAAACAGGGAAGCTCACCTGAGCCTTTGTGTCCAGTCTGACTGCTCACTGGGCTGACCTTCAGTCTCCAGTCCCTCTAGAGGCTGAGCTAATACATCTTCCAGAGGAACAAAGATGCTCTTATCAAGCAAGGTACTCCAAGTGCTTAGAAGTTACCACCCAAGGACAAGGCAGAGGTCAACCTCTCTTTGGAATGTACAGGGTGTGGACAACCTGCTAAGTTAATCCTTTACTGCAAGGGTCCCCAGTGGTACCCGTCTGTGTCCTGTTAGGAACAGGGCTGCACAGCAGGAGGTGAACAGCAGGCAAGCGAACAAAACTTCATCTGTATTTACAGCCGCTCCCCATCACTCACATTACCACCCGAGCTCTGCCTCCTGTCAGATCAGTGGCAACATCAGATTCTCATAGGAGCTCGAACCCTACTTTGAACTGCACATGTGAGGAATCTAGGTTGCGCACTCCTTATGAGAATTTGATGCCTGATGATCTGAGGTGGAGCTGAGGCTGTGATGCTAACACTGGGGAGCGGCTGCAAATACAGATTATCATTAATAGAGAGGTTTGACTGCACAGAGACCGTAATAAATCAATTGCTTGCAGACTCATATCAAAACAATATCAGTGAGTGGCAAGTGACTATTAAGCTACATCTTACGGAGTAGACTAGACATAAGCAACACACTTCAGGTGTCACTGTCTCCCATCACCCCCAGATGGGACCATCTAGTTGCAGGAAAACAAGGTCAGGGCTCCCACTGATGCTGCATTATGGTGAGTTGTATAATTATTTCATCATATATTACAATGTAATAATAATAGAAATAAAGTGCACAATAAATGTAATGTGCTTGAATCATCCCAAAACCATCCCCCACCCTGGTCCATGGAAAAATTGTCTTCCATGAAACCAGTCCTTGGTGCCAAAAATGTTGGGGACTGCTGCTTTACTGTACGGTTCCATTCGGATCACCTAAGATTCTCAATACAAAAACTACCTTATTCAAAATGTAAAGGGTGCTCAAACATCAATATCTGTGTTTATCACATCCTAATCATTCTCCCTTCTGACTTTTCAAAATTGAATAGTCTTAATCTTTGCAATGTAGTCTCAATTGAGAGTGACTTTATTCCTTTGGTGATTTTTCTTCTTTATTTCAATTATTTTACTTGACACATAGAGAACTGAACTGCATCTAATAATCAAGGTATATGCATATCATAATTTATATATAACATTAGGAAAATATCTATGATCAAAATATTTCCCAAATATCTTGGTCCAAGATACATGTGTTTGATGCTCAACATTTATAAGCATTTTAGGCCAAAGAAATGGACCTTGTGATGGTTAATTTTATGTGTCAACTTGACTAGACCAAGAGATACCTAGATAACTCATTAAACATTTTTTTCTGGGTGTGTCTATGAAGATGTTTCCAGAAGAGATTATATTTGAATTAGTGAGCTGAGCCAAGCCGATGGCCTTCCCCAATATGGATGGGCATCACCCCTCCAAGGAGAACTGGCACTGGCTCCTGCAGGAGACCCACATCCAGATGATGACTTACTACCACAGGAGGGAGAGCCTGCACCAGGTCCTGCAGGAGCTTCAAAGCCAGGTCAAAATTCACCACCACCACAACGACCACCCCTCCTCCCTCCACAGGGAGAGCCTGTTCAGGCTCTTGCAGGAGACCCAGAGCTCTTTCAGAAATCCACCAGCCCCATGGGCAGAGCCAGCTCTGCAGCTACCATCGCTGTCAACTCCTGATGTACACCATCAACCTGCTCCCCCCGCTTGAAATTTACTTTCCTTTCCCTGTCTTTGTTTGTGTTTGGGTGTTTTGTAATTTTATATTTTCCTTTCATGTTATTTATGGCATACTATACTTTATGCTTTAAGTGTAAAGTAATAAATTTAAAAGTTGTTTTATGTTCGAAAAAAAATATGGGTGGGCATCATCTAATCCATTGAGGGCCTGGATAGAACAAAAAGGCAGAAGTTTGAATTCTCTTTCTCTTCCTGATTACTTAAACTAGGACATGAATCTCTTTCTTCCCTCAGCAGTTCTGGTTCTCAGGCCTTCAGACCCAGACTGGAATCTATACCATTGGCTCTCTGGTTCTCAGGGCTTTGCATTATACCATCTGCTTTCCTGAGTCTCCAGCTTGAGATGGCAGATCATGGGACTACTCAGCCTCCAAAATTACATGAGTCAATACCTTATTTTATATATATATACATGCATTTAGTTTAATATATTTAATATATATAATATAATAAATGCATTACATTGTGCTTTCACTAAACCACATTAACTTATCCCTATCCAAAAGGAAAATGTGGATACTTAAATGAAAAATTAAATTTTTGCATGTCATAAAAGGAGAAATTAATAGTTTGAAAAAACTTAGGTAATAATTGTCATACAAGTGATAGAAAAAAAGTTTAATATCCTTAATTTATAAAAAATTCACAAGAAAACTTCAAAAAAAATTTAGTGAAATATAATTGATATCTATCTTTTCTATAAGACAACCTACTGAATGGGAGAAAATATTTGCAAATGATATGACTGATAAAAGGGTTCCAAATATATAAATAGCTCACACAACTCAATATCATAAAAAGAAACAACCCAATGAATAAATAGGCAGACGACCTGTATACACATTTTTCCAAAAAGACATGCAGATGGCTAACAGGTACATGAAAAGATGCTCAACATGACTAATCAGATGAACTCAATTCAAAACCACAATGAGGTATCACATCACATCTGTCAGAATGGCTATTATCAAAAAGCCTACAAATAAGAAACATTGACAAGGATGTGGAGAAAAGGGAACATGTACATTGTTGTATATTGTTGATCGGAATGTAAATTGGTGTAGTCACTATGGAAAACAGTATGGAAGTTCCTCAAAAAACTAAAAATGGAATTACCACATGATCCAGAATTTCACTGCTGGGTATATATCTTAAGAAAACAAAAGCACTAATTCAAAAATATACATGCACCCCAATATTCATAGCAGCATTATTTACAATAACTAAGATATGGAAGCAACCTAAGTGCCCATCAACAGATGAATAAATAAATAAATAAGATGTGGTATATATATACAATGAAATACTACTCAGCCACAAAAAAGAACGAAATCCTGCCTTCTGCAAAAACAATACAAATGAACATATTAACAAAACAGAAATAGACTCACAGACATAGAAAACAAACTTATTGTTACTAAAGGGGAAAGAGGGGAGGAGGATAAATTAGAAGTTTGGAATTAACAAACATATACTACTATATGTAAAATAAACAACAAGGACCTACTGTATAGCACAGGGAACTGTATCTTTTTTTTAAACTGTAAAATTCTGCGGATTGCAAAAACATGGATGAACCTAAGGAGTCTTATGCTTAGTGAAATAAGTCAGACGGATAAAGGCAAATACTCCATGTTATTACTTATAACATGGAATCAAAAATAAAACAAACAACTGTGTATAACAAAAGAGAAACAGACTCACAGATACAGAGAACAAACTAGTGGTTACCAGTAAGGAGGGGGAAAGAGAGAAGAGCAAGATAGGGTTATGGAATGAAGACACACAAGCTACTATGCATAAAATAGATAAGCAACAAGGATATATTGTACAGTATAGGGAAATATAACCATTATAATAATAATAATTTTAAATATAATAATTTTAAATGGAGTATAATCTATAAAAATATTGAATCACTATGTTGTACATCTGCAACTAATATTGTAAATCAACTATATGTCAATAAATAAATAAAATAAAATACAAAAAGATAAAATTAATCTAATCTCCCTTTATATAACTGTAATTTTCCAGAAATACTGTTGTTCTCTGTTGCCAGATACACATTACTTTGATGTAAGAAAAACTGATGATATTATCAAAATTAATTTTCAAAATCTTTCTGTGAAGATAATGGTTATTTTAACAAAAGAGCAGCACAGGACTTTCCTGGCAGTCCAAAGGTTAGGACTCCATGCTCTAGTTGCTGAGGGCCCAGGCTCCATCCCTGGTCGGGGAAATAAAATCCCACAAAGCCATACGGTGCAGCCTGAAAAAAAGAAGGCAAACTCATAGAAACAAAGAGTAGAAAACTCAGAAAGAGAAAAACAAATATCGTATATTATGCATATATGTGGAACCTAGAAAAATGGTACAGGTGAACCGGTTTGCAGGGCAGAAATTGAGACACAGATGTAGAGAACAAACGTATGGACACCAAGGGGGGAAAGCAGCGGGGGGCTGGGGGTGTGTGTGTGATGAATTGGGAGATTGGGATTGACATGTATACACTGATGTGTATAAAATGGATGACTAATAAGAACCTGCTGTATAAAATAAATAAATAAAATAAAATTCAAAAATTAAAAAGAAGAAAAAAACCTGATTACCAGGGACTGAGGGGTGGGGGAAATAGGGAGAGATTGGTAAAAGGTTACAAAACTTTCAATTATAAGATGCTAAGTTCTGAGGATCTAATATACAACATGGTGACTATAGTTGATAGCACTGTATTGTATGTTTGAAATTTGCTAAGAGAATAGAACTGAAATGTTATTGCCAAAAAAAAAAAAACAAAGGAAATATGTAAGGTAATAGATGTGTTAATTAACTCAGTGGGGGCAATCTTTTCATGATGTATACATATATTAAATTATCACATTGTATACTTTAAATATCTTGTGAGTTCATTTGTCAAATATAACTCAAAAAAGCTGAAAAAAAAGAACATCTCATAAGCCTTTCAATTGTTGATAGAAGTTTGAATTACCTAAAGAAAAACATATAAAATGAAAATGTAGATAGTTCTTTTGTTTAGACTTCTCTTGATGCTGCATCCATTTATTTTTGGATGGGGAACAGCATAATATTAGAAAAAAATCTTTCCCAGGTGGAATTTGAAAAAGCCAGTGATCTAATGTTTTAAAAATTATTGTCATGAGGCCGTTGAGAAGAACAGAACTTTACTGGAGAGCAAGTATGTCTACAGACTTACATAAGCAAAGAAGTAGAGGAAAGCTGTTCAGAGAGCCGTCGACTACAATCTATTCCAAGATGACAAGATTTCTTTCTATTTGCAACAGGAAGCTGCTCTGAGTGAAGGGAGCACAGTGTCAGAATCAAAGAATGAATCCATATGGGACCACAGTCAATCTTAGTGGGATTCCTGGAGGCCAGAGTCATGACCCTAAAAGTCTTTAGAGAGAGGAATGAACACAACAACAAATGTGGGAGAAGGGAAGGAATGACTATAATTTTTTTTTCTTTTGGCCGCGTCATGCAGCATGTGGGACCTTAGATCCCTAACCAGGGATCGAACCCATGCCCCCTGCACTGGAAGCACAGACTCCTAACCACTGGACTGCCAGGGTATTCCCTATAACTTCCTTTTAGAAAATAAAAACTCAAATTCTATAAAAAGTGAAAACAAAACCTCTCTTGGAAAATACACTATAAACTGGCTGTGGCTTTTGGTAATGAAACTTACTGACCAAAACTGATTAGGAGAAACAATATTCAATCAAAACAAATATACCTGAGTAAATAAAAAACTTGCAAGTAACATCTTTGCTGTCACAGATACAGATGTAAATAATATCAGTGTTAGTCCTCTACTAAAAGACCCATGATAATAAAAGAAGCTTTTGTACTATAAAGCTCTTCATTTTCCAATTAATGAAACATAAGGAGGAGGTTGATCTGGAACTTCTCTAGGGGGCCCAGAATTCAAATTTATTCTGCTTAAAGGGAATCAAATTAACAACCAAATGAATTGTCAGTGTCATTTTTTAATTAAAGCAATCAAAGAAATTTCAAAATGTAGCATGTTTATTTTTTTAGTTTCTTTATTTATTTTTTGGCTGCGTTGGTTCTTCGTTGCTGCGCCTGGGCTTTCTCTAGTTGTGGCGAGCAGGGGCTACCCTTCGTTGCAGTGCACAGGCTTCTCTCTGCAGTGGCTTCTCTTGTTGCAAGGCACGGGCTCTAGGCACGCGGGCTTCAGTAGTTGTGGCGGAGCACGGGCTCTAGAGCGCAGGCTCAGTAGTTGTGGCACACGGGATCAGTTGCTCCTCAGCATGTGGGATCTTCCCGGACCAGGGCTCGAACCCTGTACTGGGTGTCCCCTGCATTGGCAGGTGGACTCTTAACCACTGCGCCACCAGGGAAGTCCCTGTAGCGTGTTTAAAAATTGAGGAGCACCCACCTAACTAGATGACAGAAGAGAGAGGCAAAAATCAGAATAGCCATCACTGTCTTTGGGATTTGGGAGATCTTAATAACGTAGGTGAGACCCACAAATAAAATAACTCAGAATCACTCAAGACCAAAATCAAGACAAGGAATATACGAGAGTGGAAAGGATGAAGAAATGGGGTAAAATCATAGGGTATGGGTTACAGGCTGGTCATTAAAACATCTGGGCAATAATGATCATTACCAGTTTTGATGGAAGGAAAAAAAGTAATTTTGAAAAGAAGAAAATGTTTTGTGTTCTTGGAACTATCTTAAGCAAGAAGGAGGCCCATTCTACTTTCCAGGAATATCTATATCATTGTCTGAAGTGGAAGTGGGACAAGAAGGGAAGAGAACTTACTTTTATTGGAAGGTACATGGCCAGACGTGAAGCTTAGCATCTACATGTACTTTCTTATCTGATCCCAATAACAACCCCAGTAGAAGACATCACTGATCCCATTTTACAAATATGAGTAACAATTTAATGAGTGCTTCTCGTATGAAGAAACTACGCTTAAGACTTCGCATGGATTGTCTTTCTCATCTAAGCCTCACAACAACTGTTAAGTGAGTGCCAACATTATCCCATTTTACAGAAGTGAGGTTCAGATGTTGAGGCTCAGATGTTGAGGTCACTTGTCTATGGCCATATATACATTAACAGTAGAGCTGGGATTTCAAGAACCCTGGACTCCTTCATAGCACATGCTCTTCCCACTATACTAAATGAAAAACTTCAAATGAGAATGAACTGTAGAAACCATGTTGAAGAGGAAACTGACCCAGACAAGACCAGGACATCAGTGGCAGAACTTGTCTACTTTCATCTAGTGGTCCTTCTAGCTCCCCACAAAGGCAGAATGAAGTCTGCGAGATCTGCTTTGTCTTATTCCATCCTCACCAAAACAAACCTTTTGACGTTAACTTGATTTTCAAAACAAAGGTTTCTCATCCTAGAAAGAAGAGGCACTATAAGGAAGTTACTTAAAAATAAAGGTGTTAAAGGGAAGTCTTTGAAAAGGTCCCCTAAGAATTTTTTTTTCCTAATCAGATGGCCAGCATCGCTAATCATCAGGGAAATGCAAATCAAAACCATAATGAGATACCACTTTATACTTGTCAGAATGGCTATCATCAAAAATGTCTACAAATAACAACTATTGTCGAGGATGTGGAGAAACTGCTACACTGCTGGAGGGAATGTAAATTGGTGCAGCCACTCTGGAAAACAGTATGGAGGCTTCTCAAAAAACTAAAAATAGAACTACCATATGCCCCAGCAATTCCACTCCTGGGTATATATCTGAAAAAACAAAAACAGTAATTTGAAGATTCATACACCCCAATGTTCAATTGCCAAGATATGGAAGCAACCTAGGTGTCCATCAATAGATGCATAGACTACTCAGCCATAAAAAAGAATGAAATTTTGCCATTTGCTGCAACATGGATGGAGTTGGAGGGCATTATGCTAAGTGAAATAAGTCAAACAGAGAAAGACAGATACTGTATGATATCCCTTATATGTGGAATCTAAAATATACAACAAAGTACTGACTCTAACAATAAAAGAAGCAGACCCACAGATAAAGAGAACAAACTAGTGGTTACCAGTGGAGAGAGGGGAGGGGGGAGGGGCAATATAAGGGTAGAGAAGTAAGAGGTACCAACTATTAGGTACAAAATAAGCTGCAAGGGGGCTTCCCTGGTGGCGCAGTGGTTAGGAGTCCGCCTGCCGATGTTGGGGACACGGGTTCGTGCCCCGGTCCGGGAAGATCCCACATGCCACGGAGCGGCTGGGCCCGTGGGCCGTGGCCGCTGAGCCTGCGCGTCTGGAGCCTGTGTTCCGCGACGGGAGAAGGCCACAACAGTGAGAGGCCCGCGTACCACAAAAAAATAAATAAATAAATAAAAATAAAAAAATAATAAGCTGCAAGGATATATTGTACAACACGGAGAATACAGCCAATCTTTGGTAATAAATGTAAATGAAGTGTAACCTTTAAAACTTGTATTAAAAATAAAATTTTAAAAAATTTTTAATGAAAAAAAATCAGATGGCCAGTTGGTTTATGGTGTAACAATGCTCAATCGCGTTAGCAGGCATGTGTCATGCTGCTCAGACCTGAGCCAGCCCAGGACAGGGGGCACCTATGTTAGATACCATTCACCCCCAGAGTCTATAATTTGGCAGATAATCAGGAGCTTAAGTCCTGATTCCAGCTGCTACTTCCTCTCTCTGCTTGGGCATGAGCAGAAATTGTTCAATGAGGACATTTGAACAAGAAACAAAATGTTGATCTTTCTTGAGACTCACTGAGATAGATGCCCACTGATGGCCAAAATATTCGTCTCACAGAAGTGAGATCTGAGTTCCCAAACCTGCCAAGGGGCATAGAGGACTCTGGAGGAAAGGCACCACAGGAATTCCGTAGTCACAATGCTGTCATCAGGGTTAGATCATGTTTGCCCGCGTGGACATTACCACCTAGCAGGGGAGGTAGACACTGAATAAACAATTATAAGGACAATAAATGCCATGCATGAGAAGAGTTATGGCGCAGGGAGACCTAACACAACCTGGGACAGGGGTGAGGGGGCAGGGGTAATGTATCCATGAAGGTTTCCCTAAGGAAGTAAGTTTAAGATTAAACCTGAAAAGTTAGAGGGTGAGAAGAGGTTACCCAAGCTCATGTGTGTGTGTGTGTGTGTGTGTGTGTGTGTGTGTGTGTGACAGAGAGAGAGAGAGACAGAGAGAGACAGAGAGACAGAGAGACAGAGAGACAAAGAGACAGAGAAAGAGAGATGGGGGGTGTTTATAGCAGAAATCAACATCCTTGGAAAAGGGAACCACATACAAATAAATTGATAGGAAGTAAAGAGCATAGAACATTTAAGAACTAAAGGAAAACTCCTGTCACTGGAACAGAAGGAACAATGGGGGAGAGGCCTGGAGATGCAGCTGGAGCTGTAGGCAGAGACATTCGGATTTTATTCCTCTGTCTCGTGAGCTTATTTAACAAATCTGCTCATGAGAGATGGATCAGCTCTCAGTGTTCTGCCAAAATCCAATTTAAGAGCCTCTAAGACAGAGGCCAGACCAAACATGACATCTACCAAGGCAATGATGCCATCCTACCAGCCTTGTGGGAAACAGCCTGCCAGCCCTTTACCCCAAGACCAAGTTATGGTTCTGCCATATGGCTATGAAAGCACACTTTGATTTCCTTTTGTGATTAATCACAGCTTATCAGCATATAGACAAAAGGATTCCTTGTGTTGATTTGTGAAAGACAACTTCTTGATTCATTTTGGTAAGAATCTAACTATCTACTTGTTGCTGGGATTTTACACATTGGCCAAATATCCACTGCCTTTAACTAAAATTGACTTTCTAATTGATCAACTTAAATGTCGTTACTTCCAAAACCCAATCAATAGGATCCTTGCAGAAATTCAGAGCATGCCTAGATCCCAATTTCTGTGCCTCTTATATCCACACCTTAAAAATAGTAATTGATAACATAATTTAACTTAGTGATTGTGAATATGTTATGTCAAGCCCTCATAAGAATTTTACAGAGTATCAGTTAATGAGACCTGAACCAAAAGCCCTCTTTTGCAAGAAAGTTTTATGAAAACTTACACTCAAGCTTTTTCTTGCTGCCCTGCCAAATGTCTGAACAAAAGTCTGAGAAATAAGTTGCCATGTCTAATGCTTACAGTTTCCAATTCCACAGATAATTCCAGATGCAGATGCAGCCCCACAAGATATGTTTAAACTTTTTGTCTACGTTCTACCAGATATCCAATTCTAAACACTGAAGAAATGAGTTCAAAATTGATATCTGGGCTTCCCTGGTGGCGCAGTGGTTGAGAGTCCGCCTGCCGATGCAGGGGACACGGGTTCATGCCCCGGTCTGGGAGGATCCCACATGCCGCGGAGCGTCTGGGCCCGTGAGCCATGGCCGCTGAGCCTGTGCGTCCTGAGCCTGTGCTCCGCAACGGGAGAGGCCACAACAGTGAGAGGCCCTCGTACCGCAAAAAAAAAAAAAAAAAAAAATCGATATCTAACATCCAGATCTTGAATGTCTATAGATAAGACACCCAGGGTTATCTCACTAAATTTTGCATTTAACAGTTTGTTATCATTCGATCTATTCAAACATATGCCGAAAATCAGAAGGATGTGGTCAAGCAGAGCAGGAAGATGGGTCCCACTGGTGTCCGCGGCTTAGTAGAGATGGGCCTCAGTCCATGTACAGAGGAATATTCTTTGCTGCATGTTCCCATTTCTTAAAAGAGCCAGGTCAGGCTGGACATTGATGATTTTCAGCAGAGTTTGACGAGGGGCCAAAAAGATATAAAACCATAACTCCTGTGTACTAAACTTGGAACTATCAAAAAGCAAAACTGTAGCTCAGGGCAAATTTTCATGACACGCAACAGCTTTTTTTTTTTTAATCTTCTTGGAGTATAGTTGATTTACAATGTTTTGTTAGTTTCAGGTGTATAGTATAGTGATTCAGTTATTCATATACATATATTCATTTTTTTCAGATTCTTTTCCCATATAGATTATTACAGAATATTGAGTAGAACTCCCTGTGCCATGCAGTAGGTCCTTGTTGGTTATCTATTATATATATAGTACTGTGTGTATGTTAATCCCAAGCTCCTAATTTGGTCAGCTTTTAACTCCAGAATACTGAGTGGTGAAAGATCACAAAAGCTCTGAAGGCTACAGTTAGGGTTGCCAGGTAAAACAAAACATCCAGTTAAATTTGAATTTCAGACAAATATCAAATACATTTTTAGTGTAATCATGTCCCATGCCACATTGGCAGTAGTATTATTTGCTAAATATGGCAACCCTGGTGATAGGAGACTTTTGTTTTGACTGCTCTCCTGCTCTATAAGGTTTTGAGGGTGAGGGTTTAGCTGTGAGGTGCTAAGACTAAATTGCTGTTCACATGAAAGGGAGAGATATGGATGCCCAGGGTAAAGCTGGGAAGATTAATGCTAGCTAGGTGAGGGCAGGAAGACAAGCCACTTGGCAGAGGTTTGAGGGGCTTGAGAGAAAGGACACAAGGAAGGGACATGTATGAAATGTTATGGACATTTTCCTGAAGTGTAAAATCCTCCTCCTTTTCCTCTACAAATGCATCAGTAAAATCTACATTGTTCACAGTGCATGGGGGTAGGGGTAAGTAGTTCCTTCTAGAGTGAATTATTTCTTTTTTTATTGAAATCTAGTTAATGTACAATGTTGTGTTAATTCTGCTGTACAGCAAAGTGACTCAGTTTTATATATATATACATTTTTCATATTCTTTTCCATTATGGTTTATCACAGGATATTGAATATAGTTCCCTGTGTTGTACAGTAGGACTTTGTTGTCTATCCATCTTATATATAATAGTTTACATCTGCTAACTCCAAACTCCCACTCCATCCCTCCCCCACCCACCCTCCCCCTTGGCAACCACAAGTCTGTTCTCTATGTCTGTGAGTTTGTTTCTAGAGTACATTCTTTCTTGCCACTAAAGGGTCAATTCCTACTTAAAGTTTGGCACAAATCAGCCAACATACAGATGAAATGAATAATTGGAGAGACTCTTTAAGCAACAGCAAGTCTGCATATGTTTGCATCAGCCTCTAGACTGGCAGGTCTGTAAACCCGATGCGACTAAATGTGAACTAAAATAGAGAAGGTTCTGCTTAGGGCTAGTGGATGATAGCTCCTGAGCATGTATAAAAAGGAGTTTGGACCCAGACCAGACTAAAATCATTAACTAACCACTCATAGACAAGGGCTTCACTGATACCCTACCCACAGAAGACTACAACAGTACCTCTACAAGGATTTTATTACTATTATTATTTTTAAGAAATATTGGCCTAATGCTATAAAGGTTAAACACCAGCATCGCACTGCCAACCCAATACCTTGTGAGTTCACTTTAACTTAGTTAACTAAGTTTTTAACTTGGTATTTGCTTTCTTGATGACTTAACAAGCTTGGCCATTTTACAAACACTCTGTGGCTAATCACTTTATAACAAAATACGTTTACACTTCACAGAAGTGTAAATGAATTTTGGTAATGTGAAGCAATGAACTACACCAGAAAACATCTCTGAAATCTTTTTGAATACCAGGTTTCAAAATAAAAACTTGGAAATGTGATTCCATTTTGATGATAAACACCTGCAATAAACTAAGAACATTTTTCCAAACCACTCTCCCAGTTCCATGGAACATCAAAATGCTATGTGATCAGGTTTGGGAGGGTGTTTACTGTTACTTAAAATGTTTTGTATTGTTCAGAGAGAACTTAAGTCAGTGAACCCACACTTGTCAAGCACCCTGTGGACCACCATAGGGGATACTGAAGTTCAGGTGTTTTACTGATTCTTTGTTTTGGACATTGTGCGACTGTTCTGAGTACAGCAGTTTCCATCTATCGTTAACCATGGAAAACAGCATGAGATGACACCATCGGTGGTGCAAAAAATCACAGCATGAGTAGCTGATAGAACAGTGCTGGGCACAGAGTGGGTGATAGATAAATACTCATTAAATCAATAAATATTTCTCTATCTTCCCTCTAACTTTAGGAAGAAATATTAATGAAAGAAAAAATAAACTCTAAGTGTATTCTGGAAATAATCTAAGGGACATTGTATATGTGTACGTTCTAAATGCATTTTTGTTCTTTCTAAAGAATATTTTGAAAATAAGGTAAAAGAAATTCCTCTGTCTAAATAGCATTCCTATCTGTGAGTGTTGGTTGGATGTAGAAAATGATGGCCATACTATTTACAATAGCCAAGACATAGATGCAACTTAAATGTCCATCGACAGATGAATGGATAAAGAAGATGTGGTACATATATACAATGGAATACTGCTCAGCCATGAAAAAGAATGAAATAATGTCATTTGCAGCTACGTGTATGGAACTAGAGATTATCGTATTAAGTGAAGTAAATCAGACAAAGGCAAATATCATATAATATCACTTACATGTGGAATCTAAAATATGATACAAATGAACATATTTACAAAACAGTAACAGACTCACAGTCATAGAAAACAAACATCATTACCAAAGGGGAAAGGGGGCTGGGAGGAATAAATTAGGAGTTTGGGATTAGCAGGTACAAAGTACTACCTATAAAATAGATAAACAACAAGGTCCTATTATATAGCTCAGGGAACTATATTCAATATCTTGTAACAAACCATAATGGAAGAGAATATGAAAAAGAATATATATATAGATATAGATATATATGAATCACTTTGCTGTACACCAGAAACCAACACAGCATTGTAAATCAACTATATTTCAATTAAAATTTTTTAAAAAAGAAGAAAAGAGAATGATAGCTGTCATTGTGTGGGTTAGGAAGAGTGTGCACACCAAATGTTCTCAGTCTTGTCTGCACATTAGTATAACCTCAGAGGCTTTTTTAAAATTCTGATTTCCAGGCCACATCGCACACCCATTAAATCAAAATCTGTGTAACTAGAATCAGACATCGTTTGTTTTTTTTTAAGGAATCTCATCGTGTATTCAAGGCTGAGAATGACTGGCATATACTCTGATTCTCTTTGCCCAAGAAGAGCGTGCATATTACTTTGCTCCAGACAAAGAATGAATAAAAACCCAGCCTCCATTTCTGAGACTCTGGAGCACTGTCCTTCCTTGGCTGAGAACTATTCATCTCCTGCACTGTGTTCCCAACTGGTGGTCACACAAATGATATAATTCCCCAGAAAGGGTGCGGGGCAGAAGGAGAAGTTGAGCAATCTATGTTTCCTCTTCCGACGAGATTCCTCTTATGATGCTCTATTTGACATAAACTTATAAAAGTTAATGTTTAAAAGAAACACAAAAGTACTTTTAGGAAATCTCAGTTTGGGGCAGGCAAGGGCAGAGCTTGGAACCACTGCTCTAGTGGTTCTGGATCTATTGGTGCCTGAGTTGACCATGAGTCAGTCACCTGGTAGCATTAATCAACAGGAGGAAGATGAGCCAGATCCACTGTGTTCAAGTCCCCTGAGCACCCACATACGAGGGACGAGACAAAATAGGGAAAAGCTCAGGGAGTTCACATCCTACCCAGTGGAAGATCTTCTGTGCCTCTCCTCTTGTGGTCGCAAGAAACAGAGTCTCACCGGTTGTCTCAAGTCATGAGGGCTCATTAGATGGACACCTGGGGCAGTAAGAGAAATGTCAATTCCAAATCACAAGATGGTCCCACTAAACAACAGCTGATATCAAACCTCTGTCGCTAGGGTAACATGGCTATTCCTCCTGTGTCGGCTTCTACCTTCTCAGCCTTCTTCCCTTCAGTACTGCATCTTTTCTCTACCTCACTATGTATGTTTACTCCAGAACACATTTCCCTATGCCTCTCCATGAACCTTGCTGCTTTTTATCTCTCTCTGGATCTTTTCAGCCTTTGCTCCCAAAGCTCAGGCAAATCAGAATTTCTCATGTAGCACCCAGGCATCAGTAACTTTTCAAACTTCCCAGAGGATTCCAGTGTGCAACCAAAGTGGAGAACCATGGCACCAAAAAACAGGGAGTATGTGTAAAGCAAACTGGATTTATGATTACAGCTTTAGCCCAAAATAAAGAAAACTTGAAGATGTTTTCTCCAAATGCCTGAGATTGCTGTTCTCCTCGCATTTTTCTTTTAATTCAGTGTCTCATTTCTCTTTCTATGGAGTATAAATTTATTCATAGACTTCCCTGATTGGCGCAGTGGTTAAGAATCTGCCTGCCAATGCAGGGTACACGGGTTCAAGCCCTGGTCCGGGAAGATTCCCACATACTTCGGAGCAACTAAGCCCATGCACCACCACTACTGAGCCTGTACACCTAGAGCCCGTGCTCCGCAACAAGAGAAGCCACCACAGTGAGAAGGCCGTGCACCACAACGAGGAGTAGCTCCCGTTCGCTGCAATGAAGACCCAATGAAGCCAAAAATAAAACATAAATAAATAAAATTTAAAAAATAAATTTATTCACATGTATGTTAGTATTTTAACTGTGTTGTATTTAAAGGGAAGCAAAAACTGCCTTAGGAAGTGGTGGTCTCAGTGCAATAACTTCCTGGAGAAACTATTAGGCAAGCTTGATGCTCTCTAATGAGCCAAGACTGCCATCTAGTGGTGACTTCCAGTGAATTGCAAATACGAGGCTTCTCAACTTTTAACAAAGCTCCTGGGGGAGTGGCTGGTCAATTTCAGTAACTCATCTGGCTAAAACAGCATGCACCTGTTGGTAAAAGTAGCTTTGTTATTTTCAAGCTGTGTGTGTAAATATCTCAAGGATAAATTACTGATATTGAACTACTTGTAAAGGAAAACCAACTTCTTCACTCTGTCAAATAAGAGGGTTTTTCACTGAATTGAGAGGTTATGTGACTGATAAGATGAAACAAATGGTGGTTATTAAATGGTTTATATACATCCCAAGTGAAATGGCTAGCAATAAAACCTTGACTTATAGTGCGGTTTGAACAGCAGACCCTGGAAAGACATGTTCACATCCTAATTCCCAGAATCTGTGAATGTGATCTTATTTAGAAAAAATGTCTCTATTGAAGATGATACAAACAGATAGAGAGATATACCAGTTTCTTGGATTGGAAGAATCAACATTGTGAAAATGACTATACTACCAAAGTAATCTACAGATTCAATGCAATCCCTATCAAACTACCAAGGGCATTTTTCACATAATTAGAACAAAATATTTCACAATTTGTAAGGAAACACAAAAGACCTCGAATAGCCAAAGGAATCTTAAGAAAGAAAAACAGAGATGGAGGAATCAGGCTCCCTGACTTCAGACTACACTACAAAGCTACAGTAATCAAGACAGTATGGTACTGGCACAAAAGCAGACATATAGCTCAATGGAACAGGATAGAAAGCCCAGAGATAAACCTACACACATATGGCCACCTTATCTTTGATAAAGGAGGCAAGAATATACAATGGAGAAAGGATAGCCTCTTCAATAAGTGGTGCTGGGAAAACTGGACAGCTACATGTAAAAGAATGAAATTAGAGCACTCCCTAACACCATACACCAAAATAAACTCAAAATGGATTAAAGACCTAAATGTAAGGCCAGACACTATAAAACTCTTAGAGGAAAACATGGGCAGAACGCTCTAGGACATAAATCACAGCAAGATCTTTTTTAACCCATCTCCTGGAGAGAGGAAAATAAAAACAAAACTAAACACATGGGACCTAATGAAACTTAAAAGCTTTTGCACAGCAAAGGAAACCATAAACAAGACGAAAAGACAACCCTCAGAATGGGAGAAAATATATGCAAATGAAGCAACTGACAAAGGATTAATCTCCAAAATTTATAAGCAGCTCATGCAGCTCAATATCAATAAAACAAACTCAATCCAAAAATGGGCAGAAGACCTAAATAGACATTTCTCCAAAGAAGATACACAGATTGTCAACAAACACATGAAAGGATGCTCAACATCACTAACCATTTGAGAAATGCATGTCAAAACTACAATGAGGTATCACCTCACACCAGTCAGAATGGCCATCATCAAAAAATCTACAAACAATAAATGCTGGAGAGGGTGTGGGGAAAAAGGAACCCACTTGCACTGTTGTTGGGAATGTAAATTGATACAGCTACTATGGAGAACAGTATGGAGGTTCCTTAAAAAACTAAAAATAGAACTACCATATGACCCAGCAATCCCACTCTTGGGCATATGCCCTGAGAAAACCATAATTCAAAAAGAGTCATGTACCACAATGTTCATTGCAGCTGTATTTACAATAGCCAGGACATGGAAGCAACAAAAGTGTCCATCAACAGATGAATGGATGAATGGATAAAGAAGATGTGGCACATATATACCATGGAATATTACTCAGCCATAAAAAGAAACAAAATTGAGTTATCTGTAGTGAGGTGGATGTACCTAGAGTCTGTCATACAGAGTGAAGTAAGTCAGAAAGAGAAAAATAAATACCGTATGCTAACACATATATATGGAATCTAAAAAAAAAAGTGGTTCTGAAGAACCTTGGGGCAGGACAGGAATAAAGACGCAGACGTACAGAATGGATTTGAGGATGTGGGAAGAGGGAAGGGTAAGCTGGTACGAAGTGAGAGAGTGACATGGATTTATATGTACTACCAACTGTAAAAGAGCTAGCTAGTGGGAAGCAGCCACATAGCACAGGGAGATCAGCTCATTGCTTTGTGACCACCTAGAGGGGTGGGATAGGGAGGGTGGGAGGGAGACGCAAGAGGGAGGAGATATAGGAACATATGTATATGTATAGCTGATTCACTTTGTTATAAAGCAGAAAATAACACAACATTGTAAAGCAATTATACTCCAATAAAGATGTTAAAAAAGAAAAAAGGTCTCTGCAGATGTAATTAAGTTAGGATCCTCAGATGAGATCATCCTGAACTATCCAAGTAGGCCCAAAATTCGATGACCTTGTAAGATACACACAAAAAAGAAGAGAAGATACAGGAAGAAGGAGGAACTGGTCATGTGAAGACAGAGGCAGAGATTGGAGGTAATGATGCAGCCACAAGCCAAGGAACGCCTGAAGCCACCAGGAGCTGGAACAGGCAAGGAAGGAATCTTCACTAGAGCCTTTTTTGGTTGTTTTGGTTTGTTTTTTTTTTTTCCTTTGGGTTTTTCTCGACCATGCCGCACAGCATGTGGGATCTTTTTACCCCGATCAGGGATCGAACCCATGACCCCTGAAGTGGAAGCACGGAGTCTTAACCACTGAACCACCAGGGAATTCCCCACTAGAACCTTTAGAGGGAATGTGGCCCTGCTGACACCTTGACTTCAAACTTCTAGCCTCCAGAACTGTGAGAGAAAAAAAATCTCTGCTCTTTTAAGACACCCAGTTTGTGGTCATTTGTTCTAGCAGCCAGAAACTAATATAGCTACTCTTCCTTCCTCTTCAGTATACTTTTCCAGGAAACAAAATTAACATGTTTGGAAGTGACCTAGGTACCTAAAGCTCTTTTTGTTTGTTTTTTTGTTTGTTTGTTGTTTACACAGGAGAGAGTGTGAGCTTGACTTGGAGATGCCCCTCCAGGTGAAGTATTACCTTTTGGCCAACAACAGATAGAATTAGAAATGACTTAATGATTTGCTCCAACAGAAGTCAAGGCAAAAAGAGTAAAGCAGAGAATAAACTTTCATGAACATTTGCCCAATTGGATTGGGGAGCCCTCACCCAAACCTGGGACTGGCTTCCAGAAAGAGCCACCTTTAAACACAATACATGTAAATTCATCAGCCTACAATATTATAGAATGCTATCCAATCAGTAGCATGAATACTTCACTGCCTAGCCATTATTTCCAAAACTATTTTGGATATCAAAATTTCCATTTCAGAAGTACTCCACTAAAAATACTGAAGTTGTAAGATTTGTCAACTAAAATTCTCTTTCCTAAGAGGGAAAGTGAAGCAACAAGACTTTTGCCTAAATATAGAGATGTATAATCAGAATAACTCACGTGTCAGGTCCAGTTGGGACAACATTGTAAATTCAACAGGAATGTTCATGAACTGCCCATGATGTGAGGTATTTGGAAGGTATGTGAACACAGAAAACAACAATGTCTATACAATTGAACTGGCACATTAATAAAGCTGTCGTTCAGATCAGTGGATAATCTTGTAACTGAATATTTGGGAATCTGGGGGAAGGAAATGTACAAATAATCAAAGGCATCAAATTCCCTTCAGGAAATGTGGTATCCACACATTGTATTACAGGTTTGGTTTTACTGAATAATGCATGAAGAAGTCTGTTTTAAATTATTCACTGACTACGGAGTTGATAAGTAACCACTGAAGAACCATGGGATTAGCCACTAAGTGCCTCTGTTTGATGTTTGATTCAATGAAGGCTATTTTTCCTCTAGGGCATGAGAGGTTCCATGTAATATGATTCAAGTAAGAAGTGCAGATTCTGTGGTCTGCTCACAAAATGGTTCCATTAAATGTGCTGATAGAATTCTGGAGCCCAAGTGTCTAATAATAGGTGTCATCGAGGGCCACACCTGGTTCTGTAGCACTTTGATGTGTCAAAGAGCTAGGTTCTGCCATTTTTCTGCATAAGCATATCCAAACATAACACTACATAAAATATTCAACTATCCTATAGTGTCCTTGGAGCATTTTGGCAAAGAATGAACACTGCCCCTAGGAGATAAGAGTTCTGTCCTTGAATTCATTCCATTATTCTTCATCTATGTTGTTTTCAAAATTTTTAGATACACTGAGAAAGATGGAAGAGAGCAAGAG
Organism: Orcinus orca; assembly: GCF_937001465.1. Classification (NCBI taxonomy): domain Eukaryota; kingdom Metazoa; phylum Chordata; class Mammalia; order Artiodactyla; family Delphinidae; genus Orcinus; species Orcinus orca. The sequence continues at coordinate 133,301,999 of NC_064563.1, forward strand.
GTTTATTCAGATAACGGTGGCTCTAATTTATAAATCCACGATAATTATTGATGTAATAGATGAGAAATCTAAAGCTCAGAATGGTTGAGGAACTTCCCCCACCCCCATTATATAATAAGTAATCATAAGAAAGGTCCTTCTCTTCCAGAGCCTGGCTGATGGCAAAACACTGCCTAATATAAACCTCAAATAAAAGGTTTTCTCATCTACTGACTATTGGCTAAGAGCCTCCCCTCTCCAGTTCCAATTGACTCTTCTAGAGGTTTATTAAAGCCAGGGACTGTGTCTCTTCATCTTTACATCTGCAACACCTAGCATGGGGATCATCCTCTAATAAAGCACTCAGTAAATGTTTACTGAATGAACACATAAAAGGCACAGAAAAAAAGAGAAGAATTTGGGGAAAAACAATATAGAACAACTCTGGTACCAGAAGCTAGGTCTGCAGGACCCTAACTATCACCACTCCACGTGTCTCTACCCAGAAGTGCTGACCTGCCAGGCAAGGCACGATGAAAGTTCTGGAAGAAGTAGAGGCAGCTGCAGCAGAAGCAGCGGATCCAGCAGTTCAGCAACCTGTGGGTCCGACTGGAGGAGAGGCTCGCTTGGCCGGACGTTGTGGGTGTGCGTGCTGGATTTCTCCCAGATGCTTACCGACTAACATGGATGTCCCACCATCCCTTGCAGTGGAAGGTTCCTCCTTGGCGCAGTGAGTGAAGAACATGCAGCAATTGCTAATAGGTTTGGGAAGTGGAGACTCCTTCCTCTCTCCATGAACATGCCATGATCATGTCTAGGGCCACCACTCGACTTCTACCTTAGGATTCAAAATCGGATCAACAGCAGGACTTCAACAGGACTGGGGAAAACAGAGAATCCACTCTTGGAGCACTCACACAAAGTAGTATGCACATCGGGACCCAGGGGAAGGAGTAGTGACCCCATAGGAGACTGAACCACACCTACTTGCTAGTGTTGGAGGGTCTACTGGAGAGGCGGGGGGTAGCTGTGGCTCACCATGAGGACAAGGACACTGGCAGCAGAAGATCTGGGAAGTACTCCTTGGCATGAGCCCTACCAGAGTCCGCCATTAGTGGGTAGGCTCCAGTGTTGGGTCACCTCAGGTCAAACAACCAACAGGGAGGGAACCAAGCCCCACCCATCAGCAGACAAGTGGATTAAAGCTTTACTGAGCTCTGCCCACCAGAGCAACAGCCAGCTCTACCCACCACCAGTACCTCCCATCAGGAAAATTGCACAAGCCTCTTAGATAGCCTCATCCACTAGAGGGCAGACAGCAGAAGCAAGAAGAACTACAATCCTGCAGCCTGTGGAACAAAAACCACATTTACAGAGAGATAGACAGATGAAAGGTAAGAGGGCTATGTACCAGATGAAGGGACAAGATAAAATCTCAGAAAAACAACTAAATGAAGTGGAGGTAGGCAACCTTCTAGAAAAAGAACTTAGAATAATGATAGTGAAGATGATCCAGGACCTCAAAAAAAGAATGGAGGCAAAGATCAAGAAGATGCAAGAGATGTTTAACAAAGACCTAGAAGAATTAAAGAAAAAAAAGTGGAAGAATTAAAGAACAAATAAAAAGAGATGAACAATACAATAACTGAACTGAAAAATAAGCTAGAAGGCATCAATAGCAGAATAACTGAGGCAGAAGAATGGATAAGCGACCTGGAAGACAGAATGGTGGAATTCACTGCTGTGGAACAGAATTAAGAAAAAAGAATGAAAAGAAATGAAGACAACCTAAGAGACCTCTGGGACAACATTAAACGCAACAACATTTGCATTATTTGGGTCCCAGAAGGAGAAGAGAGAGAGAAAGGACGTGAGAAAATATTTGAAGAGATTGGAGTGGAAAACTTCCCTAACATGGGAAAGGAAATAGCCACCAAAGTCCAGGAAGTGCAGAGAGTCCCAGGCAGGATAAACCCAATGAGAAACATGCCGAGACACACAGTAATCAAATGGACAAAAATTAAAGACAAAGAAAAATTATTGAAAGCAACAAGGGAAAAACGACAAATAACATACAGGGAGCTCCCATAAGGTTAACAGCTGATTTCTCAGCAGAAACTCTACAAGCCAGAAGGGAGGGCCATGATATATTTAAAGTGATGAAAGGGAAGAACCTACAACCAAGATTACTCTACCTGGCAAGGATCTAATTCAGATTTGATGGAGAAATCAAAAGCTTTACAGACAAGTAAAAGTTAAGAGAATTTAGCACCACCAAACCAGCTCTACAACAAATGCTAAAGGAACTTCTCTAAGTGGGAAACACAAGAGTTGAAAAGGACCTGCAAAAACAAACGAATAACAATTAAGAAAATGGTAATAGAAACATACATATCGATAATTACCTTAAACGTGAATGGATTAAATGCTCCAACCAAAAGACAGAGGCTCACTGAATGGATAGAAAAACAAGACCCATATATATGCTGTTTACAAGAGGCCCACTTCAGACCTAAGGACACATACAGACTGAAAGTTAGGGGATGGAAAAAGATAATCCATGCAAATGGAAATCAAAAGAAAGCTGGAGTAGCAATACTCATATCACATAAAGTAGACTTTAAAATAAAGAATGTTACAAGAGACAAGGAAGGACACTACATAATGATCAAGAGATCAATCCAAGAAGAAGATACAACAATTATAAATATATTTGCACCCAACATAAGAGCACCACAACACATAAGGCAACTGCTAACAGTTATAAAAAAGGAAATCAACAGCAACACAATAATAGTGGGGGATTTTAACACCTCACTTACACCAATGGACAGATCATCCAAACAGAAAATTAATAAGGAATCAAAGGCTTTTAATGACACAATAGACAGCTAGATTTATTTGATATTTATAGGACATTCCATCCAAAAACAGCAGATTAAACTTTCTTCTCAAGTGCCCATGGAACATTCTCCAGGATAGATCACATCTAGGTCACAAACCAAACCTCAGTAAATTTAAGAAAATTAAAATCATATCAACCAACTTTTCTGACCACAGCGCTATGAGATTAGAAATCAATTAAAGGGGAAAAAAACATAAAAAACACAAACACATGGAGGCTAAACAGTACGTTACTAAATAACCAAGAGATCACTGAAGAAATCAAAGAGGAAATCAAAAAATACCCAGAGACAAATTACAATGAAAACACAATGATTCAAAACCTATGGGATGCATCAAGAGCAGTTCTAAGAGGGAAGTTTATAGCAATACAGGCCTACCTTAAAAAACAAGAAAAATCTCAAATAAACAATCAACCTTACACCTGAGGAACTAGAGAAGAAGAACAAACAATACCCAAAGTAGGTAGAAGGAAAGAAATTATAAAGATCAGAGCAGAAATAAATGAAATAGAAACAAAGAAAAAAATAGCAAAGATAAATAAAACTAAAAGCTGGTTCTTTGAGAAGATAAACAAAATTGATAAACCATTAGCCAGACTCATCAAGAAAAAGAGGGAGAGGATTCAAATCAATAAAATTAGAAATGAAAAAGGAGAAGTTACAACAGACACCGCAGAAATACAAAGCATCCTAAGACACTACTACAGGCAACTCTATGTCAATAAAATGGACAACATGGAAGAAATGGACAAATTCTTACAAAGGTATAACCTTCCAAGACTGAACCAGGAAGAAATAGAAAATATCAACAGACCAATCACAGGTAATGAAATTGAAACTGTGATTTAAAATCTTCCAGCAAAAAAAAAGTCCAGGACCAGATGGCTTCACTGGTGAATTCTATCAAACTTTTAGAGAAGAGCTAACACCCATCCATCTCAAACTATTCCAAAAAATTGCAGAGGAAGGAATACTCCCAAACTCATTCTATGCGGCCACCATCACCCTGATACCAAAACCAGACAAAGATAATACAAAAAAAAAATTACAGACCAATATCACTGATGACTATAGATGCAACAATACTAGCAAACAGAATCCAACCACACATTAAAAGGATCATACACCATGATGAAGTGGGATTTATCCCAGTTTTGTAAGGATTCTTTGGTATATGCAAATCAATCAATGTGATACACCATATTAACAAATTGAAGAGTAAAAAGCATATGATCATCTCAATAGATTCATAAAAGCCTTTTGACAAAATTCAACACCCATATATGATAAAAACTCTCCAGAAAGTGGGCATAGAGGAAACCTACCTCAACATAATAATAGCCATATACGACAAACCCACAGCACACATCATTCTCAATGGTAGAAAACTGAAAGCATTTCCTCTATGATCAGGAACAAGACAGGGATGTCCACTATCACCACTGTTATTCAACATAGTTTTGGAAGTCCTAGCCACGGCAATCAGAGAAGGAAAAGTAATAAAAGGAATAAAAATTGGAAAAGAAAAAGTAACACTGTCACTGTTTGCAGATGACATGATCTTATACATAGAGAATCCTAAAGATTCAGGATTAACGCATATACATGGATCCTAGAAAAATGGTATAGATTAACCTAAAGATGCCACCAGAAAACTACTAGTGCTCATCAATGAATTTGTTAGAGTTGCAGGATACAAAATTAATGCACAGAAATCTCTTGCATTCCTATACACTAATGATGAAAAATCTGAAATAGAAATTAAGGAAACACTTCCATTTACCATTGCAACAAAAAGAATAAAATACCTAGGAATAAACCTACCAAGGAGACAAAAGACCTGTATGCAGAGAACTATAAGACACTGATGAAAGAAATTAAAGATGATACAAACAGATGGAGAGATAATACCATGTTCTTGGATTGAAAGAATCAACATTGTGAAAATGACTATACTACCCAAAGCAATTTACAGATTCAATGCAATCCCTATCAAATTACCAATGGCATTTTTTACAGAACTGGAACAAAATGTCATAAAATTTGTATGAAGACACAAATTATACTGAATAGCCGAAGCAGTCTTGAGGGAAAAAATGGAACTGGAGGAATCAGACTCCCTGACTTCAGACTATACTACAAAACTACAGTAATCAAGACAATATGGTACTGGCACAAAAACAGAAATATGGAACAGGATAGAAAGCCCAGAGATAAGCCCATGCACCTATGGTCAACTAAGCTATGACAAAGGAGGCAAGTATATACAGTGGAGAAAAGACAGTCTCTTCAATACGTGGTGCCAGGAAAACTGGACAGCTACATGTAAAAGAATGAAATTAAAACCCTCCCTAACACCATACACAAAAATAAACTCAAAATGTATTAGAGACCTAAATGTAAGACTGGACACTATAAAACTCTTAGAGGAAAACATAGGAAGAACATTCTTTGACATAAATCACAGCAAGATCTTTTATGATCCACCTCCTAGAGAAATGGAAATAAAAACAAAAATAAACAAATGGGACCTAATGAAACTTAAAAGCTTTTGCAAAGCAAAGGAAACTACAAACAAGACAAAAAGACAACCCTCAGAATGGGAGAAAATGTTTGAAAGTGAATCAACCGACAAAGGATCAATCTCCAAAATATATAAACAGTTCATGGAGCTCAATATTTAAAAAACAAACAACCCAATCAAAAAATGGGCAGAATACCTAAATAGACATTTCTCAAAAGAAGATATACAGATGGTCAAGAAGCACATGAAAAGCTACTCAACATCACTAATTATTAGATAAATGCAAATCAAAACTACAGTGAGGTATCACCTCACATCAGTTAGAATGGGCATCATCAGAAAATCTACAAACAACAAATGCTGGAGAGGGTGTGGAGAAAAGGGAACCCTCTTGCATTGTTGGTGGGAATGTAAATTGATACAACCACTATGGAGAACAGTATGGAGGTTCCTTAAAAAGCCAAAAATAGAACTACCATATGACCCAGCAATCCCACCACTGGGCATATACCCAGAGAAAACCATAATTCAAAAAGACACATGCACCCCAATGTTCACTGCAGCATGATTTACAATAGCCAGGTCATGGAAGCAACCTAAATGCCCATCGACAGACAAATGGATAAAGAAGATATTGTACATATATACAATGGAATATTACTCAGTCATAAAAAGGAACAAAATTGGATCATTTGTAGAGACATGGATGGATCTAGAGACTGTCATACAGAGTGAAGTAAGTCAGAAGGAGAAAAACAAATATCGTATATTAACGCATATATGTGGAACCTAGAAAAATGGTACAGATGAACCAGTTTACAGGGCAGAAATAGAGACACAGATGTAGAGAACAAACATATGGACACCAAGGGGGGAAAGTGGCAGGGGGTTTGGTGGTGTGATGAATTGGGAGATTGAGATTGACATATATACACTAATATGTATAAAATGGATAACTAATAAGAAACTGCTGTATGAAAAATAAAATAAAATTCAACAAAAAACATAACAAAGGAGGTAAAAACTTGTACACTGAAAGCTATAAAATGTTGCTGAAAGAAATTAAAGAAGACACAAATAAATGGAAAGACATCCTGTGTTCATTGATTGTAAGACCTAGTATTGTTAAGATGTCCAGATGTCTCAAAGCAATCTACACTTTCAATGCAATCCGTATCAAATTCCCAATGGCATTTTTAATTAATTCTTTTTTAAAAAATATTTTCATTCTTTTATTACAAATCTACATCTTAGAGGAAGTCTGAGAAGTAGATTTGTAGTAAAATCTACTGACTTGGAATTTATTTTGGAGGTAGAACTTAGATGACACACAGATGGATTGTTTATGGTGGCAGGGAAGAAGGAAGAAGATTCTTGATTTGAGCTTGAATAACTTAGATGGTGGTGTCATTCACTTAGATAGGGTAGACTAGGGGAAGTTTGGGTGGGCATCGAATTCAATGTCCTGCTTTGGTCATGCTAGTTTTGAGATGTCATTTAGAAAGCTATCCAGTGAGCAGTTGGAGATTTGATCCTGTAGCTCAGGGAGAGGTCATGAATATAGACACTACCTTTGGAAATCTTAGATGCAAATGACGTTTAGAGCCCTGAGCTGGATAACTTTACTTAATCAGGGACCTCAGTTTAGTTCTGGCTTCCTCACACATTTTCTGGCAGTCACAGCTGCAAATACCAGCGAAGGCTTTGTATTAGCTTCCTAAGGCTGCCATAATGAAGTACCACAAACTGGGTGGCCTAGAAAAACAGAAATTTATTGTGTCATGGTTCTGGAGGTTAGAAGTCTCAAATCCAGGAGATGACAGGGCCATGCTCCTTCTGTACCATCTGGGGGAAGATCCCTCCTTGTCTCTTCCTAGTTTCCCATGGTCTCAGGCGTTATTTGTCTGGTGGCCATATAATTTGAATCTTTGCTTCCATCTTCACATGGCCATCTTCTCCCCATATGTCTCTTCACATAATCTTCTGTTTGTGCATGTCTGTGTCTATGTCCGAGTTTCTCCTTTTTATAAGGACACTAGTCATATTGGACTACAGTTCCACCCTACTCCAGTGTGATCTCATCTTAACCTAACTAACTATGTCTTCAATGACCCTATTTCTAAATAAAGTCGTATTCATTCTGAGTTACCTGGAGTTAGGATGTCAACATATCTTTCCTGAGGATACACAATTCAACTCATAACATGCTCCTACAAGGATTTCTACCAGTCTTACAGAGTTAAAAGGATATTCTTAAGTTGGAACCATATTATATATGACTGTATATGACATTTTACATTAACAGGAATATTAAATGTATTAAACCATTGCATTATTCACCTGTTCTGAATAATTATCTATCCTGACAACATTGCCCTTAGAAAGTAAATGCAGAACACTTCAGAACATCACACACTGATCAGGACTCTCAGTGTGGAGGCACAGGGATGTAATTCCTGAAAAACACACTTGGATTCCATGAATACAGTACTTTACCAAATTTGTAGAAAATAGTCAAAGAGCTGACTCATGTTTCTGGATTTTTGGAAATCCAGACACTATGCCACAGTACATATTGATGTATGTACTCAAAAAAAAAAATGAGGGAAAAGAGCTCACAAAACTGCTGAAGATTTGGAGTAGGCAGAAACACTATGTACTGGCTGAGATCTTGGGTCGCCTCAATTTCAACTTTCTGCCAGAGGTTTTGCTTGTTTCAGCATCATGTCATTTTTCACAGTTGTACACTTTTAAAGCATGTAGCACCTCTAAATACACTATTTTCAGAGGTAAGGAAGCAGAAATTTTAAATAAAACAATGTATAGTTATGTAGAAGCGTCCATGGAGACATTAACGAGCTGAAAGACTCTAGGACTTGGGACCATGTTTTGTTTGAGAAACACCTCAGCTGATGGAAGCCTCCAAATTCTTGACAAGCTTTGTTGATTAGAAATGGCTAGTTGTAATTCCCAAACTTTTTTTCCCTTATAGAGGTATGGCTAGAGATTATTAAGAAATATGATATGGAACTCATTAGTTCATCTTTTTGCTCAAGCTACTGAGCAAAATTTTATCATATAATAATCAATAGTATAATTCAAGAGACTCTATGATGCTGGGTCCTAGAGGCAGGTGATGGGAAGAAAAAAAAGGCATCGGGGAGCTAGAGCTGCTATGGACATGGCAGTGAAACCACTGTTGCAAGCACAGAGTGCAAATAGAGTTTCACTGGCCCGTGGCATCACCTAGGGATGAAGTTGGCTTTGAAGCCAACTTCCTTGAGACTGAACACATAGCTCTACCTTGTGTCAGTTGGGTGTCCTAACAAATTGTTTAATTTCTTGGTGCTTCAATTTTCTTGCTTTTGCAAGATGAGAACAATGACAATCTTTTTACATCATTGGAACCAAGAATAAATTTCATTAAAAACACAGATTCCTGGGCCCCAACCCTGGTTGTCACTAAATATACAGAGTAGTTTGAGAAACATGAATTACATACAGTATGTAAAGTACCTAGAATAGGGCATGTGGCATAACAGGCACTCAGTGAATGTTGGTTATCTTTCCACCTCTTCCCATATCAAGTATGTAAAGATGAAGGAAATGTGCCACGTAATGTGGTCACAGCTGAGCAAGGTAGTGGAATCATTCTATCAGTATCTCTCTAACTCCTAATTATCAAGTGTTCTTAGCGATAAAATGTTTGGATAGGGTTACTGGTTTATGATCTACCAGTCAATCAAGTGCCATGACCTCTTCAGCAAATTAATATATTTTTGGAGGTTAATTTGAGTTTATTTTGAGACTTTCTAGTCACTTCTATGGGTTTGTTTCTTCTTGTGCTCATATCTTACTGCTTTAATTATTAAGATCAACCCCATGACCCATAACAACATCTAGCAAGAAAGAAAAATCCATGCCAATAAGGACAATCTTTTTGTCTTAATGTCCTGATAGCTTCAGTTAAGGACATAAAAGTACAGTGTGAGCAGATTTGTGTAAAGATTTTTTTTCTGGTAGATGCTGACTCATAGCAGTAGAAAGTAGAAAGAGAATAATGAGTGTAATTGTTTATCCTATGTGTCAACTTGGCTACTCTATGGTCCCCAGTTGTCTGGTCAAACATCAGTCTAGACATTGCTGTGAAAGTAGTTTTTAGATGTGATTAACATTTACAGTCAGTGGACTTTGAGAAAAGCATATTACCCTCCATAGTGTGTGCGGGCCTTATCCAATCAGTTGAAGGCCTTAAGAAAAAGACTGAAGTTTCCTGGAGAAGAAGGAATTTTATTTTACTTTGGCCACACCATGCGGCATGCAGGATCTTCGTTCCCCAGTCAGGGATCGAACCTGTGCCCCCAGCAGTGGAAGCGAGGAGTCCTAACCACTGTGCCGCCAGGGAAGTCCCAAGAAGAAGGAATTTTAACTCACAATTGCAACATAGAAAGCCTACTTAAGTTTCTAGCCTGTCTAGCCTGCCCTATTTTGGACTCAAGACTACAATGTCAACTCTTACCTGAATTTCCAGCCTGCTGGCTTGCCCTATATCTTTTGGACTTCCCAGCTCTCATAATTGCATGAGTCAGTTCCTGAAAATAAATCTCTCTGTCTATATATATCCTATTTATTCTGCTTCTCTGGAGATTCCTGACTGAAACACTGAGGGAACTAAGTGAAAGCTGTGATCAGACTTCTTTAAAGAAACCTAATATTTCCTGCTAGTACCATGCCCCCATCTGTTCAGTTGATTAATGAATGTTTAGAATGTACCCCATGTGCTCAGAACACTTTTGTCAGTTTTACTATGTGATTACAGTTTCACTATCAACGGTACAGATCAGGACCACCCAAATGAAGAGACACATAGAGTAAGTTCTGGGTCCCGAACACAGACCTTCCAGGTCCTCTCCCTGCCTCTACCAAATTTCAAAAAAGATTCTATTATAGCTTTGTTTTATCTAGACTTTTTTAGTGCTTGCATTGGTTTGTCTGTCACAACACTGAGCAATCCAAGATTGTGTAGTTTGAGAATTTCACATGTAAGTAAGCATAAGATGCGTAAGTCTGGTGTTTATGTAAGTGCCACTGCTTTAAAACAGAGGGGCCTGCTTGAAAGCAAGAGGCAGATAACTCATACATGGCGATAGTGTTGTGATTTCCCAACCAATTGTAGGTCTGGACCAATGAATACAACCATGAGGAGTTTCCCTGTCTTGGAAAATACTATTGTACATAACCACAGCATGCTATGCATAAAACGCAATGGACAAAGCTATGATGTGAATCTCAGAGGGTACACTGCTAAACTCAGGTGTTCTTGGAAAATACTATGACTTGAAGAATCAAGAAAAATGAGTGTCATGTTATTTGATTGAAACTGGGCTTTCTCATCACTGAACCACAAAAGAAGGAGACTCACAAGAGAATATTCCAAATCTGGGCATGCCCAACTTTATACTTGATCAAAATCAAGCTGTCCAGTTTTGTATAAATAAAGCTACCGACATAGAAATGAGATGATACCTAAAAATGATGTTTTCTACATTAAAAACACCTTTGAAAACCTCATAGGGCTTTTCAAACCTTCAAGAATTCAACACTGAGTTGGCTATCACAATACTGCAGAGACTTTAGAACTGTCATTTTACATAAGGAGACCAAGTTTAGTGCAGTGGCTTTCACAGTTTTTTTTGAAAACTATGAGCCTTTTGTCTAAAAAGCTTTACAAATGAGGTCAGGGGGTGGGGGGTATCAATGCAGAAAATAGACCAAAATGAATTACTCTGAATGAAGGGATCTGGGTCTTGGAACCCAGGTTCTTGGTCATGCCACCTTGCTCTTCCATTTCTCGGGAGATGCCATGGAATTTGGAACTTCCAGTTCAGTGTTTACAATCTTAGGACAGCACCCAAGTTAGGGGTCCAGCAGTTAGGCAGAGCATCTTAAAAGATTCTCTACGGAAAAGCTCAAACATCTCAACTCACTGGGTGAGAGACTAGGCAGCCTTTTGCTGGAAGAGATACGATGGCTCCAGGACCAGCTGCACCTCTAGCTATAAGAGCAGTGGCAATGAGAGATGTGATGGAGATTTGTGTCCTCAGCACAGTCCTTGGCACAAAGCCATCCACAAAAATCAAGTATTACTATTCCTGCTATGACTACCATCACTCTGCCACTGCCATTGTTTTCCTGTCCAGGCCCCCCAAAAGCAAAGAGTGAGATCAAAAGGAAAAATGACACCAGTCCCCTTATTTTAGTTCCCATCTACATTCCAAAGTTCCAAAATTTATGGCTGATACAGCAATAAAAATAAATGAATAAGAATAATTGGTCCCATCTGTCCAGTTATTAGCATTCTGTCTACCTGTAAAGTAACTGCTGAACATACAGTATCTCACTTTATTCTCACAGCAACTCTACGAGGTAGGTACTTTTATTATCCCCATTTTAAGGATGAGGAAACCGAGTCCCAGAGAGGTCAATTAAATTGCCCACAGTCACAGAGCTACCAAGTGAAAAAAGTAGGACTAAGCATTCTGTTTATATTGTGATTGTTTTGGGATTTCATCCAGGAAGGGTCAAGAGGGATTGAGATGGTGGTTTTAAACACCTCACCCAAAACCGTGCCCTGAGGTTTACACCCTCAAGAACCTCTCTATCCCAAGTGTGCAGAGAAGCTCTGGCATTGGGAAGCTGCGGCTTGATGAGCAAAGAGGAGGCAACGCAAGCTGGGAGAGCAGAATGGTTTTGGAATGCTCCAGATGGTTTCCAGAAAAACAGGCTCGCTTTCCTTGGTGAGTGATCCTCTGGACTGGCTGTTGGCAGAAACCAAGCCTAAGAGAAGGCAGGGTTCATGGTGCTCCAGCCAGAAAGCCATGAAGAATGGGGGCTGGGAAATGTTTGCTGGGCATCAATCAGGTTAAAAACACAGATAGAAGGGCTTACCTGGTGGCGCAGTGGTTGAGAGTCCGCCTGCCGATGCAGGGGACACGGGTTCGTGCCCTGGTCTGGGAGAATCCCACATGCCGTGGAGCGGCTGGGCCCGTGAGCCGTGGCCGCTGAGCCTGCACGTCCAGAGCCCGTGCTCTGCAACGGGAGAGGCCACAACAGTGAGAGGCCCACGTACCGCAAAAAAAAAAACCCAAAAAAAACCAAAAAAAAAACAGATAGAAGTCAACAGAACTCTTGGTTGTCTATATCAGGTCCAAATGCTCGTTGAAGGCTTTCAGTAGTTCCTTCTGCACCCACACGTCACAGAATCCCTTATTTTACCTTGACTATCAGGCAGTGCCTTTTTATCTGCCACCCATCACTTCCTGCATTACTCTAGCCATTTTTCTTCAGTCTTATGAAGTTGGCTTTTATTTTCTTGTGTCTCTTTCAAGCTTTTAGCTCTCACTCAAGTCATTTTTCCCAAACTCTTTAATATTCAGAATTGGATTTTTAAGTCTCTAAGTTCCTCTTTTTCTTTTTAAAACATCATGAAAGCCTCTTCCTAGTTGACTCCCTTGCCTGACACCATCGCTCACCTCCTGTCCTTCCTGTGCCCCTTCAGGACAGGGGCACCATGTGCATTCGACAGTGAGGATGGCATTGGCATTGATGAAGAGTTAGTGTCCACAGATTGTTGTTGGTGATTTCTGCAAGGAGTGCATAAAACAACACTATCTTGACTTCCAAGGCAGTTTACCAACTCCACAGCTCTACTGGGAAAAAGATACATTTTTCAACCTGGAAATTTCAGAAGGACCAAACAATGGCCTAGGGAATATTTAGGGGCCACAACAAAACTCAGGGTAAACCAAAAATATAAATAAATAAAATAGAAAAAAATTTAAATCACTTAAAAGAAAACTTTGTCTAACTCCAAGTTCTCACTGCTGAGGGCCTGGATTCTATCCCTGGTCGGGGAACTAAGTTCCCACACGCTGCACAGCATAGTCAAAAAGAAGAAAAGAAAAGACAAAAAAAAAAAAAAAGAGATGCAGGAATTCTTTCAGGGCAGTGACGAGTAATTAGAGCTCTCTTGTGGAACTGTGTAAACTGTAACACTATAATTTTTAATCTTCAAAAAGAAAATCCCAATTTAAAAATCATCAATGTAAAGGAAAAAGTGAAATAAAGTACTAATTATGCTCCCAAAAAATAACACTTTACCTAATAACCTATAATGGAAAAGAACCTGAAAAAGAATGTGTGTGTGTGTGTGTGTGTGTGTATAACTGAATCACTTTGCTGTATACCTGAAACTAATACAACTCTGTAAATTAAATATACTTCAATAAAAAATTTAAAAACTAAAAAACCCCAAAACTTTGTCTAAAGTTTATATGGAAGAGCCTTTAATATTATCTTTCACATCCAAGGTAACCACCAACCTTTAAACAAACTGTTCATCACTTCCTAAATCAGGTTTATTTTATATATATATTTATATATATATATATATATGTATGTATATTTTTATCACATTTCACGTAAACCTTCAATACCACTTGAGGGTAACTTATTTTGGTCAAATACTTAAACATTACAAAATCCTAAATGAAACTTCCTTCTTGATCAGCCTCTAAGTTCCCAAAAGTAGGTCTCAAATTCAGTTGGTATTTACTGAACATTGGGCTTCTTTTAATGTATTTTACGAATGAACATGATTGGAATGCTTGTAAATGATTGATAGTTCGATATGGAAATGGCGAATACTCCTGAAATGTTCTATATTATTTTTTTTTGAATTTTGGAATTTTATTTTATATATTTTTTTATACAGCAGATTCTTATTAGTTATCCATTTTATACATATTAGTGTATACATGTCAATCCCAATTACCCAATTCATCACAACACCAAGCCCCCCTGCTCCCTGCCACTTTCCCCCTTTGATGTCCATACGTTTGTTCTCTACATCTGTGTCTCTATTTCTGCCCTGCAAACCGGTTCATCTGTACCATTTTTCTAGGTTCCACATATATGCGTTAATATACAATATTTGTTTTTCTCTTTCTGACTTACACCACTCTGTATGACAGTCTCTAGATCCATCCACGTCTCTACAAATGACCCAATTTTGTTCCTTTTTATGACTGAGTAATATTCCATTGTATATATGTACAATATCTTCTTTATCCATTCGTCTGTCAATGGGCATTTAGGTTGCTTCCATGACCTGGCTATTGTAAATCGTGCTGCAATGAACATTGGGGTGCATGTGTCTTTTTGAATTATGGTTTTCTCTGGGTATATGCCCAGTGGTGGGATTGCTGGGTCATAAGGTAGTTCTATTTTTAGTTTTTTGAGGGACTTCTATACTGGTTGTATCAATTTACATTCCCACCAACAGTGCAAGAGTGTTCCTTTTTCTCCACACCCTCTCCAGCATTTGTTGTTTGTAGATTTTCTGATGATGCCCATTCTAACTGATGTGAGGTGATACCTCATTGTAGTTTTGATTTGCATTTCTCTAATAATTAGTGATGTTGAGCAGATTTTCATGTGCTTTTTGGCCATCTGTATATCTTCTTTTGAGAAATGTCTATTTAGATCTTCTGCCTATTTTTTGATTGGGTTGTTTATTTTTTTAATATTGAGCTGCATGAGCTGTTTATATATTTTTGAGATTAATCCTTTGTCCACTGATTCGCTTGCAAATATTTTCTCCCATTCTGAGGGTTGTCTTTTCGTCTTGTTTGTAGTTTCCTTTGTTTTGCAAAAGCTTTTAAGTTTCATTAGGTCCCATTTGTTTATTTTTGTTTTTATTTCCATTTCTCTAGGAGGTGGATCAAAACAGATCTTGCTGTGATTTATGTCACAGAGTGTTCTTTAAGAGTTTTATAGTGTCCAGTCTTACATTTAGGTCTCTAATCCATTCTGAGTTTATTTTTGTGTATGGTGTTAGGGAGGGTTTTAATTTCATTCTTTTAGATGTAGCTGTCCAGTTTACCCAGCATTACTTATTGAAGAGAATGTCTTTCCTCCATTGAATATTCTTGCCTCCTTTGTCATAGCTTAGTTGACCATAGGTGCTTGGGTTTACCTCTGGGCTTTCTATCCTGTTACATTGATCTATATTTCTGTTTTCGTGCCAGTACCATATTGTCTTGATTACTATAGCTTTGTAGTATAGTCTGAGTCAGGGCATCTCATTCCTCAAGCTCTGTTTTCTTCCCTCAAGACTGCTTTGGCTATTCAGGGTCTTTTATGTCTCTATACAACTGTTAAGATTTTTTGTTCTAGTTCTGCAAAAAGTGCCATTGGTAATTTGATAGGGATTGCATTGAATCTGTAAATTGCTTTGGGTAGTATAGTCATTTTCACAATATTGATTCTTCCAATCCAAGAACGTGGTATATCTCTCCATCTGTTGGTATCATCTTTAACTTCTTTCATCAGTGTCTTATAGTTCTCTGCATACAGGTCTTTTGTCTCCCTAGGTAGGTTTATTCCTAGATAATGTATTCTTTTTGTTGCAATGGTAAATGGGAGTGTTTCCTTAATTTCTCTTAAGATTTTTCATCATTAGTGTATAGGAATGCAAGAGATTTCTGTGCATTTATCTTGTATCCTGCAACTTTACCAAATTCATTGATGAGCTCTAGTAGTTTTTTGGTGGTATCTTTAGGATTCTCTGTGTATAGGATTATGTCATCTGAAAACAGTGACAATTTTACTTTTTCTTTTCCAATTTGTATTCCTGTTATTTCTTTTTATTCTCTGATTGTTGTGGCTACGACTTCCAAAACTATGTTGAATAACAGTGGCAATAGTAGACATCCTTGTCTTGTTCCTGATCTTAGAGTAAATGCTTTCAGTTTTTCACCATTGAGAATGATGTGTGCAGTGGATTTGTCATATATGGCCTTAATTATGTTGAGGTGGATTCCCTCTATTCCCACTTTCCGGAGAGTTTTTATCATAAATCGGTGTTGAATTTTGACAAAAGATTTTTCTGCATCTATTGAGATGATCATATGTTTTTTACTCTTCAATTTGTTAATATGGTGTATCACCTTGATTGTTAGCTTATACTGAAGAATCCTTGCATCCCTGGGATAAATCCCACTTGATTATGGTGTATGATCCTTTTTATGTGTTATTGGATTCAGTTTGCTAGTATTTTGTTGAGGATTTTTGCATCTATAGTCATCAGTTTTATTGGTCTGTAATTTTCTTTTTTTGTAGTATCTTTGCCTGGTTTTTTTATCACAGTGAAGATGACCCCATAGAATGAGTTTGGGAGTGTTCCTCCCTCTGCATTTTTTTGGAAGAGTTTGAGAAGGATAGGTGTTAGCTCTTCTCTAAATATTTGATAGAATTCACCTGTGAAACCCTGTGGTCCTGGGCTTTTGTTTGTTGGAAGATTTTTTTATCACAGTTTCAATTTCATTACTTGTGATTTGTCTATTCATATTTTCTATTTCTTCCTGGTTCAGTCTTGGAAGGTTATACCTTTTTAATAATTGGTCCATTTCTTACAGGTTGTCCATTTTACTGGCATAAAGTTGCTTGTAGTAATCTCTCATGATCTTTTGTATTTCTGCAGTATCAGTTGTTACTTCTCCTTTTTCATTTCTAATTCTATTGATTTGAGTCTTCTCCCTTTTTTTCTTGATGAGTCTGGCTAATGGTTTATCAATTTTGTTTATCTTCTCAAAGAACCAGCTTTTAGTTTTATTGATCTTTGCTATCATTTCCTTCATTTCTTTTTCATTTATTTCTGATCTGATTTTTATGATTTATTTCCTTCTGCTATCTTTGGGTTTTTTTTTTTCTTCTTTCTCTAGTTCCTTTAGCTCTATGGTTAATTTGTTTCCTTGAGGTTTTTCTTCTTTCCTGAGTTAGGCTTGTATTGCTATAAACTTCCCTCTTAGAACTGATTTTGCTGCATCCTATAGGTTTTGGATCATCGTGTTTTCATTATCATTTGTCTCTCGGTATTTTTTGATTTTCTCTTTGATTTCTTCAGTGATCTCTTTGTTATTTAGTTCTGTATTGTTTAGCCTCCATGTGTTTGTGTTTTTTACCTTTTTTTCCCTGTAACTGATTTCTAATCTCATAGCATTGTGTCAGAAAAGAAGCTTGATTTCAATTTTCTTAAATATACCAAGGCTTGATTTGTGATACAAGATGTGATCTATCCTGGAGAATGTTCCATTTGCACTTGAGAAGAAAGTTTAATCTGTTTTTGGATGGAATGTCCTATAAATATCAATTAAATCTAGCTGGTCTGTCATGTCATTAAAACCTTATGTTTCCTTATTAATTTTCTGTTTGGATGATCTGTCCATTGGTGTAAGTGAGGTGTTAAAGTCCCCCACTATTACTGTGTTACTGTTGATTTCCTTTTTTATAACTGTTAGCAGTTGCCTTATGTGTTGAGGTGCTCTTATGTTGGGTGCAAATATATTTATAATTGTTATATCTTCTTCTTGGATTGATCTCTTGATCATTATGTAGTGTCCTTCCTTGTCTCTTGTAACATTCTTTATTTTAAAGTCTACTTTATCTGATATGAGTATTGGTACTCCAGCTTTCTTTTGATTTCCATTTGCATGGAATATCTTTTTCCAACCCCTCACTTTCAGTCTGTATGTGTCCCTAGATCTGAAGTGGGCCTCTTGTAGACAGCACATATATGGGTCTTGTTTTTGTATCCATTCAGCGAGCCTGTGTCTTTTGGTTGGAGCATTTAATCCATTCATGTTTAAGGTAATTATCAATATGTATGTTCCTATTACCATTTTCTTAATTGTTATTCATTTGTTTTTGTAGGTCCTTTTCTTCTCTTGTGTTTCCCACTTAGAGAAGTTCCTTTAGCATTTGTTGTAGAGCTGGTTTGGTGGTGCTAAATTCTCTTAGCTTTTGCTTGTCTGTAAAGTTTTTGATTTTTCTGTCAAATCTGCATGAGATCCTTACCAGGTAGAGTAATCTTGGTTGTAGGTTGTTCCCTTTCATCACTTTAAATATATCATGGCCCTCCCTTCTGGCTTGTAGAGTTTCTGCTGAGAAATCAGCTGTTAACCTTATGGGAGCTCCCTTGTATGTTATTTGTCATTTTTCCCTTGTTGCTTTCAATAATTTTTCTTTGTCTTTAATTTTTGTCCATTTGATTACTGTGTGTCTCGGCATGTTTCTCATTGGGTTTATCCTGCCTGGGACTCTTTGTGTTTCCTGCACTTCGGTGGCTATTTCCTTTCCTATGTTAGGGAAGTTTTCCACTACAATCTCTTCAAATATTTTCTTAGGTCCTTTCTCTCTCTCTTCTCCTTCTGGGATGCCTATAATGCAAATGTTGTTGCACTTAATTTTCCCAGAGGTCTTCATTTGTTTTCTTTTTTATTTATTTTTTTCTTTTTTTGGCCTTATTCTATTCCATGGCTGTGAATTTCAGCATTCTGTCTTCCAGGTCACTTATCCATTCTTCTGCCTCAGTTATTCTGCTATTGATTTCTTCTAGTGTATTTTTCATTTCAGTTATTGTATTGTTCATCTCTGTTCGTTTGTTCTTTAACTCTTCTAGGTTTTTGTTCTTTAATTCTTCTAGGTCTTTGTTAAACATTTCTTGCATCTTCTTGATCTTTTCCTCCATTCTTTTTATGAGGTACTGGATCATCTTCACTATCATTATTCTAAATTCTTTTTCTAGAAGGTTGCCTATGTCCACTTCATTTTGTTGTTTTTCTGGAGTTTTATCTTGTTCCTTCATCTGGTACATAGCCCTCTGCCTTTTCATCTTGTCTATCTCTCTGTGAATGTGGTTTTTGTTCCACAGGCTGCAGGATTGTAGTTCTTCTTGCTTCTGCTCTCTGCCCTCTGGTGGATGGGGCTATCTTAGAGGCTTGCGCCCCTCCTTAGTTATGTTTATTTCTACATATTTTATTATTGTGATCCTTTTGTAAATGGCATTGTTTTCCTAATTTCCTCTGGGGATTGTTCATTGTTATTGTATAAAAACACAACTGATTTTTGTATGTTTATTTTGTATCCAATAAATTTATTGAATTATTTTATTAGTTATTACATTTTTTTGGTGACTCTCTAGGGTTTTCTACATATAAGATCATATCATCTAAAAACAGATCATTTTATTTCTTCTCTCTGAGTTGCTTGACTTTTATTTCTTTTTCTTGCCTAATTGCTCTGGCTGTGACTTCCAGTACCACGTTGAATAGAAATGATGAAGGCAGCCATCCTTACCTTTTTCCTGAGCTTGAAAGAAAAGCTTTCAGTCTTACAACATTGATCTTATAAAACATTGGTATTTACAGTATATTTACTGTGCATTTTTCATATATGGCTTTTATCATATTGAAGTAGTTATCCTCTATTTCTATTTTGTTAAATGTTTTTCTCATGAAACGGTGTTGAATGTTGTCAAATGCTTTTTCTACCTCAATTAAGATGATAATGTATTTCTTTGCTTAATTCTGTTAATGTGGTATAAGAGACTGCTTTATTTTCATATGTTAAGCCATCTTTGCATTCAAGGAATAAATCCCATTGGTCATGGTGTGTGATCTTTCTAATGTGGTGTTAAACTTGGTTTGCTAGTATTTTGTTGAGGATTTTTGAATCAATGTTCATAAGGGATACTGCTCTGTAGTTTTCTTGTAGCATCTTTTTCTGGCTTTGATATCAGAGTAATGCTGGCCTCACAGAATGGGTTAAGAAGTGTTCCCTCCTCTTCAATTTTTTGGAAGAGTTTGAGGAGAATTGATGTTAACTATTTTTTAAATATTGGGTAAACTTCACCAGTGAAGCCATAAGATCCAAGGTTTTTCTTTGTTGGGAGGTTTTTATTACACTTTTAATCTCCTTATTGGTTATAGATTTATTCACATTTTCTATTTCCTCATGATTCATTCCTGGTAGGTTTTGTGTTTCTAGGGGTTTGTCCATTTCATCTAGGTTATCTGATTTGTTGGCAAACAAATTGAACAACAGTTAGTTGTTCAATATGTTATTCTTTTTGGTGTTATTGTAAATTGTTTTTATTTCACTTTCTGATTATTTACTGCTATTATTATATATGAATAAAATTGATTTGCTAACATTAGCATTGTATCCTGTGAACTTGATAAATTTACTTATGTATTCTAATGGTTAGTTTATAGATTCCTTAAGATTATCTATGGGAACAATCCTGTTATCTTCAGAGATAGTTCTACTTCTTCCTTCTGATCTTAGTCTTTTACCTAAATGTATTTTAACTGATTTGAATTTAATAATTTTAATTATGAAAATGTTATTTTTAATGTTTGCCAAGATGTTATTTTTAAAGCACTCAAGGACAACAGATTAAAACTGTCATTTTTTTTTTCTGGCTTTGGATAAATAACATTTACTTTATCATAGTTTTGTTAAGGAACTGTACTGGTTTTGAACTCTTAAATCAACCTACAATCAAAGTAGACAAAACATAATTATGGTACAGAATACAAAATAAACATTATCTCCCCTAACAAAGGCCCAGTTAACAGCTCTTGGAGAGTGAGTGTAGAAATAGAGATGACAAGAAATATAAATCTGATTTTTAAAAATGTGCACTTAATTATATGACATATTTACACTGTAACTGACAGAAGGACTGTCTAAAATTGGGAAGAGGCCTGAGAGAAGAGAGGGGGTTGGTTCAGGTGGCCTAAATTTTAAAATTTCAAAACAGAGGATTACTAGAAACTGTGTGAAAATTATTTTAAGATGAAAGAAATAGCAGAATAGGCTTTGAATGAGAATTTTGGTGGTAACAACCTGAACTAAAAACAGAAAGTTAAAGAGTTGGGGAGGGAATTGAGGTGTGCAGGGACTGTGCCTCTCCCTGTGCATTCATGTACCTTCCCGTTTTTCTTTGCTGTATGTGTATTACTTCACTAGATATTAAAACATTATGAAAAAATGTATCTCAACCTAAAAAAATTATGAAATTGAAATTACCTCTTAGTAGTTGTATTTCTACCCAGCTCACATTTCTCAACACTTGAGCTCACCATTCCCACACACAATACCATCATGTTACTGTTGGCACCATGTGGGCTTCTTCCATGGTGATAATTCCAAATTCTCTTGACCTCTAATCACTTTCTAGCTGAAAACAGGCATGTTGACTTCTCGAATCCTGGAAGGAAGGTGACAACCACCACTTATCTGAATCCTTGTAGGGAACGACAGTCTCTGCTCATATGATGGTTTCCCAAAATGGTTAGTGACAGCAAGAGCCATTATACTACTGCCTGTTTGGAATCAAGAGCCAGCTCCACTGTTGGGTTAATAATGAGGTTATTTTGCTTTACTTCGGTGCATACCAGTGTCCCTGCAGCTGAACGATATATTCTAAGTGTCTCAAGATCATTATAACCATTTATGCAGACCACTCGTGTACCAAAAATAATCAATTACAGAAGCATCACTGAGGTTGTGGCTGAATGTTTTTTGTTGTTTTTTTTTTTTATTCATCAAAAGTTTATGTACTCTCTTCCTAGTATGGTAATAAAGTAGAATAAGATTCTGTCCTAGATGAATTGTCCTAATGTAATGGACAGTACTCCTATAGAAGTGACATGGAATTTGTGACTTCAAAAGGTGGAAGGGATTGCTGATCAGTAATGTGAACTGAAGAAATGTTTTTGGAGAACAAGACATCTGAACTGGCCTTTGAAGAAAAGGTAGTATTCAGATTAATGGTAGGCAGGATACAGGAATAGAGTAAATAAGGGTACCAAAGGAGAGATTCACAAAATATGTTTCAAAGGTAGAAACAGAGACCAAATCAGACTGCTGTGAGGAGTACTAGAACCTAATGACAGAAGGTTTCAAATGACAGTATACTTCTTCAAGAAGTGATGCTGGGAAAACTGGACAACTACATATAAAAGAATGAAATTAGAACACTCCTTAACACCAAACACAAAAATAAACTCAAAATGGATTAAAGACCTAAATGTAAGGCCATACACTATCAAACTCTTAGAGGAAAACATAGGCAGAACACTCTATGACATAAATCACAGCAAGATCCTTTCTGACCCACCTCCTAGAGAAAGGGAAATTAAAAAAAAAAAAAAAAAAAACGGGACCTAATGAAACTTAAAAGTTTTTGCACAGCAAAGGAAACCATAAACAATACGAAAACATAACCCTCAGGATGGGAGAAAATATTTGCAATGAAGCAACTGACAAAGGATTAATTTCCAAAATTTACAAGCAGCTCATGCAACTCAATATCAAAAAAACAAACAATCCAATCCAAAAGTGGGCAGAAGACCTAAATAGACATTTCTCCAAAAAAGATATACAGATTGCCAACAAACACATGAAAGGATGCTCAACATCACTAATCATTAGAGAAAAGCAAATCAAAACTACAATAAGGTATCACTTCGCACCAGTCAGAATGGCCATCATCAAAAAATCTACAAACAATAAATGCTGGTGAGGGTGTGGAGAAAAGGGAACCCTCTTGCACTGTTAGTGCGAATGTAAGTTTTACAGCAACTATGGAGAACAGTATGGAGGTTCCTTAAAAAACTAAAAAAAGAACTACCATATGACTCAGCAATCCCACTTCTGGGCAAATACCCTGAGAAAACCATAGTTCAAAAAGAGTCATGTACCACAATGTTCATTGCAGCTCTATTTACAATAGCCAGGATATGGAAGCAACCTAAGTGTCCATCAACAGACGAATGGATAAAGAAGATGTGGCACATATACACAATGGAATATTACTCAGCCATGAAAAGAAACAAAATTGAGTTATCTGTAGTGAGGTGGATGGACGAAGAGTCTGTCATACAGAGTGAAGTAAGTCAGAAAGAGAAAAACAAATACCGTATGCTAACACATATATATGGAATCTAAAAAAAAAAAAAAGTTCATGAAGAACCTAGGGGCAAGACGGGAATAAAGATGCAGATGTAGAGAATGGACTTGAGGACACGGGGAGAGGAAAGAGTAAGCTGGGACAAAGTGAGAGAGTGGCATGGACATATAAACACTACCAAATGTAAAATAGATAGCTAGTGGGAAGGAGCCACATAGCACAGGGAGATCAGCTCGGTGCTTTGTGACCACCTAGAAGGGTGGAAGGGAGGGAGACGCAAGAGGGAACAGATATGGAGATATATGTATATGTATAACTGATTCACTTTGTTATAAAGCAGAAACTAACACACCATTGTAAAGCAGTTATACTCCAATAAAGATATTTTTTAAAAATGAAAAGAAAGAAGACCTAACGCAAGCCTAATATCCATTCAATATTGTAAAATGGGGAAGCACTTTCTGCTACAGTGGATATAATTGTTTGGGAAAAAAGACTTTCTAACGTTTTTCTTTTTTTTTTTTTGAATTTTAGAAATTTATTTTTTATACAGCTGGTTCTTATTAGTTATCCATTTCATACATATTAGTGTATATATGTCAATCCTAATTTCCCAATTCATAACACTTTTCTTAAAATACTCCAATATATTATGCTGAAAACTCATTGTAAGGTTGCTAATTACAGACAGAATTCATAAGGAGTTGGACCTATCATGAGTGCATCTAAAAGGAGTTTCATTTTTGAAATACAAAAATAAGTCTGAAATAACTCAGGGAAATGCCTCAAGGAATAAGTAACCATTGATACAAACCTTGGAGGATTATCAATATCTGGATATAAATTTCCTTGCATTCTCTCATTACCTTGATCTCCCACATAGTTTCATGGTCTACAAGGCACATGGATATGACAAAGCCCAAAAAGTCTGAATGTCTGGATCCCCTGTGGCCATGGGACAAACTGAGAGTCCCTTTAGCCCAGTGCCAGTGCCAGGCCCTGCCCTGCCAGAAATTCAGTCCTATCTATTCAGTAGCATCCATGCCTCTGGTTCGTGGGGAAACCATCTATGTAAATGACACTTACTTAGGCTCCCCAAATGGTACACGCAACTTTCATGCCAGTTCAGGCAGCAATCATTTCCCTTTAGTCAGTCAGGGTTCAGTCAGGAAAACAGAAGCCATTCTGGGTATTTCAAGAAATAATTTATATCTTAAAGGGCAGGAATCCCAAGAAATTTCCACACGCATCAGAGTGAGTAATTCTCAGGACACCCAGTAGCCTTTTGCAAAATCTTACCTCCATCCTCTGCTGACGCTCAGTCACCTGCCTGTCACGACAACCAAAGATCAACAGCTCCTCCTTCTTTCCTACTTCTCCAAATTCACACATGAGCCTCACATTGGAGAACTCTAGACTGCAACCTGCTGACAAGGTAAACTGGGAAATATAATTTTTTTTTACATCTTTATTGGAGTATAATTGCTTTACAATGGTGTGTTAGTTTCTGCTTTATAACAAAGTGAATCAGTTATACATATACATATGTCCCCATATCTCTTCCCTCTTGCATCTCCCTCCCTCCCACCCTCCCTATCCCACCCCTCCAGGCGGTCACAAAGCACCGAGCTGATCTCCCTGTGCTATGCGGCTGCTTCCCACTAGCTATGTATTTTACATTTGGTAGTGTATATATGTCCATGCCACTCTCTCACTTTGTCACAGCTTACCCTTCCCCCTCCCCGTGTCCTCAAGTCCATTCTCTAGTAGGTCTGTGTCTTTATTCCTGTCTTACCCCTAGGTTCTTCATGACATTTTTTTCCTTAAATTCCATATATATGTGTGAGCATACGGTATTAGTCTTTCTCTTTCTGACTTACTTCACTCTGTATGACAGACTCTAGGTCCATCCACCTCATTACAAATAGCTCAATTTCGTTTCTTTTTATGGCTGAGTAATATTCCATTGTATATAATTTTTAACATTTCAGCCCTATAAGGCAGGATGGAGCTTAGAAGGGCAAGGATGTTGTTGAAAGCCAATAAACAACATCCAGCACACCTTTCTTCTCTTGACAACCCATAACTAAAACCATTCCCAAGAAATCAAGACTCATTCCCCCACCGTATTTTCATTGTGATGATTTCCCTCCAGAAACTCAACTGGGTGTTCCTTCTTCCCTAGTCTATGTTCTGCTGGGCCTTCTGCTCCCCCTTGAAAACCACACCTCACCTTCCAAAGAACCACTTTTCCAGAGTTTGAATAACAGTTTGTGCATTTTTGTGGGTGAAGAGGTGAAGGAGGAATGGTGTGGAGAGACTTTCACTAAACCCAAGATTAAGCCCCTAACATGAAAAGGATAGGTTGTACGATACATACTGAACAGTGCCCCAGTTAGCCAGCCAAGCACATACAAAAACAAAAGTGTGTACAGTACTTAACTTTGGCATATTCCAACCCAAAGAGAATCTACAGAGTGGGTAGAGATTTGGGATAGGCTTGTCCTCACTATTCCACTCACTCTCTGTATCCATTGTACACACTTGTTTTATAGAAATTCTCACTAGATTTTCAGCTACTTGAATGTAAGTATCATGCTTTGCTAATCTTTGTACCTCTGGTACATAATATAATAATACTTATATAGTAGGATTTCCTTGAATAAATGGAGCGGTAAGCTGGAGCTTGAAAAGTTTTCTACTGTATCTCCAAATGGCTGCTCAATGTTCCTATGTATATGTCACTTCAAACACAACATATCCAAAACAAAATCCATCTGTTCCTTAAATCTTTTTCCTCTCAACAGGTCAATAGTGATTTTTTTAACGATATAGTTCATCAAAAATGTAGGTAAATCCTAAGGTTAAGATGTTTTATGGTTTTACATGGCTGTTGAAGATGTTTTAGAAAAGACGTGAGAAAAATGGAAGGAGTAAAAATGTTCTAGGAAGATAGAAATGGAGATTGTTGGGCATTAGACAACAACTATTTGTGATCTAGCCAGAGGGATTGAGGGCATTTTTAACATATTTGAATATCTACTGATACTGAATGATAATATAATGGCATTTCCAGATTTACTTGATAATAATGTAAAAATTTAGAAGCAATTATACATATTATCACTCTTACCCCAAATTTCATGAAAAGCAAATCAATTAAAAATAGAAGACAATAAATTTACCACATTAGAAGAAAAGAAAGTGTGCCATCTAAAGACATTTCTGAGGAATCTCTAAAAGGTGGTAAACAGACAGAATCATATCTGCAGAGTCACAAAATTGAAAAAGCCTCAGTGTGAAACACATGCAGAAGAAGGTGGCATGCAGTTCTGGGAGTTCCACAGTCAACAGATAAAATAATAGGGAAGAGTCTGAAGGCAGCTTTGAAGATGCTAAACTGGTTAGTCCCTCCCACATCCTGCTAAACAGCTGCCAGGAGAAACATTGGGAACTGAGGTAAAGCACTGATGTCCGCTCCAGGGTCCAAGACCCAGGCGGTATCCATAGACAGAGGAACAGATAAAGAAGATGTGATACATATATACAGTGGAATATTAGCCATAAAAAAGAATGAAACAATGCCATTTGCAGCAACATGGATGGACCCAGTAATTGTCATACTGAGTGAAGTAAGTCAGAGAAAGACAAATAGCATATGATATCGCTTATATGTGGAATTTTTTAAAATGGTACAAATGAACTTATTTACAAAGCAGAAATAGAGTCACAGATGTAGAAAACAAACTTCTGGTTACCGGGGCAAAAGGCGGGGAGAGGGATAAATTGGGAGATTAGGATTAACATATACAATACTATATATAAAATGGATAACTAATAACTACTGTATAGCACAGGGAACTCTACTCAATATTCTGAGTGGATATATGTATATGTATAGCTGATTCACTTTGCTGTACACCTGAACCTAACACAACATTGTAAATCAACTATACTCTAATAAAAAAATAAAAGAAACTGACCCAAGGAGGAGCAGGGAACCTCCTTACCTCTCATCCAGCAGAGCATTCCACCCTTCCCATGCTATCATTAAAGGTGATCTACAGTTACTACAATCAGCATCTTCACACAAGTAACAAGGACAAAGATAAGAAAACAACTAAAACTTACTGAACATTTGAGTTAAAGCAATACCACTAAAGAATGGCACCAAATCCAACTAACTGATTAACTAACATCTGAGAAAAGAGGATTAATAGAACAAGGTGAGGGAAATGTCTTTAAGTAAAAATTTTATATAGTCATTAAGGGCTGAATTCCCCCAAAATTTATATCTTGAAACACTAACCCCCTAGTAACTCAGAATGTGATTGTATAGAATACTTGGAGATAGAGCCTTTAAAACAGTAATTAAGTTAAAATGAGGTTATTGGGTGGTCCCTAATCCAAGACTAGAGTCCTTATGTAAGTAGAGATTAGGACACATAAGGGAAAGCAGATATGTGCATACACAGAGGAAAGACCACTTGAAGAGGCAGCAAGAGGATGGACATCTGCAAGTGAAGGAGAGAAGCCTCAGAGGAAACTAACCTTGCTCAGCACCTTGACCTTGGACTTCCAGTCTCCAGAACTATGAGAAAATAAATTTCTATTGTTTAAGCCACCATGTCTATGGCTTTGTCGTGGCAGCCCTAGCAAATTAATACAATAGTGATAGTCTCAGAAATCAGAGGATATAGCCAAAAAGAAAAACAAACTAAAGGGTTTAGAAATTTAAAATGCTATTGTTGAATTTTTTTAAGTTATCTAAGTAGAATGGACATAGCTGAAGAATGAATTGGCGAGCTGGAAGCTCAAGCTGAGCAAGTCTCCCAAAATGCTGTGTAAAAGAAAAGTGAGACAGAAGGCAAGAAGGAAGAGAAGAAGACTTGGAGGACAGATCCAGAAGTTTCAGCGGCTGTCTGATAGGTATCCCAGAGCAAAAACAGAGATCACAGAAAAAAAGGAGATGACATAGAAGTTATTGAAGAAACTTCCCCAGAGATGAAGAAACATATGCATCTTTTCATTCACAGGGTCCATCAAGTGCCTATGAGAATGAATGAATGAACAACAGTAAATCACATCCACATGAAACTTCAAAACTCCAGTGATAAAATGAAAATCCTAAGCACTTCCAGAGAAGTGGAAAAGGTTAT
Source organism: Orcinus orca (assembly GCF_937001465.1). NCBI lineage: Eukaryota > Metazoa > Chordata > Mammalia > Artiodactyla > Delphinidae > Orcinus > Orcinus orca. The sequence goes on from NC_064563.1 coordinate 133,330,385, forward strand.
CAACTAAGGAATGAGAATTAGATTACTACCTGTCATTTCTCAGACCCAGCAACACTGGGTGTGAGAAAATGCTGGAATACTATGCTCAAAATTCTAAGAAAAATTAACAGTTGAACCTAGAATTCTATGTCAGCCAAATTTCAAGTGCAAACACAATAGAAAGATATTTTTAGATACAGAAGAACTCAGAAAACTTAATTGTTCATCCTTTCTGAAATAATTTTTCAAGATTTACTCCAAAAATTTTTTAAAGTAAATATAAAAAGAGGAAGCTTTGGAATACAATACATTGTAGCTATTTCAAAAATCATTGATTTTTTAAAATTTAATAACCATTTATAACCAAAATTACAAGAAACCTCAACATGTTAGGTACGTATGGGGTTAATCAAAGAGGGAGAAAGAAAAAGTGCACATCTCTTGTTTGGGAGTAATGTTTAGATACTTATTAACTCTAGACTTCACTTGAAAAACATAAGTTTGAAATGGTTCATTTCATAAGTATTCATTTTTGAGAAATATATACCTTGAGGGAGTAATTAAAGAAGAGAAATAAGGGGCCTTATTAAGATTACTAATCTCACCAAGTAGCTACTAATACATGTCTGATGGAGTGAAGAAAATGGGCCTATGAGAGGAGCAGAGAGCAATGACCTTCCTTAATTGCCCCTTCCATTTCTTGGCTCTCTGTTTTGGGAGATGGACAGTGCATTGGACAAAAGTATAGAGTTTAAGTCCCAGCTTCCCATTTATTAGCTGTGTGAGCTTAGTCACCATACTCACCTTCCCAGAACTATGGTTTGTCCATTGTTAAAGTGAAATTGATACCACCACGTAAAATTGCTGCATAAATAAAATAATATAAGCCTCTCTTGGGGACCAACCATGTGCACTTCTGGACAGGAATATAGAATGATGTCTAGACAGAGCCTGAGACCCTCCCCACTCCAAACAACCTTCTGGTTTTCCCTTCTTCCTCTTCTTTTTCCTCACTCTCCTTAGGAATAGTCAGCGATCCAAACTGTGGGACAGTCGTGCAGAGAAATTTTCATGGTGGGCTAGCTGCAGCCAGATCTCACTTTATCTTCCCCAGAACCCCTCAGGAGCTTCATCACAGCCCAGAGGACTTAGTGTAAAGGTCTGGTAGCTTCAGCTTAGCTTTGCCACTGGTCACCACAATCTTGAGGCAAAGAACTATTGTTTTCACAACCTCCTCAGTGGGTAGGACCTCAGAGAAGAGCTCTAGGATTCATTTCTTAATGCCAAAAGTAATAGAACTACAGAGGTATGTTCTTGCTGATTTAAAAGTTGCTTTTCGATATGTCAAATTCTCACCTATATTTGTTGTTGTTTTTTCTTTTTTTCTTTTTTTTGCGGTACGCAGGCCTCTCACTGTTGTGGCCTCTCCCGTTGCGGAGCACAGGTTCCGGACGTGCAGGCTCAGCAGCCATGGATCACAGGCCTAGCCGCTCCGCGGCATGTGGGATCTTCCCAGACCGGGGCACGAACCTACGTCCGCTGCATCGGCAGGCAGACTCTCAACCACTGCGACACCAGGGAAGCCCTGTAGTTTTGTTTTAAATGTTCCTCCTTATCTGTCTTTTCTTTACCATTTCCAAACCTAAGAACTGTGGGTTATCTATAATCAGCCTTTAATGTTTTCATTACCCTCAGTTGGTGAATATTTGAAGAAACTGGGAATTCTTTTTTTTTTAATAGACCTTTATTGAAGTATAATTGCTTCACAATACCGTGTTCGTTTCTGTTGCACAACAAGGTGAATCAGCCATATGCATATATATGTCCCCATATCCCCTCCCTCTTGAGTCTCCCTCCCATCCTCCCTATCCCACCCTTCTAGGTCATAGCAAAACACCGAGCAGATCTCCCTGTGCTATGCTGCTGCTTCCCACCAAAACTGGGAATTCTTGAAGCTCTGGTAGTTGCTTGAGAGAGAGTCAACAAATAACAGGGTACAGAAAAGCCTCAAGTAAAACTAGATGGGTATTACTGGGTACGCATGATGTAAGGATACACATAGTCTTTTATGTTGTGGAGTCAAAATGTGCCATCTGAACCGAATAAAAACTGTACAGTTTATTAGCTTAAAAAAAACCTGGTCGGGCTTCCCTTGTGGCGCAGTGGTTGAGAGTCCACCTGCTGATGCAGGGGACACGGGTTCGTGCCCCGGTCCGGGAAGATCCCACATGCCGCGGAGTGGCTGGGCCCACGAGCCATGGCCGCTGAGCCTGCGCATCCGGAGCCTGTGCTCCGCAACGGGAGAGGCCACAACAGTGAGAGGCCCGCGTACCGCAAAAAAAAAAAAAAAAGAGAGAGAAAGAAAGGAAATAAGGTCTTCCTTATTTTCCTTAGCAGTTACAAATTTACCTATTGGTATCAATCCAAATTAAGCAGAGAATAAGGTAAAGTTATTTTAAACATTTGGTAATTTGTGTTTTAAGTCCTACTGACAATATTAAGAAACCCATAATTTAAATCACAAATCATGTGAAATAGTCATTTTCTTTAAAAATGCTGGGTTTCTTGGCCTATGTTATAAAAAAAAAAATATTATAAGGGACCGATTACAGCAGGAATTTTATAGAACATTTGTGGAATGAAATATGTGAAGAATTTCTCTAGTTTATTTCCTTCAAATGAGCCACACCATAAAAGTGGTTACAACACACTTTTATATATGTAAATATATCCCTGGGCCCTCTTAATTGTTGGTAGACTAGGTTTGCTATGAAAGAACTGAAGAACTCCAGCTGGATTCTGTCCTCAATTGTTACTGAATGTTTGATTTAATTATCTAGCTGAGCTGCTGTAATTAGTATCCACAAACTTTGTCCTATGGTGACTTGAATTAGACTTTAGGGAAGGCTGTTACCATCTGGATGGGTCCTCTGAAATATAGCATTCCACCTGGGCAGCTAACCCCAGAAATTAATGTCCATTCAGTTTCCATTCCCTCCTCCTAATGTGTTTGTGTACTGTTCAATGACAACTGTAACATGTTTGTAGTACAAACAGTACTTTGAATTTGGGGTTTAGATCTCTTCAGGCTTTCTCATGTGGCTGGAATGTTGGCATGGCTCAGAAAACAAAAGTCAACTTAAAAAAAAAAAAGTTGGTTCTTCCAGGAAGAAAGAGATGGCTATCCAGCTTGACAAATGCAGTGTAATGTGAACAGGGCAGCAGGGCTAATTCTGTTAAGCGACCGCTACAGGCCTTTGCTTGTCTTGGACTTTCAGCCTTTTGCTGCATGCAGGGTGGGCCTTGTTAAACTGCCAGTTCCACAATTTTATATCCAAAGGCTTTTGACCATTTTATATCAGGCTTTGCTTCTCCGTTGTGATTTTTCAACAGCAAAGTTCAAAGTGCTCTGGGACTTTTGTTTCTGAGGCCGTGATAACACTTAGCAGACTAGGTGATTGTTGTTTGCTGAATGCAGGCTTAGAAATGGGGTTCTAAGAGGAAAACATAATCGAATAAAATCATTGATTTGGATACGACAGTGGGCTTTGCTAATTTCTGTTGGCTGGTACTTTTTTAAAGTTTGAGTTGGTCATCGGATCTCTGTTTCCACTGAACCGTTTCAGAAACCAGAATACAAGGCTGAGTTTCAAGGTGAAGAGCAGTGTGGGGTTATCTTTCTACTGCCGGGGCATTCTCCAGCTCGGCAAGGTTCTCGACATTGTGGAGATGTGTATTAAGCACTTACATTACCTCATCTGTGTCAAGCTTAACTGAGGCACAGATCATTTAAAAAGTAGCTCCAAGTCCTGAGGCCCAGTGCTGAAAATCTAAGAGCTGAAAATCAATGTCACTCGATGGATACAAATCAGCAAGCCTCATTCAGCACACATTTATTAAATACCTGTAATGTATTAGACACTCTACTAACCATGTGTCCCATATTGTGCAAAACAATAAATAAACATCCAGTTAAAAGTTTCTAAAAATGACCAGATCTCCAACCAGCTCCATCAGAACCCTCAGACAAGTTTATATACTAAGCAGATTGCTGAATCCTACCCTAGATCTACTTAACCAGACTGAGGGGGAGGCTAATTTTGTATTTCTAACATGCTCCCCAGTGATTCTTATGACTAATGTTTGAAAACTATTCTAGGCCCATGACACTCAAATCTGGCTAAATATTTGAATCACCTGGTGAATTTAAAACCACCCAAGGGGTGGTGTGATGAACTGGGAAATTGGGAGATTGGGTTTGACATATATACACTAATATGTATAAAATGGAAAACTAATAAGAATCTGCTCTATAAAAAAATAAATAAAACTCTAAAATTTAAAACAAACAAGCAAAACCACCCAAAGACATAGTACCACAGCAGATGGATTAAATCAGGCCCTCTGGAGGGAAGAGGGTTCCTGGAATCAGTTTGTGTTTGTTTTTGTTTTTGTTTTTTAAGAGCTCTTGGAGTGATTCCCGTACGCAGTCAAGGCTGAGAAGAAGCCTGGACAGTAAGCCTTACAGGAATTCACAAGAGAGAGAAATGACTCCCATCTGGGGAAGGCGGGTGCTACCTTTAGTTTCTTCTCATATCTTGTAAGAGACATTATGTTCTCTTTGGAAAGTGTCTGTGTATGGGTTTATTACTGTTAATAAAATGAAATACTTATACAGCATCCATCTAAGAAATAGAGTATTTTTATAAACACTACTTAATCTCATTTATCCTCAATTCATCCCTTGTAATGTAATTAGAAGAAGAATTTATTACTGTCCCCAATACAAATAAAGCAGAAGATCAGTACTTTGCCCGAGATTACACAGCAAGTTCATTCTAAAAACCTGACTCCACTGAGTTTGCTTCCAAGAAAAGTTTTTTTAAAAAAAATAGTCTTTAAACAGTGCTGGTTGAAATGAACCTATTCAATTCTGAAAATTATTCAAATATACATTTTGCACATGCATATCCCATAATAGACTGTCTTTCTTTTGGCATTCTTTCTTTTGTTTGTAAATGAGGGGATATCCTGAAGGTTTGACAATCTTTTTATTTCCCTGTTTTACTGTCCCCATAAGTCAATAGCATTGAGTAAACTAATGGGCTTACTCAGTTAAGGTTTTCACCTGTCCAGTTTTCCCAGAGCTTTCCCAGTTTTAGTACTGAAAGTCCCATACCCAATAAACCACTCAGTCCTGGGCAAACCTGGACAGTCTCTATCAAAAGTGGAAGTAGCCATGCTTTAAGGATCATGGAACCTGAGAATTTGCATTTCTAAAAGTTCCTATGTGATGCTAATGCATAGATGGGATGCAAGATCATACTTTGAGAACGAGTACTAGAGGTGCTAGGTAGACTTCAAGCTGAGCATAGGTAACAGGCGGTATAGATGGTGTCTTGGCACCAAAGAGCTAGAAGCAGACCACATTAGGTAGAGATGTAGCCTGGGGGCCAAGGCTAACATGGCAGGACCCAGGCTATAAGGACCTGGAGTACTAGACAGATAATGACAAGAGGACCTCCATTATAAAGAAGTATGACCAAGACCTTTCTACTAGATGTAGGTGCAAGGTGGCTCCTCAACCTTAGATCAAGGCAAAATTCAGTTCCGGGGCAACAATGCAAGGTCACAGACTTAATGTCCAGTCAGTGAAGCTATTGATTAGGAATTCTTAAAGATCCCCTAACAAGAATAAAAGTATGGGGACCAACCATCCTTGTTGCCCAGGACTTTCCTGATTTTAGCACTGAAAGGCCAAGGCCTGGGTAATTCCTCGGTCCTAGGACAGTTGATCTCAGGAGACTGGAGCCCAGGTCCACCTCCATCTCTTGGTCAGATGGCTGCAGCCATAGGAAAGGAAGGCACAGGTAGGAAGAGAAGAGTCCAGCTGGAGATAGAAGCACAGAACAAGGATGGTCATTTCAGCCCATGGCCTTCAAGAGAGGGAAAAAGGGCACCCAGGAAAGTAGTCTATAAATGTTGAAATGCATTTGCTTTAAATGGTCAAAAAACATTAAATGACTCCACAGGCCTTCAGTTTTTCTAAACTCATGAAAGGGGAAAAGTTCAGCACAAACAGAATAATCCAGACACCCCATAGATGGAAGTCACTCTCACTGCCTTTTGACAATCATCACACACACTTAAGATCCCACTGTAAGTATAACCTTAAAGGGCCCTGATATGTGCACACACACTCCAATAGGGAAAAATTTTTGTAAATATTGGCAGGTATCCCGTGTTATTTTGGGTCCCCACCATAAAAAAAAAAAAATTTAGCTAAGTAAACACAGTTCAAGATGACTGAAACATGAAAGAATATTTAAATCTAGGAAAAGAGTCTCTCTGGTTGAAAAGTGATTTTACCTAAGATCCTTAGTGCAATCAGCTAGCATGCCAGAGCCATTCAAATCTCTCCAGGACTGAATATTAATTAACATTCCACCAGAATGGCGAGCACGAGGCCACTATGGACAACAGCACATCCTACGAGTAACAATAGATTTTTAAGTTGTTCTTCGTGAAGGTCATCCACAAACTGTATAAAAATAAATTGACAACAGAAAATTTTCCAACTGTAACAAGGATCATCACTAAGGAAAGTACCAAAACCAGCATAAAGAATCCACAAGCCAATGCTGAACTAACCCATCTTTCCAGTGACCAAGTAAACCTTGCTAAATGCGGCATACATGGAAATAATCTCCTCAGTCATACTTAAAATAGTCACTATGGTGATGAACTTCAGCCTAAATGGATGAGGAAGAAGAGTGCCCCAGTATGCTGATTTTTCATGGATTGAGAAGAAATTGATATAACCAAGGTCTTCAAAATGCAAGTATGGGGACTTCCCTGGTGGTCCAGTGGTTAAGGCTTCACCTTCCAATGCAGAGGGTGCCAGTTAGATCCCTGGTCAGGGAGCTAAGATCCCACACGCCTCGGGGCCAAAAAACCAAAACATAAAACAGAAGCAATATTGTAACAAATTCAATAAAGACTAAAAATGGTCCACATCAAGGAAAAAAAAACAATCTCTTTTAAAAAATGCAAGTATGTTCCTCCTGGACGAGCCATTCGTCTGATAAATTGCAACGCCCTCACAGAGCCCTAGTGAGACGCCCTCACAGAGCCCTAGTGAGGAAGACGCCCTCACAGAGCCCTAGTGAGAGTTCAGAGCAGACAAGAAGATTGAAAATCTCCCAGATAATCTTGGAAAGAACACCAAATAAACATGAGATTACTCACTCATGCAATCACTCATTCAACAAATAGTTATTAAGTGGCATCTATATGCCAGATCCGAGGTGCTATGGATATTCATGCTTGTGTCTCCCCCAAATTCATATGTTGAAGCCCTAATGCCCAATGTGATGGTATTAGGAGGTGAAGCCTTTAGGAGGTGATTAGGTCATGAAGGTAGAGCCCACATGATGGGTTTAGTGCCTTTATAAGAAGAAACACATGCAAACTTGCTCTCTCTCTCTCTTCCATGTAAGGATACAGTGAGAAGGTGGCCATCTGCAAACCAGGAAACAGGCCCTCACCAGACATTGAATCTGCTGCTTTCACGTTTAATGTACCACTAAGAAGTAAAGGATGTAGGTGGCTCTAACACCTACTAGACTCTACGACCTACTAGGTGAACACTCACAATAGCCATGCTAATTCTAAACAATACATTTGGGGGAAAAAAATGGAAGCTTAAGGGTTTTGTTTTGTTTTTCTTCCAAATTGAGAAGTTCCTAGACATTGAAAATGAAATGTTCTGCTCATTTGGAGGAAATCCCTAGACAGGTGGCTGGCAGAGGTCCCACCTCCCAGTATGGAAAAGCCTACGAGCAGAAGATCTGCCTGCTCCCAGCCAGAGAGTAGGCCTTTCCTCCGCCAAGGTCTAAGCCAGGCTTTGCCTCCCTGAATTCTTGCCAGAGGGTGGTCCTCCATGTAGGTCTATTAAATTCTTCTTTTAAAACCTAAGTTAACCAGAGTCAACTTCTGTATTTGAAACCAAGAATCCTGGGTATGGTACATCCACACAATTATAGGAGAAAATATCTTCAAAATATTTTTTAATGGGTGGGTAGAAGATAGAAAGGGGTGAGAGAGGAAGGCAGAAGGAAGGGAAAAACAAATATTCCATCCATCAATGGAAAAAAAAAACCTTTGAAAATGTGTATTGTCTTCTACTCTGATTTCTTTTGGATGCAACTTATGGGTCCACGAGCCAATAACCACTGGTATTCAGTATATTAATAGACATCAAGTTGTGGGGACAGAAGGGATACAACATGATGTCATGGCTACACAAACAGCAGCAGGTTGATAACTTAAAGTTACAGAAAAGAACAGTATCGCCTTTCAAATAGTAATTGGTCCCTGACATCTACATGCCAAGTATTGTCAGACTCATGTCCATGGCTGTAGGTATTCTACGTCATTTTCAGTATTTGGGCACAAGTTAATGGAAAACAAAAAAACACTGTTTAGTTCAGATTCTTCTTTTTTAATGCAATCGGCATTGTATAAATGTTTACTTTAAAAAATTTTTTTTGCAGGGGGAATAGGGCTTAATTTATTAGCAAATTGCTAGGGGGAATTTATTAACTACACGATTTCTTTTTTAAAAGGTTCATATATTATGCAGCTCTTCCAGACTCTAAAAGCACAAATTATTGTGCTTAAGGCCTTTGATTTTCAGTTCTTCAGCATAAACCTCACATAGCAAGGCACAGACACTGGGCATTTCTCCCTGGAGTCACTTTGCCTTATTATCAGGGCTGGACTTAAGTATCCTTCCCTGGAAGGGGCACAAAATCTCACATTATAGGACAAACATTCTGGAACCAGTACAAAGAGGCACAGTCATGTTGCAGGATGCGGTTTCAGCCAAAGGTGATATGATCACAAGGCTAGGTTAAGAGAGGAAATGACAATCAGTTGTCTTGAGTGTGTTCCCAATACCTGGAGTCTCCCTGCTCTTTTTCCTTTCTAACTCTGCAAGTCTCACTTACCACTGATGGGAATAATTAGTAATAAGAGCCGGAAGCAAAAGCTTTGGGACACTTGAGCTCTTTTGAACACAATGTAATAATAGTAATAAACTCACAAAAGAATCACTGAATTGAGGGCAGATTCTATTACACCAAAGAACCTGTACTATGATATTAATTAAGAAGATTGTTCTAAACTATATACTATACTCAGAGTTAAAACTCTCTCAAAACATCCTGCTCCACCTAAGAACCATTAACTCTCCGGTTTTCACACCTGGGTGACAGGTATTCACACTCTGGATCTTTGATCTGACTCACTTTTCCATCATTAGAAGATTCAACATACAGGTGTTACACTACATGCAGAAGATTATGTTAATCATAATCATTCATTCATTGATTCATACATTCAAGCAACGACTGAATTGTGTGCCTGCTCACAAGGAACTGAAATTCAGATTCAGCTCATATATTTTGAGTATCCACCATTTAATAGGTATTGAGCTGAACACTTTATGTAGGCACTGATCACATGCTAGGTATTGAGCTAGTTACTTTAAGGAGTTATCTCATCTGTTCATAACAACCTTTGCAGTAGGCACTAGCATTTTCTTTTACAGATAGCAAACTGAGACTCAGAAAAGTTAAGTGACTTGTCCAAAGTCATATAATCATCCAAGCTTTAAAATTGGTCTTTTAGCCCTAAGTCCTCTGGCTCTTTCCAACTGGTAATATTTTCTGTCTCATGATCCTGCCTTAACATCCTTGCTCTATGTAAAAGGGTGTCTGATCAGGAAGAAAGAAAGCCACTTAGACTTTGATCAGGAAGAAATGAAACCACTAACTGTTGGAATCAGCTTTGCCCATGAGCTGATAGATTAGTTCACACCACCTCAAGCAAACACAAACCCCAGAGACATGGCACACATCAAATCTTTTCAGTTCTTGGGAGCATGGTGCCCAAAGGCTGCTACTTATAACTGCAGCAGAGACATATAAACAGATGGATGTGACATATTCCAGAAATGGCAGTTACATAATTTCTAGATTTTTCTAACTGACTCTTACAACTTGTCCAAGACTGAGAATGATTTACCAGGTTCATCCCAACAGGATAATCAAAAAGAAATCATTTCCCAATTAAACAAGTACAAATTTAATTATACCTCTTTCTTGGCTCCATTATTTTGAAATTTCTAACTCGGTGAGGTTTTTAACTTTATTTTTTTCTTTTTAATTTGTGGAAAGAGGCCATATACACATGTTTAGGTAAGAGCATAGGTTCTGAAATTAGACTGCCTGGATTCAAACCCTGGCTCTATTACCTAGTGGTTATGGAAAAAAGCATATTGCTTTACTGGGATTCAGCTTCCTCATCCATAAAATGGGTATAAAGTGCTTAGAACAAAATCTGGAATATACTAAATAAATGCTTCCCTTTTTTTTTTAATTCTACTAGTATAAAGGAATATACAATTAAACCCATCCATGTCCTCCAGTTTCTACTACAGTTTGGGATAAACTGTAGTATCAGTTTAGGTAGATAAATGATAGATAGATAGATAGATAGATAGATATAGAGATGGGTATAGATAGAGACAGATAAAGAGAGAATCTATGTATACGTAGTTATTCTACGTATACAGGCATACCTCGTTTTATCATGCTTCGATTTACTGTGCTTTACAGATACTGAGGGGGTTTTTTGGTTGGTTGGTTGGGTTTTTTTTGCGGTACGCGGGCCTCTCACTGTTGTGGCCTCTCCCGTTGCGAAGCACAGGCTCCGGACGCGCAGGCTCAGCGGCCATGGCTCACGGGCCCAGCCACTCCGCGGCATGTGGGATCTTCCCGGACCGGGTCATGAACCCGTGTCCCCTGCATCGGCAGGGGGACTCTCAACCACTGTGCCACCAGGGAAGCCCGATACTGCGTTTTTTACAAATTGAACGCAACCCTGCTTCATGCAAGTCTATCAGCACCTTTTTTCCAACATTTGCTCACTTTGTGTCTGTGTCACATTTTAGTCATTCTCACAATGTTTCAAACTTTTTCATTATTATTATATTATATTATTATATGTGTTATAGTGATCTGTGATCAGTGATTTTGATGTTACAACTACAACTCACTGAAGCCTCAGATGATGGTTAGCATTTTTTAGCAAAGTATTTTTAGTTAATGTATACACATTGTTTTCTTAGACATAATGCTATTGCACACTTAATGGACTACAGTGCAAACGTAACTTTTATATGCACTGGGAAACAAAAAATTTGTCACTCTCTTTATTGCTATATTTTCTTTATTGCAGGGGTCTGGAACCAAACCCACAATATCTCTGAAGTATGCTTTTATACAGTCACAGACAGACACAAATACATATACTTATGTATACATATTTATATATAATGTGCATATGACTTGCGTGCATGTTCTACTTTTTCACAAATATAAGTACACCATACACGTTGATTTTCTCCTTTAAAATATTTTTGAAGATATTTCTATATTGACACATTTATATCTACCACATTCTTCTACAAGTGATGCATAATATTCTATTTTATGGATATACCATAATTTATTTAACTAGGTTCCTACTGACAGATATTCAAGGTGTTTCCAATATTTTGCTACCTAAAAAACAATATTATAATGAGCATCCTTGTGCATACATGTGAGAGCTTATCTGTAGAAAACTCTCAGAAGAGTGAATTTTGGGTTGAATATTCTGTGTATTTTCAATTACTATGGATATTGCCAACTACTTTCTTAAAAAGTTGAGCGAGTTTAACCACCAGCAAAACATGAGAGTCTTTGTTTTTCAATACCTTTGTCAAGATGCACTTTTCAATGCCAAATTAGTAGGAGAATACTAATGACATTTTATTATAATCTGAATTTGCATTTAACCTATGAGTGAATTGGGTATATTTCCAATGTTTACATATTTTAATTTCCTTTTCAAAATTGGTTTTAGGTCACCTGCTCCAAAGATGGTTATTGATACTTGAATTTTGTAGAAGACATATGCTGGTTCTCCTGTAGATTATTCTTCAGTAGTTGAAATTGGCAATACATGCTTCTTTGAAATTCAGTGCTGCTGAGCATAAATTCATGGTATTTATTAAAGAAAAATGTATCAGTACCTACATTTTTCATTCCTATCATGAGGAGTTACAGGTGAGGAGGAAGACATCTATACCTATGTCACACTACCTCAAAAGAGGCTTGACAAGATTTTGATTTTTTGTGTGTGTGTGTATTTTTAACAAGGATTCCCATTTTTAATAAGTACTTGAAGGTGATTCTAATGCACTGCTAGCGTTGAAAAGTACTAGTCGCTAGGATTCCCCTGGTGGCGCCAGTGGTTAAGAATCCTCCTGCCAATGCAGGGGACACGGGTTCGAGCCCGGGTCCGGGAAGATCCCACATGCTGCAGAGCAACTAAGCCCGTGCACCACAACTACTGAGCCTGCCCTCTAGAGCCTGCAAGCCATAACTACTGAGCCCACGTGCCACAACTACTGAAGCCCGCGTGCCTAGATCCTGTGCTCCACAACAAGAGAAACAACCTCAATGAGAAGCCCGTGCACCTCAACAAAGAGTAGACCCCGCTCGCCACAACTAGAGAAAGCCCGCGCGCAGCAATGAAGACCCAATGCAGCCAAAAATAAATAAATAAATAAATTTATAAAAGAAAAAAGAAACTACTAGTTGATGTTACAAACTCACATGGATATATTTATTATAAATCCCCTGCCACCTTTCTGCCAATATACTCTAAGATGTATTCTTTTGACATTCTTTTTTAATATTATTTTCCATTATGGTTTATCACAGGATATTGAATATAGTTCCCTGTGCTATACAGTAGGACCTTGTTGTTTATCCATCCTATATATAATAGTTTACATCTGCTAATCCCACATTCCCAGTCCTTCCCTCCCCGACCCAAGATTTTGACTTGATGCTATATGAATATAAAGAGAAATTCTCCATCCCACACCTTGGTCCAAAACTTGAGTTAAAAGTACTTCTGAAATTGGAATATGAATTTGAGAATTGCCAGATCTAAGTGGTGAAACCTCTCTGAGGTGAAACTCTGCTGAGTTCTTACATACCTTAAATAATTAGTGGACAGACAGCAAAAGAACATCCTTAATTTTTCTTCCATAGAAGATCTTCCAAAGTTGATGCTGACAGGTTACTTGTGCCCTAGGAAATTCCTTGCTTTCATTCTTCATATTCCTTGAAAAGCATTCTATTGTCCCATTTTAACTTCCAATAGAGAATTTTCCAAACATCGGAAGTAAAAGAACATGAAGCAAACAAATTTATTTTATTTGTCTGAAACAGAGTGTCTTCTAATATCAAGAGTAAATTCCTTGGGATTGCTGGGTCGTATGGTAGTTCTATTTGTAGTTTTTTAAGGAACCTCCATTCTGTTCTCCATAGTGGTTGTACCAATCCATATTCCCACCAGCAGTGCAAGAGGGTTCCCTTTTCTCCACACCCTCTCCAGCATTTATTGTTTCTAGATTTTTTGATGATGGCCAGTCTGACTGGTGTGAGATGATATCTCATTGTAGTTCTGACTTGCATTTCTCTAATGATTAATGATGTTGAGCATTCTTTCATGTGTTTGTTGGCAATCTGTATATCTTCTTTGGAGAAATGTCTATTTAGGTCTTCTGCCCATTTTTGGATTGGGTTGTTTGTTTCTTTGTTATTGAGCTGCATGAGCTGCTTGTAAATTTTGGAGATTAATCCTTGATGGTCCAGTGGTTAGGACTTGGAGCTTTCACTGTCATGGCCCAGGTTCAATCCCTGGTCAGCGAACTAAGATCCCACGAGCCATGTGGCACGGCCAAAAAAAAAAATTGTAAATTTCTTATTTTTATTTTTCTATCAGCTATTAAAAATAAAACATAAAATGTACATTCATATGCACTATTTAGGGTGTTATAGGCATGACTGTTTTTGAAAAAAAGGTTTTAAAAATCTATTGCTTATTTATGGTTTAACATAATATGGTATGGTATAACACCTACTTACAAAAATGTGAGACTATAAATAAACATGACGAAAAATTATATATATATACATACATATACATGGTACATATTCATTCACAAATATCACAAAGTCTATATCTTCCAAAACAGTTGATTTGACAGGCTTTAATTTTTTAAGTTCCTCATTGGGAATTTTATTCATAGTCAATATTATGCAATTTTAAATAACCTTAACCATGGCTGGTATTCATTCTTTGAAAACGGGATAGTTTTCTCTAGCTACCTATTGCCTTTCTCTTCACCCCTCACATTAGCTTAACCTTCCATATAATCCCTGACCATATAATCCTATACAGAAATGTACATGTAAATATGTCTACATATATGAGCATTGTTATTTTACAAAAGGGGATCGTATAACTTCTATACCTTGCTCTCCTCACTCAGAAATATATTCAGGGACTTCCCTGGTGGTCCAGTGGTTAAGACTCAATGCTTCCAATGCAGGGGGCCTGGGTTCAATACCTAGTCAGGGACCTAGATCCCACATGCCGCAACTGAAGATCCCACATGCCTCAATTAAAGACCCAGCACAGCCAAATAAATAAATAAATAAATATTTTTAAAAATATATATATATATATCCAGAGAAAAACATGGCTCAAAAAGATACATGCATCCCAATGTTCATTGCAGCGCTGTTTACAATAGCCAACACATGGAAGCAACCTAAATGTCCATGGACAGATGAATGGATAAAGATGTGGTACATATATAAAATGGAATATTACTCAGCCATTAAAAAGAATGAAATAATGCCATTTGCAGCAACATGGATGGACCTGGAGATTATCATACTAAGTGAAGTAAGTCAGACAGAGAAAGAAAAATATCATGTGATATCACTTAGATGTGGAATCTAAAAAAAAAAAATGATACAAACGAACTTATTTACAATACAGAAATAGATTCACAGATTTAGAGAACAAACTCATGGTTACCAGGGAGAGAAGGGTGGAGGGGGAGAGATACATTGGGAATTGGGGAATGACATGTACACACTGCTATATTTAAAATAGAAAACAAAAAAGGACCTACTGTATAGCACAGGGAACTCTGCTCAGTACTCTGTAATAACCTAAGTGGGAAAAGAATTTGAAAAAGAATAGATACATGTATATGTATAACTGAATCAATCTGCGGTACACCTGAAAGTAACACAACATTGTTAATCAACTATACTTCAATATAAATTTTTAAAAAATTTAAATACCTTGTGGAAAATACTATAGGTCAAGAGATATAACACTAATGCATTATTTCTAATGAGGTTTTTGCCACTACAACATAAAGCCTTACACACTGATGCATTTCTTTCTGTGGAACAGAGTCCATGGACTGGGCAAAAAAAGCATACATATTTTTTTTAATTTAATAGATGTTGGCAGATGGATTTCTCCAAACCTATAACACCTCATATTTCTACCAGCCATGACCATGAGAGTAATCCTTTCCCTAAATCACCACCAGTAATAGTTATCAAAGTTCTCCTCCATTCCTGTCAGTCTGATGTAAAATGACATTTTATTTTTACTTTTATTTGAATTTTGCTTGCTAATAATGAATTTGAGAATCTTTTTATAAATGTATTGGCCATTTGGATTCACTACTCTTTGCCCATTTTTCAGTTGGGTTGTTTCTCTTTTTGTAAAATATTTAGCTGTTTGGACAAATCAGTTACAAATATTTTATTCTAAATTGAATGTTCATCTGTTATTTTTTATGGTATCTTTTGTCATATCAAGGTTCTTAGCTTTTATAAATTTAAACATGTCTCTCTTTTTATAGCTTCTGGATTTCTATAGCTCCTCAGTGCATAGATTTTATACATTCAGTTTTTAGGTCATCTTACATGACTTTTGCAATTTTATTTTGACCAGGTAAGCTTTTCAGCCATTGGAATTTAAATTTAAATGTAGAATAAGATAGGGACATACTTTTCTTCCAGATGGGTAGTCTGTTGTCTAAACATCATTTGTTAAATAGTTGATTGATTTCTCACTAAAATGATCTACCACTTTAGAAATATATTCAACTATCATCTACACTGGACTCTACTTCTTCATTGTTTCTTCTATTCTTTTACCAATACCACATGACTGAGATGCAGTAGCTTTATTATACATGTTAATACCAGTAAGATAAGAGCTCTCACAAATCTCCCTTGCATATTTTCTTAGCTATTCTGGTGCATCTGTTCTTCAATATGAACTTTAACCTTCTTTGACCAATGATCCTCCCAAAAAACACCAATTCTTATTTTAGTGCATTATGCTTACACATTTATTAGGTGTATGTATTTGATGTTTGTATTATTAAGTACTCCTGTTCCACAGGTATGCTTTCCATTGTTCAAATCTTACTTAATTTGTTTCAGTAAGATTTTATCATTTCCCTTACAGAAAAAATTTGTCTCTTATTCAGTTAATTCTTAAGTATTTTACATTTTTCAATGACTATAAATAGGAAATCTTTCCCATTTCTGTTTCTAAGTATTTTGCTAAAGTACATTTTGAAAATTATTGCTTTAAAAAAAATTTATCTTGTATCCATGCCCTCACCAAGTTCTTCTTTTTAAATCTGGTGATATTTACTAGGGCATCTCGGATTTTCTAGGTATACAATATCATCATCAAAAAGAGATCACTTGGACTTCCCTGGTGGCGCAGTGGTTGA
The DNA here is from genome assembly GCF_937001465.1 of Orcinus orca. Classification (NCBI taxonomy): domain Eukaryota; kingdom Metazoa; phylum Chordata; class Mammalia; order Artiodactyla; family Delphinidae; genus Orcinus; species Orcinus orca. The sequence continues at coordinate 133,347,111 of NC_064563.1, forward strand.
GAGTCCGCCTGCCGGTGCAGGCGACATGGGTTCGTGCCCCGGTCTGGGAAGATCCCACATGCCGCGGAGTGGCTCGGCCCGTGAGCCATGGCCGCTGAGCCTGCGCATCCGGAGCCTGTGCTCCGCAGCGGGAGAGGCCACAGCAGTGAAAGGCATACCAAAAAAAAAAAAAATCATTTTATTACTTTTTTCAAAGTTCATATCATTTTTTTTTTCATTTTGGCTGCGCTGCATGGCTTGCAGGATCTTAGTTCTCCGAACAAGGATTGAACGCAGGCCCATGCCAGTGAAAGTGCTGAGTCCTCACCACTGGACCACCAGGGAACTCTCAATATATCATTTATTTTAGTTTCTTACCTTCTATATCCACTAGCACCTCCAAGATAATGTTAAGTATGATGGTGGTAGTGGATATCCCTATCTAGTAACTAATTTAATTAAAATAGTTTTTGTGTTTTAAAATTTAAAGCATTTGCTGAGTGGTTTATATTTTCTTATTTCATGATCTATCTTCCTTAATAATTTTATTAGAAGTAACTAATGATTTCTATCAAATGCCTTTTAAGCATCTATTGATAAAATTTCATTTTTTTCTTCAATGTGTTGATATAATAGATTATGTTGATAGATTTCCTGACACTGAAGAACTCCTGAAAATCTGAGATGGGGAATCTGCTCTGTAAAATGCATTGCAGGTACTGTTTGGTAAAATTTATTAAGAATTACCCTCAGACTTCCCTGGTGGTCCAGTGGTTAAGATTCTGCCTTCCAATGCAGGGGGCGAGGGTTCAATCCCTGGTTGGGGAACTGAGATCCCCCATGCCTCCCAGTGTGGCAAAAAATTAAAAAAAAAAAAAAAAAAAAGAATTACCCTCTACACTACTTAGTGATTTATGGGTTTTTTGGTTGGCCATCTTTAGCAAGTTAATTTTAAAGTAATTTTGGCTTGAAAAAGTGGATTTGAAAGATTTCCTTCAACTGTTCAAATAATACTGCAGTTATCTACTTTTTAAAGATTAGCTAAATCTGTTATGAAAACGTCTGATCATGGTGCCTTTCTCAATGTTAAAGTTATAATCATCTTTCCTATATTACCTTTAAAATTTAATCCAATCTTAGGTCAGTTTTGTTAACTTTTATTTTGTTAGGAAATCCTTTATTTTTTTCTAGGTTTTTTGAATTTATTACTCTAGAGTGCATACATTTATTTGTTTGTTTTGTTTTTTATTTAACATCTTTATTGGAGTATAATTACTTTACAATGTTGTGTTAGTTTCTGCTGTATAACAAAGTGAATCAGCTACATATACATATATCCCCATATCCCCTCCCTCTTGTGTCTCCTTCCCACCCTCCCTATCCCACCCCTCTAGGTGGTCACAAAGCACTGAGCTGATCTCCCTGTGCTATGGCTGCTTCCTACTAGCTATCTATTTTACATTTGGTAGTGTATATATGTCAGTGCTATTCTCTCACTTCATCCCAGTTTACCCATCCCCCTCCCCATGTCCTCAAGTCCATTCTCTATGTCTGTGTCTTTATTCCTGTCCTGTCCCTAAGTTCATCAGAACCTTTTTTTTTTTTAGACTCCATGTATATGTGTTAGCATATGGTATTTGTTTGTCTCTACATTTTTATATTATAATTATTTTAAATTTCTCTCTATATGTGTTTATGTTTCTTTTCTTGTTCTTAATATTTACTCCTTTTCTAACTTCCTTAATCAGTGCTATAAGGTGCTCATCTATTTTATGGGTATTTTTAAATTTTCTTTTGGATTTGTTTTTCTATTTTCTAATTTTTTATTTGTTATTCATTAATTTTAGATTTCATTTCTTATAACATATCTTTTGGTTTACTTTGGACTTCTCTTTCTAATTTCTTAAGTGGAGTTATTATTTTCATCTGTTTTGTTTTCTCCTTTAATAATGATGGCATTAAAAGTAAAAATCTGGGCTTCCCTGGTGGCATAGGCGTTGAGAATCTGCCTGCTAATGCAGGGGACACAGGTTCGAGCCCTGGTCTGGGAAGATCCCACATGCCGCGGAGCAACTAGGCCTGTGAGCCACAACTACTGAGCCTGCGCACCTGGAGCCTGTGCTCCCAACAAGAGAGGCCGCAATAGTGAGAGGCCTGCGCACCGCGATGAAGAGTGGCCCCCGCTTGCCACAACTAAAGAAAGCCCTCGCACAGAAATGAAGACCAAACACAGCCAAAAATAAATAAATAAATAAAAAGCCAAGCATTTGAAGCCCTTTTAAAAAAAAAAAAGAAAGAAAGAAAGTAAAAACCTTCCTGAGTACAGATTTTGATAGCTTTCAAAGGTTTAGATATGAAATGTTCTCCTTTACACTGTTTTCAACACAGTCTGTAATTTCACTTTTAATATTTTATTTGATCCAAAGATTATCTAGAAGTATACTTTTCAATTTCCAAAGAAACTGAAATTTTAAGCCAACTTTTTATAATTGTTTTTCAATTTTATTGAATTTGAACTACAAAATTTCTACTTTAAAATTATTGAAGTTTAGGGACTTCCCTGGCTGTCCAGTGATTAAGACTCCAAACTTCCACTTCGGGGGGCACGGGTTCAATCCCTGGTCAGGGAACTAAGATTCCACATGCCACACAGTGTGGCCAAAAATATAAATAAATAAAATAAAAGTATTGAACTTTAAAAACTTCCAGCCACTCCCCACAGCAGATACTGATGAGCTAACAATGGAAGTCACCCTGGGCCCCCTTAATGAGATTGGGTGATAGCTCCATGACCCCAACTAGGTAGGGTCTATGAGGCCCATGCCAGCCTAAAGAAGCTACAGAAGACAGACCTTCAGCCTTCATCTTCCCAATAAAGATTTCTTGCGTCTGTCTACGTCTGTCAGGGGGATTTGAGGCAGGAGATGGATGGGCCCCAGGCTGAGCAGCTGGAGTTGTCCCCTGGGGACAGATACTCCAAGACAAAGACAATACAGGAGGGAGGAGAAGTTGAGCCCTGCCCAGATAAGAGATAAAAAGACCACATAGTCCTCATTCTCAAGGTCAAGAAGACCTTCCCAACTACACATGCACAGAAAGGCTCCTCAGAGGTCAAAAGGGAAGAGGCACCACCCCATAGTAAGTGATGTCAACCTACCCATAGGCCTCTTCACTAGAATCCATCTTGGCTAGGAGACGCTCCCATGCACACAGGGGAGGACCCTGAGATAAACCAAATACGAACTCAGGATTGGCCAAAGGAAACCCAGAAGAAATGCCCCATATAAGTGATTTAAACTACCACAAGTGTGCGACTCTCTCTCTGAGTCTGCCAGTGTGTGCCTATTCACACATACTCTTTTTCCTCCTAATAAACACTTTTCTTGTTTCACTACAAAATAAATAATTAAAAATTTTAAAAAATAAAATTATTGAAGTTTTCTGAGACCAAGCACAGTACAAGAGCGAGATCTATTTTGTAAATGTTCTGTAAATATGTGAAAAATATTTATTCTCCCTTAGAAGTATGTAAGGTTTAATACACATCTATTAAATAAAGTTTATTGATTGTATCATTCTTTCTCATATGTCCTTTTTCTGTTTTTAACTAGAGTTGTCCCAGTATGTAAGATGAATATTTTGTCTTCCACAATAATTTTATTTTTTTCAAATTTTGCCTTTATTCCTAAAATATTTTACTTTGTATATTTAGCTGCTATGTTATTTGGTGTAATATACTCTTCATAAACATTATTACATAATGTACTTCTTCCATGCATTTAATTTTAAATTTGACCTTGTCTGTCATTAATATTGCCATTTGTTGCATAAAATAAATTGTACTTGTGTCAGAAAATAGATGTTCTGGGTTTTGTAAAGAATGGCCAAAGAACGCTCTCCTTTTGGAAAAAGGATTCTATGAGATACTGTCGATGTTAAGTCTTTATACTGTTTAACTAGCCTGCATTCATGTCACAAAGCTATATATGTTCTAGAAACGGTGTTCTTGAATGGTCAGATGCTCATTAAAAACTTTTCAGATTGTGTCAGGTATTGTGGTTGGTTTTGACTTTTAGACAGTAACAGACTCTTGTTTTACAGGTCACGCTGACGCAACTCAGCCTGTAATCCCACTATTAAGACCCTCTATCTTTGTTCTTATCTTCATGCAACTGGACCACAAAACAGCTGCAAATTTCCACCACACACTCCTTTCCTTTTATTTGAATTTGTCTCATATCTCTTTGTTCAGTCTTCAATTTTAGCCATTAACACTGCCTAAATGAGGTTTTATTTTCTTGTAAATAGCATATAACTAGGTGTTATTTTTACCCCAGTCTATGCTCTCTGTCAATGATGTCCCTAACTGCTCTTTTCCCCCACCAGGATGCTCTAGCTCATCTCTACTTCCTTCTCAACCCTGATAAGATGAGGCCCATAGAATATCTTCATTCCCCTCACTCCTCTCCTCCTGCACCCTCTGCCTCCAGTGAGAACCTTGGAGTGCTTCTACTTCCCACTGCTCTCCACAGTCCCAAACTCCTAGGTCTTTCTGAGTTAGTGTCATACATATTAGAAATTTCAAATTTAAAAACTTCTACACAGCAAAGGAAACAATCCACAAAGTGAAAAGGCTCTATAGGATGGAAGGAAATATTTGCAAATCTTATAGATAAAGGGTTAATATCCATAATGTATAAGGAACTCAAAGCACAAAATAGCAAAAAACAAAACAAACAAAAACCCCTCAAAAAATCCAATTTAAAAATGGACAAATGACCTGAATAGTCCTTTCTCCAAAGAAGACATACAAATGGTCAATGTGTATATGAAAGTGTTCTCGACGTCACTGATCATCAGAGAAATACAAATCACAACCACTATGAGATATCACCTCACACCTGTTAGGATGGCTATTATCAATAAAAGAAATGATAACAAGTATTCGTGAGGATATGGAGAAAAGGAAATTTTTTTATGTTGTTGGTGGGAATTTAAATTGATATAGCCACTATGGAAAAACAGTATGGCAGTTCCTCAAAAAGTTAAAAATAGAAATAAATTTGCTTCAGCAATCTCATGTCTGGGCATATATCCAAAAGATTTGAAATCAGGATCTCAAAGAGATATCTGCATTTCCATGTTCATTGCAGCATTATTCACAATTGCCAAGACATGGAAACAACCTGCATGTCACCAACAGATGAATAGACAAAGAAATGTATATACACACAATGGGATGTTATTCCACCTTAAAAAGAAGGAAATCTGGGACTTCCCTGGTGGCGCAGAGATTAAGAATCCACCTGCCAATGCAGGGCACATGGGTTCGATACCTGGTCCAGGAAGATACCACATGCCATGGAGCAACTAAGCCTGTGCACCACAACTACTGAGACTGCACTCTAGAGCCTGTGTGCCACAACTACTGAAGCCCACAAACCTAGAGCCCGTGCTCTGCAACAAAAGAAGCCACTGCAATGAGAAGCATGTGCACCGCAATGTAGCCCCATTCGCCGAAACTAGAGAAAGCCCGCACGCAGCAACGAAGACCCAACACAGCCAAAAATAAAATAAATAAAATAAAATAAATAAATTTATAAAAAATAAAAAAAGAAGAAGGAAATCCTATCACACATAACACCGTGGTGAACTTGGAGGACGTTATGCTAAGTGAAATAAGCCAGACACAGAAGAAAAAATACGACATGATCCCACCTATAGGAAGAATTTCAAATAGTCAAACTCATAAAAGCTGAGTGCAGAGGGTGGCACTAGGTGCTGGGGGGAGGGGAAAACAAGAAGGTACTGGTCAAAGCATACAAAGTTTCACTTATGCAAGATGAATAAATCCTAGAGATCTTCTGTACATCATTGTGTCTATAGTTAACAATACTGTATTCTCTACTTGAAACCTTACTAAGAGGCTAAGTGTCCTTATCACAAAAATAAAAAATAAAAATAAATAAAGAGGGCAGGAGGAAACTTTTGGAAGTGATGGATGTATTTATGGTATTCTTTACGGTGATGGTTTCACAAGTATGTATCTCCAAACTCATCAAGTTTTATACATTAAATGTGTATACACAATAAAGTGGTTTAAAAAAAAGAAAGGAAATTTACTTAAAGCTTATTCTTCCTGTTTCAAAGACCTTGCATGGTACATATGGATCACATTTTGAGCTATCATATTCTTATTCAGGTAGATGTATAGAGGGAAACAAGGGAGGGAGGGAGGGTGGGAAGGAGGAAGGAAGGGAGGAAGGAAGGAAAAAGACATTTACTGCTGCTCACCACTGTTACCTTGCTGCTATATTTTCTCCATCTTAAGACTTCTGTTGTGGTTCATTTGTTGTTCAGTTAGAGGATTTCTACAAGTCCTTTTCTTAAAGAGGTGTATGGTTGATATACTCTCTGAATTCTTGTTTATGCTCACATATATTTCTTTCACTCTGACAGGTCAATGATATCTTATTTGAGAATACTTTGGGTTGCAACTCTTTGATTGGTGCTACTCCACTATCTATCAGCATTCAGTAAATTAATTTGAAATATAAATAAAGCATGTCATTTCTCCAGTGCTTCCTGGATATTTGCTTTGGCTGATTGTTTGTTCCTCCTGCCTAGAACATTATAATATTATCTTCATTATTAAAGTTGGGAGGACTTTATCAGTATATGTGTCTCTCTCTTTATCAGTAATTGTGTCTTTTCTCATCAGTAAAGCCTGTAATTTGGGCAGCCCTTACAACTGACAGTCTCAAGACTTTATTTACTTCAGATAAATATTTTACTAGTATTTGTTTAATTATGCTTTTCTTCCATCTGCTCTTTTTTCCCTTTAGGAATGTTGATTGTTTCCATGATAGTGATCCTCAAATTATATATCCAGGTTGCCTACATTTTCAATTAGGGCTTTCATTTGTGCTTTGAGAGAGTCCTTTCAGCTGATCATCAGCTGACCAATTCAAACAGCCACAACAACCATCCTTATCTTCAACTCATCTACTGAGTTGTTTATTTCAGAAATTATGTTGTCAAGTTCAAAGAAGCCTTTTATCTGCTGCTCTTAAGCACATTTCCTTTTTTAATTTAATTATTCTTCTGCTCTTCCAACAATTTGCTTCTGCTGAATTTGTGCTCTAGGTTTTCCTCCTGATATTTTTTTCTCTCTCACTTATGAGAACCTTAGATTTGTTGTTCTTTATCTTTGACAGTTCACTGGGACCCCAGTCATGGTGTGGAGAATTCTGAATGGCTGGACTCTCATGAGTGTTGGAAGGAGAAGCATCCCCTGGCCCCCTAGGCCTGAGTGTGGAAACCTCAGCCTCTTACCTCCCACAGTGTCTCCTTGTAGAGAGAAAAGGAACCAAATTCATGTCACCATGTCCCCAAAAGCCCTACTGCTATCTATCCTTTTCTCAATGTTTGTTTGTTTTTAATGTATTAATGAATGAACTCTTTGAACTTTAGCTTTTGAAAAAAGGTATACTGAGGTTCCACTTTATTCTATTGGGTTGCAACTCTGGGTTGCAATAAGCCTCTATCACCAGGCTTTAGGGAAATAAAGGGTCCTTAACTTCTGGAGGATAACAGGCATCAGGGAGAAACTGAACAAAGCTAGACACTCTTTCTTTAGAAGAAAATGCCCTCTTGGACATTCAGATGGTCACCAGATCTCTAGAAGTACATGAACTTCAGGTTAAGAGATCTCTAAGGTTGAGATCTTTTATAAGGGCACTCATCCCCTTCATGAGGACTCCACCCTCATGAGTTAATCACCTCCCAAAAGCCCCACCTCCTGATACCTTTGCCTTGTGAGTCAGAATTTCAATATATGAATTGAAAACTCAATTTTTATTCATAAGTCAATGAATTATTCATTGAATTTGTGTTTTAATTCATATGGTCAACTGACACCATAGCATTCAGTATGAAGGGAGAAAATAAAACATATAAAAGGAGTGAGCCTGTCATGTCAGTTACAAATATAAGGAGCTGAATCATTTTAAGTTTTCACTAAATTACTTTTTTAACAATGAAGATTAGGTAGGTGATCTCTAAGATGTCTTTCAGTTATAAAACTTGCTGTATTTGATTCATGCTCTAAAGTTCTGTTATTTCTGTATCAAATATTGTTTTACAAATCAAATTGTGAAGTCTTTGGAAACAGCAGCTGTGCCTTACACTTGTTTTTATCTGCCACAGAATCTATGGAAATGTCATATACAGAATAGACATTTACACAATGATTGGTCATTCAATATTTTAGTCTCTGGATTTCTCCATATTCCCTTAATTATTTCAATAATTGACATTACCCAAAACAACCAAAGTCGATTATTTTTGGCAGATGAAAATGTGAGTGTACTATTTCTTATTCATTTACTCTTTTACATATAAACCATTCATTTATCCTGTTTATTTGTTGAACATTGGCAGCTCCATCTATTTCGTGTAAATTTTTGGAGTTATTATGCCTACTCACAATTATGACTTTTTTGTTGAAGAATTACTTTGGCTATAAGACTTGGCTCAGGGAAATTTCTGGGGAATAATAGTCAACTGCAAGGAATTGGTGACCTAAAATGAGTTGGTCATTAATTTTGTTGAAATGCCAAAGCTCATTTCTGAAAATGGTGGGCAAAATAAGCAAATAGGTAACTTTTAATAGGTAGTACACTTTTAATGCTGTTCACATAGAGACTTTAATGAATTTTCACAACCAAAATGACTTATTAGCATTCCATCCAATAAGGAAAATAATTTTTGTTAGTTTCTAAGTAGCTCTCGTGTCCAGAGACTATTTAAAGAGTTTACATCTGATTTAAGATTTATTTGTTTTTTTGGTGTCACTTAAGTATTTCAATTTGTACAGTAATGTTATGGACTGGAAGGAGAATTTGTAACAGATGATTCCGATTATGGTCTTGGTCACACCAGAGAGTAGCTATTGGCCTTCATGAAGCTACTGATCCCCTTGTACTCTTTGGCAAAATAGGAATAATAACCTCCCACTCCAGAATAATAGTATAAACTCTGATGACATGAAGAATTTTTACAGATTTGTCTTTCCTGGAAGACATCTCCTAAAGACACAATGTTCTTTCTAGAATTCTGTGTTTCTAATGACAGAGAAAGTCTTGCATTTACTTTGTCAATTAAATCTGTTAGAATAATTAAGTTTATCACAAATATGCCTGTAGAGACAAAGGTCACTGATGTTCTAATGAAGTCACAGATTCAAACGAGCAATGATGGATAATGAGCTAAGGATTATAGTGCTGGCATGTATATTATAAGGTTTGGTGGATAAATGTAACTCCTATAACAAACACATTCTAATAAATATAATTTACTTTAACCAACATATGCAACGCCACATAACAAACCATGATGATAAACACACAGGTTACATTCTACAACCACATTTAAAGTCAGAAGTTCACAAACTTAGAAATTATTGGTCTTTAAAACTATTAAACAAAACTTCTTTCTATTATAGGGAAGCTCTTTTCCATTCTTAGCAAACAGACTTGAAAAAGAAAATTCAATGTTATTATCAAAAGAAACTAGATACAGATAGATATAATTTAAATTTCATACATTAAACTAATTGATTCATTAAACTAACTGACACATAGCTGCTAGATTGAGTTATAATTTCTAGTTAGGACTGAATTAAAATTCGAGGCTTATAATTCTCTATTACTGACCTAGTATGCCAATAATAATCACTATAACAATAATAATAATAAAGTACGTAACACTTACTGAGTACTTACGATGTGCCAGGATTTTTTTTTTTTTTTTTTTGGCTGTGTCGGGTCTTAGTTGCAGCATGTGGGATTTTTTGTTGGGGCATGCGGGCTTCTCTCTAGTTGTAGCATGTGGGTTCCAGTGTAGCGTGGGCTCAGTAGTTGCGGCACATGGCTTAGTTGCCTCATGGCATGTGGGATCTTAGCTCCCAGACTAGGGATCGAACCCGAGTTCCCTGCATTGGAAGGTGAATTCTTAACCACTGGACAACCAGGGAAGTCCCCAGGATTTTAACTATGAATATTTTATTTAATCCCCAGAACACCAAAGGATGTAGCTACTATTATGACACTCATTTCACAAATGAGGAAATGACAGTTTAAAGAAGTTAAGGTACCACAGCTAGGAAGAGGGTGGATTCTCACCCAAGCCATGCCCTTAAGAGTTAAACCATTTGTACTTCTCATAATTCAACAACCTGAAATGCCCTTTTTTCATAATATAATTTAATATGACAGTGCTGTTTTTAATGAAGTAATCTGCATTGCTGAGGTGGGGTCATCACATGCTACTTTCCGCAAAATACTACTTTCCAATCTCTTTCTCCTCAGCATACTGCCTTCCTTTATTTCTCTCTCCTTTATCTCTTTTATCGATTATTCCTTCCCTTTACCAATTTCCATTTTCCCAACTTTTCTCCAATTATCCTTGTCTGTGCAATAAGCTTGCCAGGAGCACCCAGAAACACTGAACAATTCCTGAAAGGGGATCCTTGGGGCTTCAGAGGCTGATGATCCTTGAGCCAGAAATTGGAATCAATAAACAGAAGCTGGGAAAACAGAACTGCTTTCCCTGCATTTTTGTTCTTTCTCTCACTGCTTCCATTTATCTGGGCGTAACTTAAACCAAAAAACTGCCTAATATAAAATGAATGGGCTATGGGACTTCCCTCGTGGTCCAGTGGTAAAGAATCCACCTTACAATGCAGGGGATGCGGGTTTGATCCCTGGTCGGGGAACTAAGATCCCACATGCCACGCGGCAACTAAGCCCACACGGCAACTAGAGAGCCTATGTGCCGCAAACTACAGAGCTCATTTTCTCTGGAACACGCATGCCACAACTAGAGAGAAGCCCATGCGCACCAGAAGGAGAGATCCCATATGCCTCAACGAAGATCCCACGTGCTGCAACTAAGACCCTACACAGCCAAAAAAATATAATAAAATAAATTTTTAAAAAATGAATGGGTTATTTGTAAACTTATTTGAATTGGGGGGTTAGAATATTCTGACAAAATAAAGATAGAGTTTGAAGGGGTCATTTATTTTAGCTCATGCCTTCTGTCTGATACACAAGTTATTATTGTACTATATCCAGGTCAACCCCCTTATTTTATACATAAGAAAGCTAAGGCTCAGAGAAGTGAGGTTAAACTCAAGGTGAAATAAACAAGATAATGGGATTTCAAATGGCTGGGAGAGAAGGGGAGAGTCACTTTAGAAAAGGTTGTGGGTTATATTAGTTTCCTGTTGTATTAGTTTCCTCTAACAACAAATTGCCAAAATCAGAAATTTATTTGCTTACAATTCTAGAGGCCAGAAGCCTGGAATCAAGGTGTCAGTAGGGCCATACTCACTCTGAGGCCTCTAGGGGTGAATTTGTTCCTTACCTTTTTCAGCTTCTGGTGGCTCCAGACATTCCTTGGCTCATGGCTGCATCAATCACTGCAATCTCTGCTGCTATGCCCACTTTGCCTTCTCCTCTGTGTGTCTGTGTGTAATCTCCTGCTGTCTCACTCTTATAAGGACACTTGTTACGGGATTTAAGGTCCACATTTTGGTCTGCTGAAAACAAGGAGGGGGCCCAACCCTCTGAAACCAAGGAGGAAGCAGCCTTGCCCCCCTGGTCCTGTGGTGGGAGTGGCAGCCCTGACGGTCTCTGAATCACCTTCAGGGTTATATAGTTGGTCCTTGAACAACACAGGTTTCAACAGCGTGGATCCATTTACACGCAGATTTTTTTCACTGAATATGATCAGCAGTTGGTTGAACTCGAGGATGCAGGACTGTGGATACAGAGGGTCCACTGTAAAAGTTATACTTGATTTTTGACTACAGGGAGGGTCAGTGCCCCTAACTCCCCATGTTGTTCAAGGTCAACTGTACTTCCCTTTTCTTGAAGAGTAAACCACGTTTGCAGCTGAATCATCCAGTCCTGTAGAATCCTAGAAGCATAACAGCCTTCGTTCTGTTTCACGTTCTCTGTCCCCTTTAGTTCAAACTGGCAGTGTCTCTGTTAGTATAATCTCATCGCTATTCCTGTCTTCTGCTGAGATAGTTGATCAAATCCGGAGGCACCCATTATCTCTTTATCAAATGGTTGTTCAGCCACACACTTATTGTTCTTTTCAGAATGCAGTTCCTCATTTTTTGCAATATGAATAAGCTGAGATCTTCCAAATCTTCAAGTTCTGGTTGCTTTTTGTTAACAATTCCTTAAATTTATCTGTGTCCTCTCCGATTTTACTATACGTGGTAAAGAGAAAGCAAGCTGCTCTCCCAATCCTTTACTTAGAAACCTCCTCAGCTAAATATCCAATTTCATTGCTCACACTGAAACATAATTCAGCCAATTATTTGCCACTTTATAACAAGGTTTGCCTTGCCTCCAGTTTCTAATAATCTGTTCCTCCTTTGCGTTTGAGACCTCACTGAAATTGCCTGTAGCGTCTGTACTTATACCAGCCCTCCATTCACACAATCTAGGCTTTTTCTAGCATGCACCTCAAAACTCTCCCATCCTCTGACTACTACCCAGGCCCAAAGCCACTTCCACATGTTCAGGTATTTGTTACAGCAGCACCCCTACCTCACAGTGCCAAAATCTGTATCAGTCAGCTTCAGCTGCCATAACAAAATATCATCAACTGGGTGGCTTAAACTTATTTTCCCACAGTTCTGGAGGCTGGGAAGTCCAAGATTAAGGTTCCTGGTTATAGCTCTCTTCCTAGCTCATAGATTTTCATCTTCTTGCTATGTCCTCACATGGCTTTTTCTCTGGGTACAAGCAGAGAAAAAGAGAGCAAGCTCTCTGAGGTCTCTTCTTATAAGGACACTAATCCTATCAGATCAGGGCCCCACCTTTAAAACCTCATTTAACCTTAATTACTTCCTTATGAAAATGAGCAGGACCTTGTGGGGCTCCTGGGCATGGAAGCCTTTCTGTGTCCCACATTGCTTGTTTGTAGGGAGCAGACTCCAGCCTCCATGACCTTCCCTGAGTTCCAAAGGGCAGATTTGAACAATTGCTAATCAGGGAAGGGAGTGAATGCAGAGACAAGGGAGGAACAGCCAAGAAACAATAGTGCAGCCTTGGGGCAGGGTCCTGGTTCAGCCTCAAGGGATACACATATCAATACCTTTGAGCTCTTTATAGAACTAAAACCCCCAACAAATGGAAGATGTACCATTCCTCATTCCAGAGAAGACCACCTGAGGCCAGATTAAAGGAATCAGAGAAGCTCATCAAAAGATTACCTGAGACCAGATTAGAGGACTGAAGGCCCTGCACACACCCTAATCTTATCAGCAACCCCTCCCTTGAACCATTGCTATAAAACTCCTCACCAAAACCTCCCAGGTTGGGACACACAGTTTTTCAAGGGCTCGAGCCTGCTGTGTCTCCCTTTGCATGGCAAAGCAATAAAGCTATTCTTTTTTACTTCACCCAAAAATCTGTCTGCGAGATTCGATTCGGCACCGGTCACAGAGTTTTCAACATCACTTAGAGGCCCCATCTCCAAGTACAGCCACACTGGGGGTTAGGACTTCAGCATGTGTCTTTGGGTGGGAGGAAGAAACATTCTGTCCATGACATACACCTTAACCAAAAAGAAAAAAAAAAAAAAACAGAAAGAGTAAAAGTAAAATGATGGACAAAGCTAAAACATGATAAACACCAAACAAAGCCTAGTGTAGCTATATTACTATCACACAAAACAGACTTTCAGGTAAGAAGCTTTACCAAAGATGAAAAGGAACATTTCACAATGATAAAGATTCAATTCCCCAAGAATACATAATTATTCTGAACTTGGTTGTCTATTAACATAGGTTGAAAATCTATAATGCAAAAATTGAAAAATCTAAAACAAAAAATAGAATATTCACAATCGTAATGAGAGATTTTAACATACCTCTTTCATAATGATAGAACAAGCAGACAAAAACAATCAGGGCAGAGAAGACTTAAACAACATGAAAGTTGTCTTTAAAAGGCTAGGACCAGGAATTCCCTGGTGGTCCAGTGGTTAGGACTCAGTGCTTTCACTGCCAGGGCCCAGGTTTGATCCCTAGTCAGGGAGCTAAGATCCCACATGCTGTGTGGTGGGGCCAAAAGAAAAAAAAAGGCTAGAACCAAAGAAAAAAAAGATAATATTTGCCCTTAGTGACCTAGAATTATTCTAGAGAATATCAGCATAAGATGTGGGGTAGTGATGGGGGAAGAGAACAAAGTGACATGAGAGAATTACTTGTCTGGTTCAGGGGAAATACAGACACTGAAAATTTTCAGCACTCAATAGAAAAAAATAAATATGACAGGAAGTTCCCTGGTGGCCTAGTGGTTAGGATTCCAGGCTTTCACTGCCATGGCCTGGGTTCAATCCCTGGTTGGGGAGATCCGAGCAAGCCACATGTCCATAAAAGGATAAATAAATATGACAATAAGCTTAGGCAAAGGAGTAACCACCATAAGAATGAAAATAGAATATACAGCTTTTTTTTTTTAAACATCTTTATTTGGGGCTTCCCTGGTGGCGCAGTGGTTGAGAATCCACCTGCCGATGCAGGGGACACAGGCTCGTGCCCCGGTCCGGGAAGATCCCACATGCCGCGGAGAGGCTGGGCCCATGAGCCATGGCCACTGAGCCTGCATGTCCAGAGCCTGTGCTCTGCAACAGGAGAGGCCACAGCAGTGAGAGGACCATGTACCGAAAAAAAAAAAAATCTTTATTGGAGTATAATTGCTTTACAGTCGTGTGTTAGTTTCTGCTTTGTAACAAAGTGAATCAGTTATACATATACATATATCCCCATATCTCTTCCCTCTTGCGTCGCCCTCCCTCCCACCCTCCCTATGAACGTACAGCTTTTAAGCACAGAGAAGAAAACTCAATCTATCCAAAAAAAGTGGGAAATTGAAATGATATTCACAAACTTCCCCTGTTAAAAAAACACACCCAGATGGTGAGTTCTGCTAAACTTTAAATAAAAATGCATTTCCCAGCTCCACCACTGGGACTGTGTGAGCTTTGGGAGAGGTTATTTTGCCTCTCTGAGTTTTAATTTCTTCTTCTGTAAAAGGAAGTTATTGCACATAAAGAAACTAGCATAATGTCAGGGTTAGGCATTCAGTAAACATTAACTACATCTTTTACCATTCCTACTAATTTTTACTATTATTTTTACTACTGTTTCTACTCCCATTATTCATGTTTCCTTATAGTCTCCTGAATCCCAGACATAATGAACGAACTCATGATAAGCCTATCAGTATTTGTTTTAGTCTGACTTACGCAAATAGGTATAATTAGATCTTGCAGACATGGGGAGTGTCTCTTTGCAAGATGAGATCCAGACCAAGAAAAAAGTTTGTGTGAACTCCAAAGTAAGCCAGAAGTGGTACATGGTGGCACCGCTGTGGTGCAGAATGCATTAAAGTGTCAGTTACAAAGACCCACTGATTTGCATGTGGAAGTCAAATTCTTGCCCAGTTGAAGTAAGTTAGAACAGCAAGCTGAGAAGAGTTCATTCTTGTCCGTGATTTGCTGGTAGGGAATCAGGAAACACATCACTAACGAGATCTGCACATCGAGCCCCAACATCCTCACCTCTGTTTAATGGATAGCAAATCTCAAGTTGAAGTCGGCTTTGCATATAGTCGGTGCTCAAGAAATGTTTATTTATCAATTTATCAACTTTGGTCCTTCTGTCAATTTAGCAATTTCAGTCATTTTGTCAACCTGTCAGTTACGTCATACATAGCTTGCCACTCTTCTTCAGATCCCAGGCATTTCCAAAACTGACTTGTTTATCAACATCAAACCTTCAGACTAAGGAGATCATACTCAGTGGAGTAAAATTCAAACCAGGACCTTGTGTTATTCATTATGGATTAACAAAAGAAAATATGCTTTTATTATTAGTCTCTACAGAGATATGGTGAACCAGTCCTACCTTTCAGGAAGTGTGCCTTGAAAATTTAGTGGAATATTTATTGGCAACAAGAAAAATGAACACCTGAAGAAGCTGGAAAACATATCGAGGACAAATGCCTAAGTTCATAGCAAAATATCTGGCAAGAAAAAGAATATTAATGGTAGTGTGAAATACACAATGGATTCAGTTATGAATTTTCCCGTCAAAGTTTCACTTCAAAAAACAAACAGTGCAAAAAAAAAAAAAAAAAAAAAAACAGTGCAGGGACTTCCCTGGTGGCGCAGTGGTTAAGAATCCACCTGCCAATGCAGGGGACATGGGTTCAAGCCCTGGTGCGGGAACATTACCACATGCCGCGGATCAACTAAGCCCGTGCACCACAACTACTGAGGCTGCGTGCCACAACTACTGAAGCCCACGTGCCTAGAGCCCATGCTACGCAACAAGAGAAGCCACCGCAATGAGAAGCCTGCACGCTGAAACAGAGTAGCCCCTGCTCGCTGCAACTAGAGAAAGACCACGCACAGCAACGAAGACACAATGCAGCCAAAAATAAATATATATATATATATTTTTTAAAAAAACAGTGCAGACTAGTCAGTGTTTTTTTTTTTCCAGTCCATCTTTTAATTTTTTTGAAAAATTCCTGACATTACAGAACTAAACTGAAATGTATTAATATTCCACTCTTACATTTCCATGACAAACAAAAAAATTTCATGAGCCAAAAAAAACCCCCAAAAAAAACAAAACAAAACAAAACAAAAAACAGGGAGAAGCTTATAAAACTAAATATGGATCTCAGCATTAACAGCTGAACAGAGAAAGGAATTAAAACGCTTTAATTAAAAAATCACGAGTGGATAAAGTGTGTAGAAACTGAAAATTTACAAACTATTTAAAACCTGGAATCGCTGACTGTTCAGAAACTACACAGATGGATCATGGGTGGTGATGAACAGCAGAAAGGGATTATGGATGAATCTGCATTGTTCTAGCTGCTCCCCATGCCACCCGTCTCCGAGGAAAGCCTGACATTGATTAGATATTGAGCCAGGCTAATGCTGGCAGCAGATCCAGTGATGGTAACCTGCCTATCAGTAGATCCTTCCACTGGGTTCGCAATTTTGATCTGCGCCCCAGACATCTGACGGATCTCATTGATTTTGGCGCCTTGACGCCCGATTATGCAGCCAATCAAATCGTTTGGAATGGTGAGTTCATGAGAAGTAGTCTGAGCAGATGCATCCAAACCTGCCCAATAGCCTTTCACCTCTGGAGAGCTGGATTCAATGCCACTGAATCCGGTGTTGCCATGCATCATGGGAAAATGAGACTGTTGCATTGCCAACTGGTGCAGCTTGGTCAAATCTGGCTGTGGAATGGCATACTGTCCTTGAATGATATAGGCCTCTAGAGGTGGTCCCTCCAGGTCAGGGTTGAGGCACATGGACGGGGTGGTGTGGGGAAAGCTCGCACTGTCGCTGCCTGTGCTGTACCTGTCCTGACCACCTGCAAAGATGACTGGAGAACTGGACGGCTTGGGCCGGTACGGGATGGTCACGCCCTTCGGGGGGGACTCCAACATGACCACGCAGATCTGTTTCACACACTCAATGATGGACTGCGGAATGCCAGCAATAGTGATGGCCCGCTCAGTTGAGTTGGGGAGCATATCCCCTGCCACCTGGACCTGAGCCCCTGTACTCTCACGTATTTCCTTGATCTTGCAACCACCTTTCCCAATGAGAGAGCCACACTGACTAGCAGGGACCACCAGCCTCAGAGTGACTGGGGGTCTACTGGCAGCTGTGCTATTGGTCATAGAGCTGCTGATGTCCTCTTCCAGTTTGTCAATGATCATAGCAAAGGCTTTGAAGATGGCATTAGTGGGTCCAGCCAAAGTGATAATCCTCTCAGGACAATTCCCTTCTGAGATGTTGATACGTGCACCACTCTCCTCACGCATCTTCTTAACTGATTCTCCTTTCTTCCCGATGATACTGCCAACTTCCTTTCCATGCATAAGTAGCCGGATGGTGAGAGTGACATTTAATCCACCTTCAATCACACCAGTGTCCATGTCGAGCAGTGTTCTGAGGAGCTGGACTTTGAGTGGTCAAGTCTTTGGTCACTGGTGGGGGTGAAAGTCAAAAACTGCAGGCGCGAGGCGACTGAGGGGAAAAGGGGAGCGGGCGGGAAGGGGAAGGGCGGGAGGCCGGGGCTAGTCAGTGTTTCATAATGGAAAAAAGGCATATCTTAGGAACTAGTTCGGGGAGATATTTTAGTCCCCTTGCTTTGTTTTTCAATTACTCATTTGACTATTTTGTGCACTTCCTCTCCTTGGGGAGATATTCTGAATCTGATCTGATTGTTTTCTTAAACTTATTACATGTGTGCAAAATACTTTTGGTATTTGCAAATTTACAAAATGTTCTTAACCTCAAGAGAAAATAAATAAGTTAGAGAAAATTAAAACAAGGTCCAATCATTAAGCACATTTTTTGAAATCCCTCAAGTGTAGGAAGAATGTAGGTAGAAGAGAACAACAGTCAGACTTGGGCCAGAACCTAGAGAAATCTCTGAAGATGTCAAAAATGATTTCATATGAGTAATTGTGTTTGTGTTCTTTTCTGAGGATTTCTTAAAAAGAAGAGTTGGAGAAAAGCATGAAAGAGGCAAGCTTATCAGAATTCAAATTTGGCAAGGGTATTTTGGTGTAGCCAGCTTTCTCCAGCCCATCAAGTTACCACCTAGTGATAATTCAATTTCTTTCAAATCAATGGGAAGGGACCCAACCTAGCACTAAGGGGGCATAGAAAGATGAACAAGACTGGATTCTCACCCACGCTAACTAGTTAAGATGATGAAACTGGTTAAAATTTTTAAATAATACTATAATATTGTATAAGATTATAACATAACCATATTATAAAGAGAATTTCCAAGGTCATCTTCTCCTAGAAGTCAAAGAGAGATGAATTCTACTTCTCATCTGTTTAAATCCTTCTTACCCCTTAGGCTTTCGTCCTACATCTGTTTCTTACTCTACAAAACTTTCCAGCTTTCTTGTTGTTAATGCTGCATATGTGATTCCATTATAAATACCCTTTGATTTTTTAAAATTTTTTTGGAGTATAGTTGATTTACAATGTTGTATTAGTTTCAGATGTACAGCAAAGTGATTCAGTCATACATATATATATAGTCATTCTTTTTCAATTCTTTTCTCATGTAGGTTACCACAGAATACTGAGTAGAGTTCCCTGTGCCATACAGCAGGTCCTTGTTGGTTATCTATCTTACATAGATAGATATGTGTGTGCATGTTAATCCCAAGCTCCTGATTTATCCCTCACCCATACAACACTCCTTGATTTTAGTTCTAAAAATCATGGAAGGAGTGTCTTTAGCCCTAAGGAAGCATAACATGCAGGGGCAACAGAGCATAGTGGTTAAGAACACAGACTTCAGAGCCAGATGATTTTGAAATAAATCTCAGCATCACCAGTGTGAAACTTTGGCATAGTTACTTAATCTCTCTAAGCCTCAGTTTCCCCATCCTCAAAATGGGTGTATTAATAGTTCCTACCTCATAGAGTTGTGAAGATCAAATGAAGTAGCAATTGTACTTGGAAAACTAGTGGGCGTAAATATTAGCTACATAAGCATTAGCTATAATTAACGTTTGATATAGGTATATTCGTTCATGCATTCCACAAATATTTCCTGAGTGTCTATTCTGTGCCAGATAATGGTCTACGCACTGAACTCCAACAGTGAATAAGACAGATAAGGTCCCATGGAGCTTCTGCTCTCATCTCAACAAGGAAATGGGTCCCTTTAGGAAAGAGAGTATCAAATACCATTTTGTATATCCCATGGTGCTTTGCACAAAATAGACAATAGGTGTTTGTGAGGAAATTATAATCAGTGGAAGAAAAAAGACATGCTTTGAAAATCTTGCACTCCTGGACAAAGAAAATAACAATTATGTATAGACAAACCAATTGTATTCTGCTAAGAAACTCTGGAATCTAGTCCTTTAACATTTCTTAAAAGAATTCCTTGGTAATTGAAAATATAGAGGATTACACGAAGTTTCCACTGAACCATGCCACATTTTGCTCACAAGACAAAGGAATGCATGGCACAGAGCACACTTCGGCCAGGTGAGCCCAGATCACCTTGGGTTTTGTGGTCGTTCAGTCTGAAGCATCTGACTGTCAATTAGAAGGCTTGGCATTGCTCTCAGCCTTAGAGCCACAGGAGGAAATCATGTGGCCAGAGTGACTGTAAGAGGCCAGGGAGGCCCAGGAATGCCTAGTTAAGGAGTTTCACTTCTCTAAGACTTGAGTTACTAAACACATGTTCACCTAGGACAGTAATTTATTTAACTTTAATTCATTCTTCACAGTAAATAAGAATCAGATATTTTCTTTTTTTTAAAAAAAAATAACCTTGGGAATTTCTACTCTAATTATAAAAATATGTTTTGTTCATTTAAGAAACTAGAAGATATAACTTTGCACACCTACACAGTCTTTCTAAAGAGCAAGTTTTGAGAATTGTGGAGAAACTTAGAGGGAATTTGCAAACACATTGGCCTGGGAAATCAGGAGACCTGGGGTCTAGTTTTGATTGCAATTAAGTAGCTGGTTGAACTTAAACAAGTGAAATAACATCTCTGGACCCCAGTTCCCACATCTATAAAATAAGAGCTCTTAGGTGCCCCTTCGACCTCTGATTTTTTAAAGTATTTATTAAACAATCATGTACCGTATGCCCATCACTTTCACACGGTAGAAAAAACAACCTTGTATGATACTTGCATTTTACAATGAGGAATTCAAGGCTCAGAGAAGCTCGTTTATTTACCCAAGGCACAGGATATGGGTCAAAGGTGCGATTTAAGCATATCTTCTGATTCTAAGTCACATCCTCTTCTTACCAAACTACAGCTGCCTTTAATGTAATGGGGTATAAAATGGCTCTGGGTTGGAGAAGAAAGAAGGTTCCTGATAACAAAACTTCATTGCCCACTTGACTCTTTTGCCCAGGATTAGCTCTGCTCTGTCACTTCCCTGTAGGAAAACCTCTATGCTTTACATTTGTGAAGTGAATAGTTGAAAAAGTTGAGTCTTACCTAGAGACGGTCTCTGAGTTTCACTGAATGGACATTCAGAAGATGTGTTCTCAAATAAAGGCCTTTGCCTTATTTCCACCTGTGCCCCAGTGATGGTGGAGAAATGTAATCAGAAAACAGGATGGCATGTAGATCAAATCCAACCATAACAATCTCCCAGGAACCATCAGACATATCAGTCATTGTGCCAGTTATACCAACAACCCCAGCAAAAGTAAGATATCCACCCATTCTCCCTGCTAAAGGGATAGTCCCTTAATTACCACCCAAGTTTGGGGCAAAGACCTGTCCTATGGCTGGCCAATCCATAGTCTTGTCATTGGACTACAATATGGCCTGGCCAGTAAATGCTTATCCAGAACAGAATGCCTGTTCTAGGAATCTGAGTAGTGAAATACAGAAAAAGTAGGTCATTTGGTAGCCATAGAGAAGGTACTGGATATAGAGTGTCTTCATATGGACACATGGTGCCTTCATATTAAAGTTGGACACCCAACAAAATACATCAGGAGCTGGGGTGCCGGTTCTGGCCAAGCAGGTGGGGCCTGCTGAAGGTCCACAGCCTCTTCCCCATGGCTGTGCTCCCTAGACAGTTCCTGGGCCTTGGCAGATGATGGCCATGGCAATACCCACATAACTGTCCTGTGCATCCTGGGTCACTGGTACCAACTGTGGTCCCAGCCCCCACTTACCCACACCAGGATTGCAGCCCCCAGCAGATTACCACACCAGTTCCATAGCCTGTGAAAGGAGATGCGTTCACAATGCAAATGAAAGTCATGGGTGCTCCATCTGGGCAGAGGGAGCCAGAGACAAAAAAAAACTTAGGCACCCAGATCGAAATGAACAGACCCAGGATCTGTTCTGAGAATCCCAGACTTGTGTTAGGTTCCAAATCATTTCCCAGTTCCTCTTCCATTTTCTATAGAGATTCTTCTACTGTGAACCCTGTGCTTGGGTTTCTGAGAGGCTATTTTTCTAAACAATATATGTATACTGCTACATTAAAACTTTTTATATTATTGGAATAGATGACTCTCTAGTCTTTACAACCAAAAGAGCTGAATAAAACTCTGCACAATTATTTTAGTATACTATATACTACTAAATTCTATTTAGTAGAATAGAATTCTATTTAGTAGAATAAAGTCTATTGGGTAGAATAGTAAACTATTTTGTTATACTCTATACTACTAAATTCTGCTATGTCAGATAAGACAGAAATTAACAGGGATTTGGTAACCGGTTTGCTGATTTCAAGGCCTAATTAATTTGCTGCATTATACTGCCTTGTCATTCTTTGGGCTGATCGGACTGGCTCAATGATAACCATTGAGATTCTTAAGAATTCAGTAGGATATACCAGGAAGAGACATCTAAAACCATGCTTTATCTATCAGCCCAAAGATCACATTCTTCTAAGGCCAATTCCATAATCTCTGGGAGCAAATTTTGGGCATTTGGTTTTAATTCATCTATACCTTCTATACCAATAAGAAGTTTTTTCAAATGTGATGAAACTATATGTAGAAATATGTGTATTGATTATTTATGAAAGTAATAAATATTCTCACAGTAGGTCAAGCAAGCTTCTCTTTAGAGAAATTTTTTGGCCAATAAAGTTGAGTCAAAGGGTTTCCAGCCTCTGACTTATTCAAGGCACTCAGCCCTGTAAATTTCATTTCCATCAAGAATAATGAGCTCTGCATGACTTAGAAAAGAACAAAACACTTTGTTCTTTCCCTGAATTCTGACTCTCAATGCCCCTAATGCATCTAGCTCTTCTGATGCTCATAGGAACCTTCTTCACATATTTTAATTTAATGTTAACATTTCCCTCATTGGCTCATTAACTGCCCTCCAGTGCAGGTTAACCAATGAACCCCGAAAGAGGTCTCCAGTTGCTCTGCAAGGATGATGAGCAATTCTCACCCTGCACTTCAGCCAACAAAAATGTTCGGCCTTTTTACAAGGAGCAGAAGTCCCAGAAGGTCACACAGTTCCGTGGCATAATATATGCAGAAAAAATAGTAAAAAGTTTTATGGCTCTAGGAGAGCCAGCTGGTCTCAGTAATGCCCCAAGGCAGGTAAACTTGCCGTGTCCTCACTCAGCCTCATGCCTTGACAACGTTAACCAAGGGCACTTAGACTTGAAGTGCTATTTGGGATAACTCCTTGCACCAGGTTCTTCATAAGTGCATTTATATTTAATTGGTGTGTTATCTAAGAAATCAGGAGAATTATTTATTTAAAACATGAAAGCTAAGTTCTTTTAATGAATGAGATGTTTTTGTACTCTTGGCAAGCCAAGAAATATACGTTCCACTTTTCACTGGGAAAGAAACAAGACCTTTTGCCAATAGAATTTCAGTTGGATGTTAGCTTCTGGTAGTTGACTTCCATCCAATACAAGTATTCCTTGAAAAGCTTTCCCTACTTCCTGAACATATACCACAATGATAAGCATACACAGGAATATTATCAGAAAGTGGGGAAACCCCTTCAAAGGTTACCATTTCATTACAGACCGCTTTAGATGGTCAATACTCACACCAAGCAGGAGATACTGGGTGTGGTAGCCCCTACAAAATACAGGGGAGAACTGGAGGTAGGGAAGGATTATCCAAGTAATTTAAGGAGAAATCAACCCACTAAGAATCATTTACAACATTTACTCACTTATTGAAATTGTAATGTTTGTATAAATTTCCTTAATACATAGATTTGCTCAGGTTGAGGGTCAAACCATGAACATCTTGTCCTAGGTGATATTTGGCACCCCAAAATGTCATGGAGTGCCCAGAAGGCAAAGTCTTTGCCTTTTATCAAATATTCATCACTTTGGTTTTGCATTTATATAACTATATATGTATGTGTATTAGGAATATGTGTGTGTATATATAATGTATATATACACATAATATATGTATATTACATAATATATAGGTACTGATATATATATACATAACACATATAACACATGTGTTACATAACACATAACACATATACTGATATATATACATAACACATATACATAACACATAACACATGTATTCTTTATGCATAATTATGTATATATACATAATATATGTATTTATATACATTACATATATATTCTTAACACACACATATATAGTTTTTTCTTCACTGAACTCTAAGGTAATCATCACCCAAAATATAATTGCTTACAGATTCTGTTTAGTTTCCTAAGATTTCTTGATCCTACAAACATTAATCTGGTCCAGGAAATTACATTGGCTAGATGCCTTTATGAAACATTGACTGGATTTCAAAAGAAATTCTATTTCTTCAGAAAAAGAAAGATGCGATGTCCATGGGGTCTTTGGGAGAAGACAAAAAAAAATCTAAGCGATTCAAAACTATCCTTACTGCCTGCAGGTAAAAAGGCGCATGTATCCCAAATGTCGAATCTGATTATGGAGATCAGACTCTAGGAGGATGTGACTATAAAAAATGGAGATATTAATTGTAAAATGCATTAAATGTATATAAATAAACCTATTAACTCTCGACTGCATTTGCATATTCATTACTCAATAATACATTAATTGGCATGTAAATAATCTATATCTTGTTAATTACATCATTAATAGCATTATCTGTTTAGAGCAGCACTATCCAATAAAAACATATGACTCGGGCTTCCCTGGTGGCGCAGTGGTTGACAGTCCGCCTGCCGATGCAGGGGACGCAGGTTCGTGCCCCGGTCCGGGAAGATCCCACATGCTGCGGAGCGGCTGGGCCCGTGAGCCATGGCCGCTGAGCCTGTGCATCCGGAGCACGCTCCGCAACGGGAGAGGCCACGACAGTGAGAGGCCCGCGTACCGCCAAAAAAAAAAAAAAAAAATATGACTCACCCATATATTTGTAATGAAAATGTTTTCATTTCCCAATCAAGAAGTAAAAAGAAATTGAAGTTTAATTTAATACTATATTTTACCCAATATATTCAAAACAGTAATGTTTCAACATGTGATCAATATTTTTAAATTATTTAATGAAATATGTTACAGTCTTCTTTAAAATTCATGGTGTATTTTACACTTGCAGCACGTTTCATTTCACACTGGCTGAATTTTCAGGGCTCAGTAGCCCCAGGTGGGTAGACGGTGCAGGTCTAAGGGTGCTGGATATTAAAGGGCTGCACACTATACCCACTACCATCTCCCCCAGCTTTCAACTGGGGGCCAGTACATGTTAGAACTTTAAATTAGCCTGTCTTTTACATCCGCCATGCTTGTGTCTTTAGAGGTTCGAAATAGGGTCTAAAGTTTAAACTGCTTTTAATTATTAGTTGTACCACACTAAGAAAATAAAATCAATGGTAATTGATGTATTATTTCCCTATTGCGGCTATAACAAATTACCACAAACTTAGTGGCTTAAAACAACACAAATCTATTATCTTATAATTCAGGAGATCAGAAGTCTAAAGTGGGTTGGCAGCCTTCCTTCTGGAGGCTCCGGGGGAGAATCCATCTCTTGGCCATTCCCAGCTTCTAGAGGCCACATATGTTCCTTGGCTTGTTCTCTTCTTCCATCTTCAAAACCAGCATCTTCAAATCTCTCTCAATCTGACTGCTACATCCATCACCACATTTCCTACCTGTACTCTGACTCTGCTCCCTCCCTCTTAGAAGGAGCTTTATGATTACATTAAGTCCACTTGGATAATCTCCCTATTGCAAGATCATTAATTTAATCACATATGTAAAGTCCCCTTTTGCCAGGTAAGTTAAAATTGTCACAGGCTCTGGGGATTATGATGTTGACATCTTTGGGGGACCATTATTCTGTCCACCACAATTGAATGTAGGCAACTCAGGCCTACAGGGAAAATTCTGTCACAACACATTTAGTTGTGACATAGATCTACATGTGACAAAAACTAGCTATGTCCTAGATAGCTGTTTCAAGCAGTATTTCAAAAGCATAAATATGTAGTACAATAAATATTAGACATGTGCTCGACATTTGTTTTTAATTAGTAGGATTTGGCAATTTCTAGAAGTAACTTAAGCTGGAAGCTTGTACTTTTTGATCACCTTCACCCAATTTAAAAGGTACAAAAGGTCAAATGGTGCAAACTTCCACCTTAAATTACTTCTAAAAACTGCCAAATCCTACTTATTAAAGACAAATGCCAGGCATTTAAGTTCTGGGATGTAATGTACAACATGATGACTATAGATAATAATGCTGTAGTGTATATTTGGAAGTTGCCAAGAGAGTCGATTTTAAAAGTTCTCAGCACAAGAAAAAAAATGTGTGACTATGTGAGGTGATGGATGTTAACTACATTTATTGTGGTGATCATTTCCCAATATACACATATATCAGATTATGATGTTGTACACATTAAAATTATACAATGTTATATGGCAATTACATCTCAGTAAAACTGGGGGAAAACAGAAGTAATTTACATTTATGCTCTGATGACTTACAGAAAGTCAAGATAATAAGTGCCTGAGTCAAGACTGGAGAGAAAAACTCTCCATGTGTATATGAGCTTTTTTTTTTTTTCTTTTTTTTGGCTGCACTGGGTCTTCGTTGCTATGCGCAGGCTTTCTCCAGTTGCAGTGAGCGGGGGTTACTCTTCAGTGCAGTGTGCAGGCTTCTCACCGCGGTGGTGTCCCTTGTTGTGGAGCATGGGCTCTAGGCGCATGACCTTCAATAGTTGTGGCATGCAGCCACAGTAGTTGTGGCGCACAGGCTTAGTTGCTCTGTGTCATGTGGGATCTTCCCAGACTAGGGCTTGAACCCATGTCCCCTGCATTGGCAGGCAGATTCTTAACCACAGCACCACCAGGGAAGTCCCTATATGAGCTATTTTAACCTGCTTTTCCAAATTTGCCAGGGAAAATTTTCACTCACATTCCCAAGTAATTAGTGCCACTTCTAGTATAAGTGAGCCATAAAGGTATACTCTCTCACAAGAATGTAATAAAGTTTCTGAATAGGCCTCCTATTCTTTGCTAAATTTATGCCATGAAGTAGAAAACATTTTTAATAAAATCAACAAATATTTAATGAGAATAATATGAGGAAGGCATAGGGCCCAGCTCAGAACATTCCATAACTTAAACTATCAATTCAACTTTCTTAAGAATAACAACTACTTTAAGAATTTCATTAGCAATCAGTATAGGCAAAAATGATAATTTTACTTACAAACTGTTAATTGATCCCGCTGGAATGCTGTCCTCTTAAGGCTCTCTCTTCAGCTTAACCATCTTCTGAGGTTCTATTTATACACTAAAAGAGGCAGTAATTGAAATTGTAAAACATGTGTTCCTGAACTGCCTGGAACACCACCTGAATTCCCCACCAGACCCTTTGTGTGTGCTCTGGCTCCAAGTATCTTATCCTTGGAGGACATATTAGTAAGCTAGGGCTACCATAACAAAATATCACTGACCGAGAGTCTTAAACAACATATTTCTCACAGTTTTGGAGGCTGAATGTCTGAGATCAGGGTGCCAGCATGGTTGAGTTCTGGTGAGAGCCGTTTTCCTGGCTTGTGATGGCTGACTTCTCACGAGGCACTCACATGGCAGGGAGAGAGAGAGACAGCAAACTCTCCGATGTCTCTCCTTACAAGGACATTAAGCCCATCATGAAGGCCTGCCCTCTCCTGACCTCATTTAAGCCCAATTATCTCCCAAAGGCCTCACCTCCAAATACCATCACATTGGGGGTTATGGCTTCTACCTAAGAATTGTGGGGAGGGGGCACCACAATTTGGTCCATAGGAGGGGATGTGCAAGATCCAGGCAGAGAAAAGTCTCAGAGTGATGGTACATGTTCTGGCAACCATGATCAGAGTCAGCGCTTTAGTCATCCTCCAGCTCTCGTGGGGACTTCTTCCAGACTGGGGACAAAGTAAATGTGATTACTGCTAAAAACTCATTTCTCCAGATCTCTAAACATGGCTTCAATGTACAACCTCCAAAGGGTGTTTTCTACCCAAAAGTGTAGCTTTGGGCTTCCCTGGTAGCGCAGTGGTTGAGAGTCCGCCTGCTGATGCAAAGGACACGGGTTCGTGCCCCGGTCCGGGAAGATCCCACATGCCGCAGAGCGGCTAGGCCCGTGAGCCATGGCCATTGAGCCTGTGCGTCCAGAGCCTGTGCTCCGCAACGGGAGAGGCCATAACAGTGAGAGGCCGCGCGTACTGCAAAAAAAAGGAAAAAAATGTGTAGCTTTGCAGTTAAACAATTACATTCTTGAAATGAGGTTGTAACAGAGAAGAACATACCTGACTCCATATTGGATGTATTCCTTTAGCTCTAATCTTTGTGCTCTGTTGCCTGTGCTTAGTCATGCTGTCTCTGCACCTTTTGTAAAAGAAAGTTGCCTATAGCCTGAAACATACAGGATAGTTCATTCTCAAGGCTCTAATCTTTAAAGGTACAGTAAGTCCCCTACATATGAACAAGTTCCATTCTGATAGCACATTCGTTAAGACCAATTTGTTTGTAAGTCCAACAAAGTTAGCCTAGGTACCCAACTGACACAATCGGCTATATAGTACTGTACTGTAATAGGTTTATAATACTTTACACACAAATAATACATAAAAAACAAACACAAAGAAAACATTTTTAGTCTTACAGTACAGTACCTTGAAAAGTACAGTAGTACAGTCCAACAGCTGGCATCCAGGGGCTGGCATCGAGTGAACAGGCAAGAAGAGTTACTGACTGGAGGAGGGAGAGGAGGTGGGAGATGGTAGAGCTGAAGGATTGTCAGCAATAGGAGATGGAAGGCAAGCTGCAATTTCACTCACTCACATCCTGGGCTTGAAATAAAGATACTGTACTCTACACAGTAAAGTACACAAAAGCACAACCACTTGGAGAGGATGCACACACGTGACAATGTACACCAGACACGTGAACTAATTTACGTGATTGGACATGGGAGCACAGGTTCGCATCTTTGAAAGTTCACAACTTGAAGGTTCATATGTAGGGGACAATGTATAACACTTTTTCATTCATATAGAGAAAAAATGTTGCAGAACAAAGAATAATTTGTCTTGCTGGAGGTCATAGGAACATTGTGACCAGACCTACCATGGACAGCCGCAAGAACAAAGAATTACAGCACCAAGAAGTTTGCAACAATCAGTCACACCCCCTCCCTTTTACTATAAAAGAAGCCTGAATTCTAACTCAAGTAAGATGGTTCTTTGGGACACTAGTCCACCATCTTCTCAGACTGATGGCTTTCTGAATAAAGCTGCTATTCCTGAACTCTTCTCTAGATTTATTGGCTTGTCATGCAGTGAACTGTATGAGCTTGGGACTCGGTAACAATGTCGAGATTGAGTTTTCTTGAATTGACATCTCTACAGAGAAACCAAAAGCCTAGGTAGGAATATGACTTTCTTACCTAACCTCACTTTAAATAGAAATGGATGGGGTAAAGTTTCATAAGCCAGGGGAAAGATTCAGTTTATGATTCCTAAACTAAAATATCACTGTGCAGAAAAGAGAAGTGAATGATGAGTATCCATGATGATCATTTTCATGAAAACTTAGTTTCAAAAAGACCCTGAATTTTATTCATGATTTGTCTTTTTTTACAAAAAAAGGAAAGGGTAATCATTAACCACAGAGATTAACTGGGAATGTTGTCTATTTCTGTGCTTTATCCTGTATAAACACAATGTAATTATGACTTCTGTTGAGAATTTCAATAAAACATGACTTAAGACTACAGCAAGGGTGCCATTAAAATGTGAATATTAACTTTCCAATAATTTCTAGAAATTGAAATGGAATCTGTTTGGCAATAACATGACATTTTGACACCAATGAAAATATTTTATGTGGTTATGTAAGTGATAAAAATGAATGTTTTATAAAAATTTACCCAGAAGGACTTCTAACTAGGAAAAACAGTCATAATTAACAAGATTTCATAAAGTACACAGCAGCCAAAGATAACTTTTAGACCAGCTGAAGGTGATGAGGTCATTGCTGATCCTAAGTTCATAAGATCTGAGCACATGTAGAGATTTTTTAAAGCAGTTAAAAGAATTAATTTTCCAACATAGAGAGGCTGAGAGAGTCTCCCTCTTCTACGTGACTTTGCATTGTGCCAAAGTAATGGAATTGAATGCATACTTGAGCTTTTCTAGCAGCCGTTCCTATGGTGCAGAAGTAAATGTGTCAACCCTGGTACTGACCAGCTGGAAAAGAGACGTGAGTCTACTATTTCTGAATGTATTATGGAGCCTAGATTTTGTTTCCAGGGTAGAATGTGTCCAAAGCAACCAAATTTAAGAAGAGGGTTGTGAAATTATCCAGTGGATGAGTAACCATCTTAACGGTTCAACTGGCTGATGCAAAAAGAGCTGTATTGGCAGGTAACCATACCGCTTACTGTGCTGGCTGTGCAGTATTGGAGAGATTCTTTTTAACATTTTTAACTGAGATTTTTTATAGCATGAGAATATTAACAACAGCAATGTCAGAAGAACAAAAACCAATTCTGTCAAGTATATATATATGTATTTTTCAATATGAACATCATTGATCACTAAATTTATAAGGTCTACTGAGGATTTTTAAGTCAATAATAATTATGATAATAGTAATAATAATAGAAGGCATTTCATTAATTAAAACATGCTTATCTTTGACTCCACATTTAACTGTAATTTTCATTAAAATATTTAAAATTATACTTCTAAATCTAACCAATAACAAATACATATATATATATATATATATATATATTAGTGTGTCATAGTATGTTTTTAAAGCTGTTTTAGATTCACAGCAAAATCGAATGGAAAGTACAGAGTTTAAATATACCCCCTTCCCCTACACACATACTGCCTGCCCACAATCAACATCCCCCACCAAAGCGAGATATTTGCTACAATCAATGAACCTTCACTGACAGATTATTATCACCCAAAGTCCATAGTTTACAATTCGGCTTCAGTCTTAGTGTTGCACATGCTATGGGCTTTGATGAATGTATAATGCCATGTAACCACCATTTTGTATCATACAGAATAGTTTCACTGCCCTAAAAATCCTCTAGCCTCTGTCTGTTCACCCTCCTTCCCCACTAAACCCTGGCAACCACTGATATTTTTACTGTTTCTATAGTTTTGCCTTTTCCAGAATGTCATACAGTTAGAATCATGCCATATATCACCTTTTCAGTTTGGCTTCTTTCCCTTCAAAATATACATTTAATTTTCCTCCATGTCTTTTCATGGCTTGATAGTTCATTTCTTTCGAGAGCTGAATAATATTCCATTGTCTGCAACGTATCACAGTTTATATATCCACTCACCTACTGAAGGACATCTTGGTTGCTTCCAAATGTGGGCAATTATGAATAAAGCTGCTTTTGTTTGGATATAAGTTCTCCATTCCTTTGGATAAATATCAGTGATTGCTGGATCATATGGTAAGAGTATATTTAGTTTTGTAAGAAACCACAAAACTGTCTTCCAAAGTAGCTGTACCATTTTGCGTTCCCACCAGCAACGTATGAAGGTTCTTATTGCTCTACATCTTTACCAGCATTTGGTGTTATCAGTGTTTTGGATTTTGGCCATTCTAATAGGTGTATACTCATACCTCATCATTTTAATTTGAGATTTCCTAACTATACTTACTTACAATCTGTATGTCTTCTTTGGTGTCTGTTCAGATTTTTGCTCAGCTTTTAATTAGGTTGTTTGTTTTCTTATCGTTGAGTTTTGAGAGTTCTTTGTATATCTTGGATAACAGTACTTTACGTGTCTTTTGCAAATATTTTCTCCCAGTCTGTGTCATAGTGTTTTAAGTGTAGTGAACAACCCTGAAATGTTGATGCTTTATGAAAACAAACAAACAAAAATTTTTGAAAAGAATTCTTTTGTTGGAAAGATTTAGAGTCATTCTTGAAGATGCACTAAAAATGTTCTATCTTCGACTCGTGTGTTATTTCACTAACTACTAAACTATAGTGGAATTAACTTAAATAATCTACATAACCCCCTTACACCAAAAGGAGACTTGTAAACTAATCAAGGTTGGTTCCACTCTTGGATATCATGAAGAGAGCCAGCTGCAACTTGTGGTTTCTATTAAAATGCAAGCCAGGCTAAGATGAGACAAGAACCAGCTAAATATATCTTGCCAGAAAAAATGAGGAGATATTCTCTCTTATGTAAGAGGCTTATACCAAAGCCTTTTTAAGAGTAGAAATATACCTTGTTGCAATATGCTATTAGACTCCATTGCCACTGAGAAAAAAGAATTCTCACTAAGAAGATGAAATCAAAATGCCTAAGCATTTGATTTTACTACCATACCACCAAAACCACCAGTAATGATGGAACCAAATATCCTTAAAATAACAAATGTAAAACATCTCTGAAATAAGAAGGTATTATCACAACATACCAGAAAATGCAGGGAATCCCCATGTATCAGTGAGGGTTTTGTTGCATACCATAGGATCCACTCCAGTTAGTTCAAGCTAAAAGGAATTTTTTAAAATATGATATCCAATGGGTATTATAATCATTGAAAGGCTTAAAGATCAGCTCTGAGCTGAACTTCCAGGAACACCTCCTAAAGGCACATTACAGAACTGAGCTACTGGCCCTGCCACAGTCAGGAAACGATGGAATCAGGAATCAGCTGCTGCAGCTGCTAACTGCAGACTCAACTCACATATACCCCCATCTACAGCTGCCAAATGAAGGAACTGTGCTCTGCCTCTCGATACCCATGAAGCTAGAGGCCTAACACTGAGAATCCTGTCACAGTTGTTGCAAAAAAATCAAACTCCTCTACAACTCAGCTTGCCAGCAGAAATAACACAGGCAAGAAGTCAGCCTCTACATCAGAGTGTTCCACTCTTCCTTCCAAAACTTACGTGGTTGTAAATGATTGGTGGGATTTAAATCACATCTAAAACTGGAGCTTCAGGGGAATCTAAAAAATGTAGTTTTTGAGGGTTGCAGCCTCAGTAATCCAGGAAGGCTTACTATAAGGAAGATGGAAAGGATACAGGGAGTGAGGTGACACAGTGTCCCACTCATCCTAAAAAGGGAGCAGGAAGGATGTGACTGTCAGAGGAAAGTCAGGAGTGACTAGAGAATGTCAAGTGTACAGGTTGTGGACACTAGGAGTTGGAGGGACTCCTGGAGCAACCACCAGGGTGGCTGATTCCATCAATATCAGAGCAGTAGGCAGGCGATTTCTAACTCCCCTCTAACTCCCTCTGTTGAGTAGATAACAGACACAGACTGGAGTATTGGGTATGAGTGTTGGGCCAGAGGCCATGCTTAAGAGAAACAGGGAGCTCCACTTCCTTAAGAGAAGTTACTGGTATGCCCTGCCTGGCAGCACAACACCTCATCTTATCAAAATCCCTGGAGGCTAACTGTGGTATGCATACTGCTTTCATACGTGGGCTAACAGAACGTCAACTACAAAGATGAGCATGCAACCGAAAATTAAACAACTGAGGTAAACAAACACCATGAAAGAGAAACATACAACATAATGAAAAGAGGAAACTTCACCAGATTCGAATTTATACAGCAAACAAATGGAAACTTCAAAAAAAAGTAAATCTCAAAGGGATGAGAATAGATATTGCCTCCATGAAACAAAAGATTATAATTTTTTAAAACCCTATACTAGGAAGAAAAAGGCTTACCAAATAAAAATCTCACTAGAGAAGGCAAAAAGCAAAATACGTTCAACTAAAGAGAGGACACATTAGCTGGAAGCCTAAATTTCCCTCAAAATGGCAGAGATGGTGTAGAGAGTGCTGTAGTATGTCACCCAGATTCCCCCTTAGGGACCAAGGCACTCCACCACCTTTGGCTGCTGACAGCTCACAGCCAAGTCTCTCTGCAGGAATTGTCCTTAGGAAAGAGAACTGCCTGCCCAAGGTTATATGTCCTTTCCCCAAAGGCACACAAGTCCCCTTGCTTGAATTTGGGACAATCTGAAGGGTCATCCCAGCTCCAGAGCTCCATGTAAGGTCAGCTGAGGCCTTGGTTGCAACTGCATCATGGCTCAACTTCTCCCTTTTCCCTACCTTGCCTCTCTCCCCCTCACAGATATTGTTTCTTAGAGAACTTTGGCAGTAAACTTCCTGTACACACACCACAGAGTCCATTTCAGGTAGCCCAATCTAAGACAGATTGAAAGAAGAAAAATAAAAAGACCTGAAGACACCTAGGTGTATCTCCATCTATATGACTGGATTTCCAGGAGACAAGAACAGAGAATGAAGGAGAGGGAAAATCAAAGAAAACATAGAAATACACTTCCCAAAACTGATGGAAGAAAGACTGATAACATTGAAAGAGTCCACCAAGTATTTAACAAAATGAAAAGTATATATACACATATAGTATTAGTTGGTGTTCTCCAGAGAAACAGAACCAGTGTGTGTATATATAGGAAGAGTTCTATTTCAAGGCATTGTCTTGCACAATTACAGAGGCTGACAAGTCCCAAGATATGCAAGGTGGTCCAGCAAGCTGGAGACCCCAGAAGAGCTGATGTGGTAGTGTACATTCAAAGGTTATCTGGTGCAGAATTCCCTTTTGCTCTGGGGAGGTCAGTCTTTTACTCTATTCAGACCTTCAACTGATTGGGTGTCAGTCCATCCACATTGGGGAGAGCAATCTGCTTTAATACAAGTGAACTGATTTAAATATTAATCTCATCTGAAAACACCCTCACAGAAACATCCAGAATAAAGTTTGACCAAGTTTCTGGGCACCATGTCTCAACCAAGCTGACACATAAAATTAACCATCACACATATAGATATACTTACAGATATGCATCTCCTACCTTGAGTCTTTCAGAAAACCAAAAATATACATTTCCAGGGCCAAAATTAAATTTTCCATAAAGGAATAAGACTCAGATTGGCACTACATCTCATCAGCAGCACTGGATGTTAGGAAGACACTGGAGAAATATTTTCAAAATCCTAAGGGAAAATGATTCTCAACCTAGAATTCTTTATACACACACACTACTTCTTAGGTTGAAGAGTAAAATAAAGATATTTGGGATATTACCATCAGTAATCATTAATAAAGGATGTATTCCAGCTAAATATGAGTCCTAGGAAAAAACATGGGATACTATAAATATGTGGGTCAGAGAGCCAGTAGAGTCATTAAATTAAAATCACTGTCAGCTGTTTTTAAAAAAAACAAAAGGATCATCTAAATTCTCAGGTGATCCCAACATGGGAAATGGGGTTGGGAGACATTAGGAGAAACCAGTGAAAACATGCTAAAATTTTTATCTTTATTAAGAGAGGATATGATGTTGATCAGTGGGAACACCGTGAGAACATAATGTCTTTGTGCGCATGTGTGTGTTTCAAAGTTTAAGGGTGAAAAAATGACAGTGAAAAAAGGACAAAGGCATAGTATGAAAATGGAAGCAAAAAGAATGCAGTGTTGTGTTCTTAATCTTAAGCAAGGTTGAATTCACAACAAAAAGCAGTAAGCAAGACAAAGACATTTTATAGTAAACATAATCCTCAGATAAGATGTATTGATCATAAATATCAATGACCCAACTGGTATATCATGAAAAACTACCAAAAAATATATAAGTAGACAGAAGCATGCTAATAATGAAAGACTTTTGATTGTGTCAATTATAAACAATTAAATCACTTCATTCAGGCCATAGAAAATCAAGTAGATATAAAATAAGATTCTAGAAGAGCTAACGACCTAACTAATAAGGTAGATCCAATTAATATAGTGAAGTCTATACTTTAAAACCAGAAAATAAAGTGCAGAGAGTGGGAAAGACATTACTAAGCACAATGCAAGAATCAGAAACTTTAAAAGTAGATTCAATAAATATTTTAAAATATCTGCATAGCAAAAAATACTGAAAATCAAAATGCAATAACAAACTGAAGGCAAATAATTACCAAACATATGAAAAACTTTCATGTAGTAGACAGGTCATGTTTTTTGCCCAGCATCTATATCAGTACCACAATTTTGCTTTGGTGGATCATTCTGGCTCTCTGGTTGTGTTGGGCCCCCTGCCTCTGCGTCCCAAGAGAGGCGGGGGAGCTCATGTCATCTACCTGGTCACAGGATCAAGTCAATCATTAGCACATGACCTATTCGGAGCCAATAAGAAAGAGCGAATGACAAGGACTTCTGTGCAAGCAACTGGAAAAAAAGACTCTTCCACTGAATTTGGTGGCATGAAGCTGTAAAGATGCAGCCATCCTGGTACCAAAAGGAGGATTAGCCTGAGAATGAAGCTGAAGAGGCAAAACTAAGGAATGAACCCCAGAGCCATATATTGGTGCCTAAACAGATTAGATAGAAATAATCAGTATTCTCAATGTCTTTAAATATGTGTGGGGCGGGGTGGTGGGCAGGCAGAGGATAAACAATTAGAAGAGACTTTGAGGCTGAACTTTGATATGTAGAAAACTATGCAAGTGAAAAAAGTACTTATCACTAGGTGTTGTGGGTTGAATCATATTCCCCCAAAAGACGTGCTGAGG
Source organism: Orcinus orca (assembly GCF_937001465.1). Taxonomy (NCBI): domain Eukaryota; kingdom Metazoa; phylum Chordata; class Mammalia; order Artiodactyla; family Delphinidae; genus Orcinus; species Orcinus orca. The sequence continues at coordinate 133,383,782 of NC_064563.1, forward strand.
TCCTAAACCATCCACTCACCCCCACCTCTGTGTATATGCCGTTATTTGCAAATAGAATCTTTCCAAATATAATCAAGTTAAAATGAGGTCATACTAGAATAGGTAGGGCCCTAAATCTAATGACTGGTGTCCTAATAAGGAAAGATTTGGAGATACAAAGACATACAGGAAAGAAGGCCATGTGAAGACTAAGGGAGAGATGGGCGCTACACTGCCACAAGCCAAGGAAGGTCAAGGATTGCTGGTAACCCCCAGAAGTTAGGAGAGGCAAGGAAGGATTCTTACCTAGAGGCTTCATGGAGAGCATGGCCTGTCGAACAACTTGATTTTGAGTTTCTCACTTCCAGAACTACAGGAGAATAAATTTCTGTTCTTTTAAACCCCTTAGTTTGTAGTAATTTGTTATGACAGGCCTAAGAAACTAATATACTGGATAATTATTAACTTTAAGGAAAAGCAAAAAGTTGTACAAGAAGGCAAATGTAACTAGTATATTACACATCTGTTTTGAGTAGCATTTATATAAAAAAATGTAAAAAAATCACGATATAATCATATTGAGAACATGGGGAGAGAGGGAGTGGCAATACATTTGTTTATTTGAGGCAGAAGAATTAAATTCTTGCCTTCTATCATGAGAACTTTACCTCCTACTATGGGAACTCAACAGATAACGCTAAAGTTGAGAAATCAAGTAATATCATTATAAGCTTGGTATATAGAAAGATGGGAATAGATGGCCAAAGAAACAGCTAAAAGTTGAAAATGGCCTCCCCTGGGAAATGAGACATGAGAAGTTGGGTGCTGGGGTGCTAGAGTGGATTGTTTTTTCATAATAAATCATGTAGAATTATTTGGCCTATGTATGTTATCAACCTCGGTAAAACTAAAAACAAAACCAAAAAGGAAAAATATGCAAAAATGAACAGACAATTCACAAAGGAAGAAACTCAAATGATGAAAATATGAACACACGCCTAACCTCAGTTACCAATTAGATCAATTTAATTTAAAATAACCAAAAAATAAATCTAACAATATTAAATATTAAAATCTGCCACAAAGAGGTGGCAGAAATATAAATAAGTACAATTAGCTTGGGGAGAAATTTTGAAATTTGAAAATGTCAAGTAAATTTTAAAATGTGTACACATTACAACCCTGCTGATCCACGCTGGGTTGAATCCCAGGAAATTTCTGTAAAAGACCAGAAAAAGCCATGTTTAAGAAAGTTGATTACAGTGTCATTCATAACAGTGAAAACCTGGAAAAAACTAAATGTTTACCAATTGATATTTATCCATGCCAGGTAGCAATTGTTTTATAATTTCAAAAAAAACTATGTGGCAATTAAGAGCAGTAAACTAACTTTACATACCAAAACACAAATCTCAGATAATGTTGAGTGAAAAGGAAATTTGAAGAACAATACATCCAACCTATCACCAGTTACACAAATATGAAAACACATAAACCAGATGTTGTCTATGAATGTATGAATAAAAGCATGAAAACATGGGTTAGACGGATCCTAAATCCATGAAATAAATTATTTTGGATTGAGGATTACAAAATGGAACTGAAGGTGAGTACAGAAAGAACACCCACTTCACTTGTAATATTTTAGTTCTTATATTTTAGAACTATTTTAAGGGAACATGAGAAAATACTACCAATTGTCAATTCTGGGTGTTGGATATTCAAGGTTTTTAAAAATGTTATCCAAGTACTTTGTATTTTTATTTCTCAAATTTAAATATTTTAGTGAGAAAGAAATTTCAAAAACTGACTCGAAAAGAATGCAAATACCTGAATAGTCTAATAACCTATAGAAGATTCCCCCAAACACCAGAGAACCACCCACTAAAAGCACCAAGCCCAATCAGTTTTATGGGTAGTTCTATCAAATGCTCCAGAAACGATGTCCTAAGGAAGCATAACCCTGATACAAAACAGAGCTAGATCATTAGCATTTCAAATTTAACAGTGTATTAAATAAAAGAAAAATGCATCGTTTTGCTCGAGTGAGGTTTATAAAAAGAGAGCATTCATGATTCAACATAAGAAAGGCAATTTCTGTACTATATTGCACTACTAAAAAATGAAATAAGGAAAACAAATCTTAATCTTAAGGCTCAACGTTGAAAGTTCAATGGATGTAAAAGAAAAAAAAAAGTTAAATTTAGTAACCATTACATTATGTATTTTTTCAAATCTTTGCCAACTAGGAATAGAAGGAAACTTCTAAGTGTAGAAGAGAGAGAAAACATTCCCCTTAATCAGAAACAATAGAGGCTGCCTCTATCCGGTGCTAGTCCACAAAATAAAACAAATTTTAATACTCTAAAGAAGAAAGTAAATGTTAGTAGCTGCAGATTATATAACCGTCTAATTAGACATTCCAGGTGCATCTGTTGACAACCTGTAAGCGAGGTGACCCTCCGCCCCCCGCTGCCCCGCCCCCACTGCTGGGCCTGCGCCCTTGCACGTACGCATGCGCATTGCGCATAAGCGTGGGCCGGAGGAGCGAAAGATGGCGGCGCCTTGTTTTCCTACGCCATTGCACAGGCATGTGGGCCGTGGCTCCTTCAGCGACGTGTACGAGCCCGCGGAGGACACATTTCTGCTGCTGGACGCGCTCGAGGCGGCGGCAGCCGAACTCACGGGGTGCGAGGAGGGCGAGGGTCCCCGCGGGAGAGGGCTCGGGAGTCCTGGAGAGGCGGCCGCAGGCGATCAAGGCAAGGACTGTCGCCGCCGTCCCCGAGAGGAGGCGGTGTCGGTCCACTTGGCGACAGTTGACACCAGAACACCGTAACTGAGGATTTTTTCTGTGGATACACGTAGTCAGTTTAGCGGGGATCTGTCCGCAGTTGCCAAGGTGGTGTTTTGGTTTCAGGGGCTCCATGCTTCCTCACCACGCCGGGATGTAGCTTTTCCTATCAGCTGTTAACTGAGGACCCTAAGCCCCTGAGAGTAGCGATATTATAACACGTTCAAAAGCAAAACATTCTGAAAACTCTGCGTCTTAATATTACAACTTTTAGTAGATATCAGTGTCGCATGGCATTAATTTACTCAGTGCATAAAAGCATCCTCTAGCGATGGAAGGGCACAAAAAGGAAATGAAGTTGTAAAATATTGGAGTAGGGGAGTGTATTTAAACCCACTGAATAGCATACTCAGCTATCTAGCAACAGCCATTAGCCCCATGTGACTACTGAGCACTTGAGATGTGACTAGTACTGAATTTTTCGTTTAACTGTAAAAAATTTAAAGTTACATGCAGCTAGCTGCCTATAGAATATACCCTAGCTCCTAATAAGTATTAAAATTGGTGCTCATATAAGTTTTAAATTAATAATATAAAAAGAGTGAATACTTACATTGTCATTTTTTAAATGAAGGAAATTTGTATAATTAGATTTATGTAAAGATCAAGAGTTGAAATGGGTTTTCTCAGGATGAAACAAAGAGTTGTCAGGCTTCAAAGATCCATATTGTGTTTATTTATCCCTCTTGGTAGATTTTTCCACGTGTAAAATGCCCCAACTATTATTAAACTAGTTTTTCATTGTGAACGATGGAACTTTTGGATTTACTGGAATATAGAATGGAACAGTACTGTTTTATAACTTGTCTTTTACTATCAAGATATCACAGAAAGATTTACAAGCACAAAGTGCCTTGCAAAGTGTGCTGTAAAAGGAACTGATTTTGTTTTAAAGTCTTGGGTATTTCTGGTCTTGGAGTTTTAATTATTTATGAGGCCACAATAGTTATTTTCAAGTAGAAGCCGCCTGGTAAGATTCAACAGACCTTCCTACAGCACAATAAAGGCTTGTCAGATGTGTAGAAATGGTTCCAAAAGTGAGAAACCCCTGGAGTTTGTTGTTTTTGAATAGTTGTTTGGAAAGTTAGGTGCTAGAGAGGCCCCTATATCCCATCAAACCTATTTCTGTAATGGGGATAATTCGTGCCTTTGATGTATATATATGATTATAGGGAAGGACAAATACAGTAGAATCAAGAATTTATTATATTCAATAGCATTCTTAGGAGTATTATTAATATTCTAAGATCAGATACTCAGATATTTTCCCAATTCAGTGTAGAGCTGTACAAATATGGAATTTCTTTGCTGCTCCACATCTATTATCAGTAGAATGGGGGAACTTTTGTTTCCCTGGGATATGCTGATGGACTTATGAATTACTTCAAAGTGACAGAGAAAATGTTTTTCATAAATAAATATTGTAATAATGTCCTATCATTTTAGGAAATACCAAACTAGAAGCTCCTTGTGTGAAGGGCTGATGTCTTCCATATTAATATTTCCAACCCTAAATTAACATTCCATGGTTTATGTAATGTTTTATAGAAATTAATTGAAAGCTACCTGTTATATTACTATTTTACAGACTTAAATTACATACCCCCAAACAGTTTTGAACTATGCAGTATTAAGCACAAAGTGGTTGTCGGAAATCAACTTATTTATAAATTTCTTTTATATTTCCATATATTTGTAGGTGAGGGATGATGCTGGAGAAACAGACATAAAAGTAGCATGAGTTATTTTCCGAGATGTGTATTTTTTTTTTTTTTCCCAGTACACGGGCCTCTCACTGTTGTGGCCTCTCCCGTTGCACAGCACAGGCTCCGGATGCACAGGCTCAGCGGCTATGACTCATGGGCCCAGCCACTCCGCGGCATGTGGGATCTTCCCGGACTGGGGCACGAACCCGTGTCCCCTGCATCGGCAGGTGGACTCTCAACCACTGCACCACCAGGGAAGCCCCCCAAGATGTGTATTTTAATACCACTACTAATACTTGTTTTATTTTGTTTTTTTAGAGTGGAAATATGCCTTGAAGTAGGGTCAGGGTCTGGAGTGGTATCTGCATTCCTAGCCTCTATGATAGGTCCTCAAGCTTTGTACATGTAAGTATACAAATTCATCCACATCTTGGTCTAAGAGATTCACTATGGATATAACTGATTGAATTAAATCATTTTTGTAAGTAAATAATATGTATCTGATAGTGTCTATTTAAGCGTAGTAAGTATTCAGATGCAAGTTATGCTTCCCTAAAAGTTATAATTGCGTGTTCAAAACCATTCCATCATACTGCATAATTATATAAGAAGCATAATAATTTTAGGTCATCTCTAAATTTGAATCTTTTTTTAAAAATTTATTTATTTATTTTTGGCTGCATTGGGTCTTCGTTGCTGCACATGGGCTTTCTCTAGTTGCGTAGAGTGGGGGCTACTCTTCATTGCGGTGCGCGGGCTTCTCATTGCAGTGGCTTCTCTTGTTGCAGAGCACAGGCTGTAGGCGTGTGGGCTTCAGTAGTTGTGGCATGCAGGCTCAGTAGTTGTGGCTTGCAGGCTCTAGAGAGCAGGCTCAGTAGTTGCGGTGCATGGGCTTAGTTGCTACGCAGCATGTGGGATCTTCCTGGACCAGGGGTCGAACCCGTGTCCCCTGCATTGGCAGGTGGATTCTTAACCACTGCACCCAGGCTACTGGGACCCAGTCCCTCTCTCTCTTCCTCCCCTTCCCAGACCTTTGCCCCAGCTTTGCTGGCCAAGTCGTGGGTCTTTCTTCCATCCCTTCATTGCATGGTACAGTTCACTTTGGCCCTTTTCCATCCATTCCCACCTCATTGCTAACCACACAGTACATTCCAGCCCCTCCCCTCAGAGGCCTTCAGAAGGCCTACATTGGTTCCCTCATCCCCATCCTTGTCCTGCCCTGTTCCCTCACCAGCTGGTTTAGAAGGATTTGGAATTCCCTTTGTTTTTTTTTAGTACATTGTACGCACCAAAGTGTCAAGCCAGCCGTTGATAACACCCATCACATTCTGAGCTGCCTCTTCACCATTGTGCAGGGCAGTTTGCCTCCCTCCTGCTTCCCCACCTTCCTCTCTACCTCCTTAACTTTGTACTAGGCGGGCCTGGGCCTGCACTAGCTCAGCATCTTCTCAATTTTTTTCATATTATTTATTATTTTAATTTCCTATTAAATTATTGGAATAAAAAAATGAATCTTATTTCAGATAAATAAGTTGATTATCAGAAAAAATTGGAAGTTAATAAAATTTCTCTTTAGAAGATTTGAGAATATAGAAAATATAAAGAAGAAAATAAAAATCACCTTGGTGGTTCATTGTTTAAAACTTCACGCTCCCAATGCAGGGAGCCTGTGTTCGATCCCTGGTCAGGGAACTAGATCCCACCTGTATGCTGCAACTAAGAGTTTGCATGCCACACCTAAGGAACCCACCTGCCGCAACTAAGGAGCCCACATGCCACAACTAAGACCAGGCGCAACCAAATAAATAATTTTTTTTTAAATCACCTATAAATTTTACCACACATGGTCCAACTGTGTTTCCTTTATTTTTTTTTTCATTTCCTATGTTTTTCATTTAATATTTTATGATGAGCATTTTCCTTTTAAATTTCATTTTTGGTAGCTACATAGTATTCTCCTGCTGGATTCATAATTTAATAAATTCCTTCAGATACGTGTGCATGTAAGTGTATTCTTCTACTCTTGGACATTATATCAATATAACAATCTTTTTCTTCAATGTAACAAATCTGAGTTCTTTTTTTTATTCACCATTATTAAAGCATTCCAATTTTTTTATAGATCTACTTTATGTAAAAGGAGTAGAACATTCCTTGAATTTTTGTCCGTAGACACAGGATGTAGTTGGTTTCTTTTCTGTTTATAGGTGCACTGATGTCAACCCTGAGGCAGCAGCATGTACCCTGGAGACAGCACGCTGTAACAAAGTCCACATTCAACCAATAATTACAGATTTGGTAAGCTGTTAGTTCTTGTCCAGTACTGTAATAATTAATTTTCTTTTCAAGTAAGTTAAGGTCAAGGTGATTTAGGTCAAAGAAACTTGAGTCATTAATTAACTTTTAATCCACTGAACAAAGTAAATTCTTGACTGAGATAATCCATCTTTTCCACAATTCAAGGGAACTTTCTCTTGGCCTGTATAGATCAGGTATCTTTCAGTCAGAAGAATGCTCAAACTGGCTTTAATAAAAAGAGTGAACAGTTTCAGGAACTCAAATGATGTTACAGGCATCTTTTTCTTAATTGTAAACTTCTCTCTAGTGGCTGTATTCCTCAGCAGTCATTCCCTTCATGGTAACAAGATGCTTGCATGTATGTATCTTGTTTCTCAGCAACTTCACAGGGAAAGAAACACTTTCTATTCAGTTACTCTAGCAGAAGCCCCAGAATGAGTGCCATTTATATCAGCTTTAGTCATACGCCTGTCTCTCAAGGGGGATTGGAATATGCACATGATTGGCTTGAGCCTGAGTCATAGTCCCACTCTGGCAGCTCGGTTGGGATAATCCAAGCCACTTGGATTGAGAATGAGAGGAGGTAGAGTTTCCCCAATGAAAGTCAAGGACATGTAATCAGATGAAAGGCAGAATGGGTCCTGGGCAGGTAAAAACAACAAATGACGACTACGGAACCATCATTTTAAGTTACACATCGTATGTTTTTCAGTTCCAGTTTTTAAAACATTTTACATTATATTAGTAAGATTTGGATGATTCTGAACTTCTTTTCAGTTATAAATGTGAATGCCTTTTTATAAGCAAAAATCATAATAGTATGTACCAGGTGGGCATAAGAAATATAAAATGCTTTCCATGCTTCTTGACCTGTATTATTCTTGTACTGGTAAGGGTATTGAGCTTTTCTCTTTTTTAAACTCACAAATGATTTTGCAGTTTAGAAGGAATTAAGCCAAAGATCTAAGAAATTCTATACATATCACTAGAAGTTTTTACTGCCATTAAAAATTAGACTATCAATAAAGATAATCAGTTTGGTGATTTTACTCTTTAAATTTTTATTTTATTTATTTTTTAATTAATTTATTAATTTTTGGCTGCATTGGGTCTTTGTTGCTGCGCGCGGGCTTTCTCTAGTTGCGGCAAGTGGGGGCTACTCTTCGTTGCAGTACACAGGCTTCTTATTGCAGTGGCTTCCCTTGTTGCAGTGCATGGGCTCTAGGTATGCGAGCTTCAGTAGTTGCAGCACATGGACCCTAGAGCACGCAGGTTTCAGTAGTTGTGGCTTGCGGGCTTAGTTGCTCCGCGGCATGTGGGATCCTCCTGGACCCAGGGATCAAACCCATTTCCCCTGCATTGGCAGGCGGATTCTTAACCACTGTGCCACCAGGGAAGTCCCTAAATTTTTAAAGTTGTTTCTTTAATGTGTCCATAATTAGTATTATTTTTTTTTGATAGAACAATAAAACTTTAGAGATACAAGAAATTCAGAATATCTATTTTTGTTAACAGAGGTAAGGGACACTTTTGAAAGTCACATAACTAATAAAGTGATAAATCCAGAATTTAAGCCCACATCTTCTGGATCAAAGTCGAGAGGTCTCACAGCTGTTTTATATCATGACTGGTGGTAGTCAGTTCTAAAGCTGTCAGAATCCATTCTTTCAGTAACGAAAGCTGACCATGATGCGGAGTGTTGACTTGTGGCAAAGAAGGTAGGAAGAGATAGGTATGAGCATAGGTATTGTGATCAGATTACAAAACTCTTTACATTTGCTTATTCAGAACACTGGACATAGGGTGTCACAGCTATCATATAAAAGAAAATCATTGTTAAGGTTAACTGAGTTTGTTCACAAAGTAGTACTTTCATTGTATTTCTTTTTTAGTTTTAGAAAAAACCTTTTTCAAATATGTCTTATGCATTTCCTTACATTCTTAAAACAAAATGAACATAATTCTACCTTTTAGTGATTCAGGGTCATTAATATGAATATCAGTTATTATTCTGTACTATATGTGATAATGACTAAGGTTTATTCAGGTGTTTCTGCCTTTACATTAAGTAGCTATAGCCTGCAGTGATTTTGAGTTTTTATTTTCTCTCCTCTTTATCTGTCTTTTCACTTGCTTTATGTTGTCAATGTTTCACTGCTACCCATTGATAGCACTTTCCTGTCTCTTTTCATGTGCTTTGTGCTAGAATACCAAACAATTAATTTAGTTAGACTTGTATTTAAACTAAGAGTTAAGGGATTCTGAATAAGTGCTTCTCACACAGAGTACCTTTTGCTGTACGGATTTAAAACTTGCTGTCAGAGGCCTTTTTTGCTTACTTCTTAATTCTTGGGTTTATTCTAGTGCTGTGAGACTATTCAAAAGGTAGATATGGATGAGTGAGGGTTGCCTGTAATTAGATTTTATATCCAGTCCACAGTGACTTCTCATTTAAATCCATTTTCTTTTTAACTCCGTAATTTTCTATTTTTTTAGTATCAATTTGTTCCTTTATTTGAAGTCCAGTACTGAAATGATTATTAGTATATAGTACCTCAGGGCCATCATAAGTAATTACACAGCAAATTCTTTTCTAATTTCCTTACTCAGCATTTCCTGAAAATTACATTTTTGAATTCTTTTTACAATTGGGAAACTTAATTTCTTTATGGAATTGAAAATAAAGCTTTTGGTTATTTCAAATGTACTTCCTCACCAATGTTATTACTAGAAAGAACAGCAGATTAACTAGTTGCCTTTCTACTTGCAGAAGATACACCTGAATTATGTTCCACAAAATAGTTATCTGTTCTCTTTTTAAATGAGTAGAGAAAGAAATTACCTTTGAAGAATAACAGGGTTGGAATTCGTGAGTGAGAGTCAGTGTGAAGTAATATTTGAAGGAAATGGCTTTAGGGGTGAGAACTCATCCGGATACAGCATTTTTACTTTACTGTGCCTGTGAAGGTATAGGATGACATCATCAGACATAATTTTTTAAATACTTAGTTATTTAATTCAATCAGAGGGATGCTTTAAATGACATTTTGCCCTAAATATACTTTCTTTAAAAAGACATTTTTCTTATTCTATAGAAAGTTGTATCAGTTCAAATATTTATAAAATGCCAAACAACTGATGTTTTCAGGTCTCTTCCCACTATTTTTAGTCCTTTGTTTCTTTGATATCTAATTGTTTTAGCCAATACATATACAAGTAATTAAAAACGTAGAAAGAAAAATAAAATTCTGTCTTCTGATATTTTTGTCATTCATGTATGTTTTCTGTCATCTTGTAAAATATTTCCCTTGGTTATAGAAAATAAATGTTTAAGTTAGCAGCTATAACTTTAAAGTTGTGCACAAATCTATGCAGAATATGTGAGAGCTTGCCTCCGTCTTCTAAAAGTGAGCCCAGAATGTAAACATGTGAGCTGTTGAAGAGCAGAGTGTTCATTCTGATAAATAGTTTATTTTCCCTATTTTTAGGTAAATGCATATAATCTTTATCTGAATGAAAGTGTGAAGATATTTATCTCCATTTCTGTCTTAAATTTGGCTCTCTAACACATTTTTTCTAAAAACATGAGGGAGTATATTTAAAGATTGATTAGATGGATATCTATCTATCCATCTACTTATTTATTATTTCTGGGTCCAGCTTAAAATTCTGACTATTTTGAACATTTTTTAGGTCAAAGGCTTGCTACCAAGATTGAAGGAAAAAGTTGATCTTCTGGTGTTTAATCCTCCCTATGTAGTGACTCCACCTGAAGAGGTAAGACATACAACAAAATTTAATTACTAATATTTTCAGCTTTTTTCTATCTAAAAGTCAAACATACTTCATCATATGACATCAGTCAGCCGCTAATAACACAGACTGCTCTCATTTTACTTGTAATTGTCAATTATTGGATACTATTGGTAGACATAGGAAAGGAACCTGAAACTAATGGAAATACAAACTGTGGTCCATATCTATTCTTTAAAATCCCATCCAAATCAAGCCATGGTGTTTAAATTCATGTATCTGTGTGTACCTTTATCATGAATAACAAATTTGCAAAAAAAATATTTTTAATCACCTTAAATTCACATAGGAATTATTTCTGAAAGCCTTAGCTTTCCTCCTTTCACAGGTGTCAGGAAGTGGGGGTGGGGGAAAGCAGTCCTCATCTCAGGTAGGAAAAAGCTATAACCCTGACATGCATTGCTGTAGCATTTCCAGTGATGAAGAGGAAAACTGCAGTAACCATTTCCCAGTTTAAAGAAAGAATGGTCAAAGTAGACAAAAGTTTAGTGACGGACTAGCTAGCTTTCCTCTGAATTATTGTACCCATTTTATTCTTTGATGATCACTCTCTGGCAAGGCTGATAAATATTACATTCACCTTTACCAAGATGGGAAGGGTCTATATTGCTGCTGTTACTACTGAGAAGTTTTTGCTCCCCTGACATATGAACTCATGTGAGAAGGAAAGTCATTGTCATAAGGTGAACAGCAGTTGAGGGAAATGCAGCTTAATAAAACTTTTTTTAATATATAAATTTATTTATTTTTGGCTGCGTTGGGTCTTCGTTGCTGCGCGCAGGCTTTCTCTAGTTGCGGCGAGTGGGGGCTACTCTTTGTTGTGGTACATGGGCTTCTCATTGTGGTGGCTTCTCGTTGCAGAGCAAGGGCTCAAGGCACATGGGCTTCGGTAGTTGTGGCATGTGGTCTCAGTAGTTGTGGCTTGCAGGCTCTAGAGCGCAGACTCAGTAGTTGAGGCGCACGGGCTTAGTTGCTCCTCTGCATGTGGGAACTTCCCGGACCAGGGATTGAACCCGTCTCCCCTGCACTGGCAGGAGGATTCTTAATCACTGCACCACCAGGGAAGTCCCTGCAGCTTAATAAAACTCTTTAGAAAAGCACTATGGAAATAAATATCAAGCGTGACCAATAATCTCAGTCTTTGAGATCTAATTTAGGAAAATGATTAACAATAGAATATAAATTGTAATTTACAAAAATATGTTTAGTGCACCTTTATTTATGATAACAAGTAATATGAACCTATATATGTAACAGAAGAGAGACAGTTAATAAATCATGGTTTATCAGGTCTACAGACTACTAGGAAGACTAGTGAATGAGGAGGAGATTCTGGGAACATGGTGAGATGAATGGGCTTCCTTTCTCCCACATTCCTACTCCTAAGCTATGTGTGTAATTATGTTCGTAATTGAGTGTGGGCAATGACTTGGGCTTTGTCACAGTTGCAACAGAGAGAGCTAGTGTCATAATTTCCATTAGCTGAGCAATTAGCTGGAGAGCAGGGTTAAATACAGCACAACAAAGATTTCCTGGAGCCTGAAAATATGTTTTGCTATGTAAAACATTAGGAAATGAATTTAAAGATAATGTAGTCTCTGCCAAGACCTGAATCAGTGGTATGGAAACCAAATGAAAATATTTCAGTGCATTGAGCATGAAGATAAAAAAAAGGAAACAGTGAAGGTAAAAGTTAAGAGACTTAGAGGTTAGATCCAGGAGACATACAAATAATAGGAGTTTGTACATATAAAAAGTTGTGGCTATACTTACTATTACATCCCTCAACATGAGGTTAGGTACTGTTGGTTTGTACCTGTGACTTATAAAGGATCAGGGGAAGGCACAGCAAAGCCCAGGTAGTAGGCAGTCAGCAGACCACCGAACGTGACTCCTTCCAGAGATGAAAACTTCCCCTCCGTGGCCTGTGAGAATGTGCTTGTCACCAGGAGATCCTCCTGGAGGGTGGTCTCTAGTGCAAGCAGACAAACCTGGCTGAGCATCCCTGGGGGGCGTGTAAACAGGGTCCAGCACAGAGGGCTCCTAGTCCACACTGAAACAGAAGTGACAAGGGACAGGCTTGGCAAAAGCTGTCATCACCATGCACTCTTTCCATGGGTAACTTTACCCTGTGAAACATCCAGAGAATGGGCTCCACCAAAATAAGGGAGTAAGCCAAGAAACGGGAAGATATGGGCCCCAGAAAAAGGGAATTCTTGGAATGTTAGAAAAGGGAAGTCTCCAGGATGAAAGGCATGACAAAAAAAGCAGAGGAACTGATAAATTCCCTAGTATGATTAACTATGTGGGAAATTATATTGAGGAGCTTATGATAAATATGAGAATAATATAAATTAGATACAAAAAAATTAAGCAAATGGACATGCTGAATGCCCATCAATAGCTAAATAAGAAATGATACTCTAACACAATAAAATATTATGCAGCCATTAAAAAGGAAATTGAACTATACCTGATCACATGAAGAGATTTCCATATGGTACTGTTGAGAAAAGCAAGATACCGGCAAGAATGTAGATATAATCCTTTTTTTGTAAAACACGGACAAAAAAGAAAAACGTGTGTGTGTATGTAAGATGGGAGGGTAGCAGACAAGCAAAACAGGAAAAGGGAAAAGTACAGTTTTTTTTTTTAAAGGAGGTATACGAACATATTTCTCTTAATTGTACATGTATATGGTTATAGGTATAAAGAAATTCATTTTTACGGGCTTGCGGGATCTTAGTTCCCCAACCAGGGATCAAACCTATGCCCCCTGCAGCAGAAGTGTGGAGCCCTAACCACTGGACCGCCAGGCAATTCCCAAGAAATTATTTTTAATGGGGAAATATATGCCATGATAAATGAATAAAAGCAGAATGTATAATTGTATGTAAATAATTTAAACTAAAATGTGGACAAAAACCATTAAAGGGATTAGGAAGAAAATAATTGTATTAGGGTTTAAGTAGTTTTTGAGTGATTTCATCAAGATATTCTTTTTTTTAACATTTTTATTGGAGTATAATTGCTTTACAATGGTGTGTTGGTTTCTGCTTTATAACAAAGTGAATCAGTTATACATATACATATATCCCCATATCTCTTCCCTCTTGCGTCTCCCTCCCTCCCACCCTCCCTATCCCACCCCTCTAGGTGGTCACAAACCACCTAGCTGATCTCCCTGTGCTGTGTGACTGCTTCCCACTAGCTAGCTATTTTACATTTGGTAGTGTATATATGTCCATATATACACTACCACTCTCTCACTTTGTCCCCTTCCCCGTGTCCTCAAGTCCATTCTCGAGTAGGTCTGCATCTTTATTCCTGTCCTGACCCTAGTTTCTTCATGACCACTTTTTTTTTTCCCTTAGATTCCATATATATGTGTTAGCATACGGTATTTATTTTTCTCTTTCTGACTTACTTCACTCTGTATGACAGACTCTAGGTCCATCCACCTCACTACAAATAACTCAATTTCATTTCTTTTTATGGCTGAGTAATATTCCATTGTATATATGTGCCACATCTTCTTTATCCATTCATCTCTTGATGTATTCTTAAGTTTTAGAAACAATATACAGTGTTAAGCATCTAAAGATTTTTAATACTATATAAACTCATGGGTTTTGTTTCTATACTATAATTAGATCATTGTAGGAAAAAAATGCTTCAATGTACTTTTATGTAATAAATGGGTTCCTGAAAAAGGGCTGTAGTACTCTCAGTAATCTAGAAGACAGCCAGATACAGTGGGACATTTTGAAACTTTGTTTCTGCAGAGTAGATCTCTTATAATACAAGTTCTCCCTTTTAGTTTCTTCCTAATTGTTCCTAATTGTTCCTAATTGTTCTTCCTAATTGTTCTATATTAAGAATTTAAACATTGTATTAATAGTATCAACTATTATTAAACCACATTATTATGCACAGAGCACTGTTCTCAAACTTTAAATATACTTCCTCATTTATTCCTAAAGGACAAAAATAATTTTTTACCATTTTCCTAATTTTACAGATAAAACTGTTGTTTTTCTAATTTTACAGGTAAGAGAGGAAACTAATTCATCAAGATTACAGACTTATCTATATAAGATTTGGAGACATGAAGGGTTCTGTAAGGGCGTTTTCTCCTGTAGTGCCAGCTGCCATAATTAAACGTGAAATGGTGACAGATATTTAGGACCTTTAGCTTTATGTTGCTAATCACACAAAGATTTATCCCAAGGGCAAAAGAAAAAAAAGATTACAGGCTTATGCAAGGTCACACATGCTAGGAGATGATGGGGCTCAGATTCAGCTTTACTGCTGCCTCCTCATCAGCAGTAAAATAAAAGGTACATTACTGTTTGGTGAACGTTACTTGTCAAAAAGATTCAGTTTTTTTTAATGTAACTTAAGTCAAAACAGAACAATCTTTCTAATTGGTCACAGGTAAGGAGTCACGGGATAGAGGCAGCTTGGGCTGGTGGCAGAAATGGTCGTGAAGTCATGGACAGATTGTTTCCACTGGCTCCAGAGCTCCTTTCACCAAGAGGATTGTTCTATTTAGTCACCATTAAAGAAAACAATCCAGGTAATACAGACCAGTTTATCTTTTAACCATTTACTTTGCTGAAATCAAGGCTAATTATGTCAAAGATGGTAGTAACCCAGAATGTTAATGAATGTAATCACTGGTAACAGATAATACAGACATAACATTCATGTTGAAAGAGGAGAGAGATTTTTTAGAGGTAGATTTTTCTGATTTTAAAAAGTATTGTCTTTTTTGGAGTGAGGGAGATTTTTTTCCCCTAATTTATCAACTAATATTCAAATACAGAATCTATAATCTTCTTAAAACACCTCACCCTCAGTTCACCCTGTGAATTTTCTCTCTATATTCTAGTCTTCATGTCTTAGCAGTTCTGCTGCATACTCTTTAGTTCATCTGAAGTTTTATCATGAAAGGTATCTCCTGATAGGATTTTGATATCTTGGTTTTCAGATTACTTGGTTAACTAAATGGACCATAATCTCTCTTCTCTTTTCTGTACATCTCAGGTTTGATTATTATCTTATATGTTACATTCTCAGCCCCTCAAATCACATCATAATTAACTAGGGTTTTCGGATTGTTTGGTTTTGAGGGTTTGTTTTTTGTGACCCCAGTTTCTTGGTTTCATCTTTTTAGTGTTAGTTATTTAGAAAGAGAAGGTCTTGCTTTTTTCAGTACTCTTTAAAGAAATAAGCTACTTCATTTACTAGCACTTTTCAATGTCAGTACATGATTTGCACACACCCTCGTTGGCATTTTTCATCCAAAAGGGAGGATATAGGGCAGAGATTAGAGCCAAGCAACTAAAAAATGAATCATTTACTGTAATAGTAAGTATAACTAACGTTTCTGTTGAGTCCAGAGTAGGCTACCACTGCAAAGCAGTTATTCAGTCTGATTAGAATTCTCAGCAACACCCTGAAAATCCAAGGTGCTCTCATCTGTCTGAAGTCCAAGTTCACTTCAATAGAAATTACATGGTATACGCTATTTTCTTAGATAAATAGAATTTGTAAATAGTCTGTGTTTATCATCTCATTAAACTGTTTAGTGATAATATGTACTTCACCATATGATTTAATTGGATTTTACCTTTTGTTTTAATTTTCGTTTTAGAAGAAATTTTGAAAATAATGAAGACAAAAGGTCTACAAGGGACCACTGCACTTTCCAGGCAAGCAGGCCAAGAAATCCTTTCAGTCCTCAAGTTCACCAAGTCCTAATCTACAGTGTGTGCTACTGAAAGCTGCATGCATTTGGCATATTTTGAAACAGAAGTCATTTCTTAGTTAACAAATAAAGTCAGAAATTTGTCATATAGAAAAAGGCAGAAGAGTAAGGCATTTCCTTTTGCCCAGGAATCAGGCCTACAGAAATATTTGCACAAATGCAAGTAAATATATATATAATTTGAATTTTATATATTACATATATGTGGAGAATATATAATAAATTATATTTGTAGGGCTTCCCTGGTGGCGCAGTGGTTGAGAGTCCGCCTGCCGATGCAGGGGACACGGGTTCGTGCCCCGGTCTGGGAAGATCCCACATGCCGGTGGAGCGGCTAGGCCCATGAGCCATGGCCTCTGAGCCTGTACGTCCGGAGCCTGTGCTCTGCAATGGACGAGGCTACAACAGTGAGAGGCCCACGTATCGCAAAAAATATATATATATATATGTATATTTGTATATGAAGAGGATGTTCATTTCAGCATTACTTGTAATGGCAAAGCAATGAAGTTAACCTAAATGTCCATCAGCAAAGGGATTGGTAAAATAAATTACAGTATGTTCATGTTACTGAATATGAGTGACATATCCAGCCATTAAACACAAGTAAGTTCTGTATATACTGAACCAGAAGAGGTTCATGATGTACTACTGAGTAGTGAAAAAAATCAAGTTGCAAAATAGTACTAACCTATATGTATATTTTTGAAAAACTAACAAAGAAAGTTTGTGTGTATGTGTGTATAAGAAATTCTCAAAAGGTAAATAACAGGTGGGAATAGAGGAACTTTCATTCTTTTGTGTTGGCATTTGTACAATCATAGTGTATTCTGTAATTAAACACAATTGTTTAAAATGTTTAATATTTAAAATGTTTTAAGTTTACCTTTACTTATTGTCTCCATTCTCTTTCTATTATTTAGAATGGCTTCTTCCTCCATTCTTCTCCTTGGTCACGTTTTTCCTACTTTTTATCCTCTATCATATATTTCTGTTTTCTTCTTGCATATATATTGCAGACTGCTTTCATTTTTTTCTTAGGTCTGGGAGAGTTGTATGTAAATAAACCCAGCACTCAAATTAATCACATTTTTAAGAGCCCACGTGTGTATCTTTCAAGAAATGTCAAATTACCTTTACTAAATTTAGGAACCTCTTCTGTAACTTCCCCACCATTTAAAATATACAGTTGACCCTTGAACAACATGGGTTTGAACTGTACGGGTCCACTTATACACAGATCTTTTTCAATAAAGACACACTACAGTATTTCACAATCAGTGGTTGGTTGAAGCCGTGGATGCCATGGAGGGCTGACTGTAG
Organism: Orcinus orca; assembly: GCF_937001465.1. Lineage (NCBI taxonomy): Eukaryota > Metazoa > Chordata > Mammalia > Artiodactyla > Delphinidae > Orcinus > Orcinus orca. Next base: position 133,401,525 of record NC_064563.1, read on the forward strand.
AGTTATATGTGGATTTTTGACTGTGAGGGGGGTCAGTGCCCTAACCCCGGTGTTGTTCAAGGGTCAGCTGTATTTATCAAAATCAATTAGCAGGACTGTGTAGGACCAGAGTGAGAGCAATCTATAATTTTTTAATTTGGCTACATTCAGAATCACCTGAGGAAGTTGAAGATTATGCATTCCTAAGCCCCACCATAAACCCATGGAATATTCTGCTGACCAGACCTAAAAACTGTATTTTTTAAAATGTACTTCTCAACATTCTTTAGTCACCCTGTCAAATTTTAGAACTATTGCTTTACATGGCATGCTCATTTAATCCTTTGGACAATCCACAGAAAGAATAGAATTATCCACCTTTGATGTTCAGAAAGGTTAAATAATTTGTTCAAAGAAGCACAGTAGTAAAGAGTGAAAACAGTATGGCAACATTTCAAACACAGATCTGACTCCAAAAGCTGTCTTTTTCTTTGCTCATGCTGCTTTCAGCAGCAAAAATGTCAAAATTAGTATTATCTTAAATCTGATATCTGTAAATAAATTTCCATTCCCAGAAACAGTGCCATCTGAATGAAGTCTTATAGTAAATAACCTCTTGTATCCCAGGAGAAAAAAAAATTAACCTTAGAATTTTATTGTGGGCTCTTAGTCATAGTTTTGGGGAATGAGGTCCTGAATACTTTTTCAAATAATGTTTGAAATACTTTTAAATGAGTATAGAGGACTTCTATCAACATAGGAAACTAAACATAGAAATGCTATATAAAACACCAAGGACTTCACATACATAGCTGTTGCAGACTGAATTGTGTCTCCCCTGCTACCCCACCCCTGTCACCACCACCAAATGCATGTGTTGAAGCCTTAATCCCCTCTTACCTCAGAATATGACTGTATTTAGAGATAGGGCCTTAAGAGAGGTAGTTAAATAAAAAGGCCATTAGGGTGGGCCCTAATCCAATCTGGTGTTCTTTTTTTTTTCTTACTGGGGTATAGTTATTTTACAATGTTGTTAGTTTCTACTGTACAGTGAAGTGGAGTTCCCTGTGCTATACAGCAGGTTCTCATTAGTTATCTGTTTTATACATATTAGTGTATGTATGTCAATCCAAATTTCCCAATTCATCCCACCCCCCCTTTCCCCCTTGGTGTCCATGCATTTGTTCTCTACATCTGTGTCTCTATTTCTGCCTTGCAAACTGGTTCATCTGTACCATTTTTCTAGATTCCACATATATGTGTTAATATACGATATTTGTTTTTCTTTTTCTGACTTACTTCACTCATATGACAGTCTCTAGGTCCATCCACATCTCTACAAATGACCCAATTTTGTTCCTTTTTATGGCTGAGTAATATTCCATTGTATGTATGTACCACATCGTCTTTATCCATTTGTCTGTCGATGAAGGACATTTGCTTCCATGACCTGGCTATTGTAAATAGTGCTGCAGTGAACATTGGGATGCATGTGTGACTGGTGTCCTTTTAAGGAAAGGAGATTAAAAAACATCAGGAATGCTTGCACACAGAGGAAAGACCATGTGAGGACACAGAAGATGGCCACCTTCAGGCCAAGGAAAGAGGTCTGAGGAGAAAACAACCTGCTTCTACTTTGATCTTGGACTCCTAGACTCCAGAACAGTGAGGAAATAAATGTCTGCTGTTTAAGCCATTCATCCTGTGTTATTTTGTCATGGCAACCCTAGCAAGCTAATAGCCAAAGACAGGGAAATACCCATATTCTGCAAACAGTCAATTAGAGCGGAGGGAAAAAATTAACTCAGAATTGGTCACCCAAGGAATGCAGATACTGGAATTGTTATATAGAATATTTGAAATATTTAGAGCTAACATAGTCACAAAGGAGACACACAAGAAGATACTGTTTGGAAAGAAGAAATTCAAGGCAACTTTTAAAAATGAGAAATAGAATTCCTGAAATCAAAAGCCACTATGGGGACTTCCCTGATGGTGCAATGGTTAAGAATCTGCCTGCCAATGCAGGGGACATGGGTTCAAGCCCTGGTCTGGGAAGATCCCACATGCCATGGAGCAACTAAGCCCACGTGCTGCAACTACTGAAGCCTGCACGCCTAGAGCCTGTACTCCGCAACAAGAGAAGCCACCGCAATGAGAAGCCCATACACTGCAATGAAGTTTAACCCCTGCTCGCTGCAACTAGAGAAAGCCCGCACACAGCAACAAAGACACAATGCAGCCAAAAATAAATAAATAAATAATTTTTTTTAAAAAAGCCACTGTGGAGAGGGTAAAAAAGATAGCTAACAAGAGAGTTAATGAACTGAAAGAAACTCACAGAATGTAGCTCTGAGCGACAAAAAGAAAACATGAAGAAAAATAATGATTATGGAGGATAGAATGCAAAGGTCTAGCAAAACAAGAATCCCAAAAAGAATGTAAGAAAGAGACTGTTTGGAAAGGTAATGGCTAATGTTTTTCCTGAACTGACCCTTTAAAAAGAAGATGAGGCCTCTCTCATCTTCTGAGATGGACCACACTCTGTCTTTGGAGTGTGTATCTCCCTGAATAAACCTTTCACTTTACTATGGCTCGCTCTTGGATTCTTTCCTGCAACAATGTGAAGAAATCAGGAAAATATAGACCATAACCAGGGGAAAATCAATCAGTAGAAACAGACCCAACAATGATAGATTATAAACTACTAAACAAGGACTTTAAGATAGTTATTATAAATATTATGAATAAGTACAAAGATATAAAGAAAAACTTGAATATAATGAGAAGTAAACATTTTAAAAGAACTAAGTGGAACTTCTAAAGATCAAAAATATGATATCTGAAGTAAAATTATCACTACAAGGGATTAACAGAGGAAAAAATCAGTGAATGAGAAAACAGTGACAGCACGATCCAAATACAAAAAGGGAGATTTAAAACCAAACAAAAAACACTGAAAATATAGGAACAAAACCTCAGTGATCTGTGGGACAATATAAAGCAGGACAGTATATATGCAGTCAAATTCCCAGAAAGAGAAGAGAAAGAGTAGGAGAACTGAAAAAAAAGTGTTTAAAGAGCTGATAGCCAAAATTTTTCAAAATGATAGAAATTATAGGTCTCCCCTGGTGGCACAGTGGTTAAGAATCCCCCTGCCAATGCAGGGGACATGGGTTTGGGCCCAGATTCAGGCCCTGGTCCGGGAAGATCCCACATGCTGTGGAGCAACTAAGCCCATGTGCCACAACAACTGAGCCTGCACTCTAGAGCCTGTGAGCCTTCAACTACTGAGCCCATGCACCACAACTACTGAGCCCGTGCACCACAACTACTGAAGCCCGCATTCTAGAGCCCATGCTCCGCAACAAGAGAAGCCACCGCAATGAGAAGCCCACGCATCGCAACGAAGAGTAGCCCCTGCTTGCCGTAACTAGAGAAAGCCCGTGTGCAGCAACAAAGACCCAACACAGCCAAGAATAAATAATTAATTAAAAAGAAGATGAATCCTGGAAGCAAAAAATGGATAAAGGAGAATCCACACCTAGACATATAGTAGTGATATTGCAAAACACAAAAGGCAAAGAGATTTTAGAAAGCAATCAAAGAGAAGGAAGGTACACATCACTATAAAGCAGATGTTGACAAACTGTGTTTGTAAATAAAATGTTAGGACACAGCCACTCCAGTTCATTTCTGCATTGCCTGTGGCTGCTTTGGACTTCAGTGGCAGAATTGAGTAACTGCAACAGTTACCATTTAAACCATGTGGCCCACAAACCACAAAATATTTACTCTCTGTTCCTTTAATATGTTTGCCAACCCCTGCTATAAAAGAACTATGATTGAAACAACAACAGAATTCTTAAACAGCTACAGTGGAAGCCAGAAGCCAGTGGAGTAAGATCTTCAAAATGTTAAGAGTAGTGGTCCACCTATTGTGTTTCCAGCAAAACTCTTACAAGTGAGGTTTTAAAAAGTAACATTTACCGGTAAAAATGAAGGTGTTTACCAATAAGAGATCTACAGTAAAGGAACTTCTAAAAATGTATTTCAGAAAAAGAGGAAAAACATCCCAGGGGTCTCAAATGGAAAAAATAACTGATAGCAAATAAAATGTGAAAGATGTACATAAATGTAAACAAACATTATATAAAATACTACTAGTAATTACAGTGTGATTTAATTGGTTTGAAAATAGAAATAATATATATTGAACAGCTGTGTATAAATTAGGGCATTTTGATTAGGGTGAAAGTGTTCTAAATTCTTTGCAATGTTCAGGAGGTAAAAGTAGTACTTAATATGTATGTGTGGTAGGCTGAATAATGGTCCCCAAAGATATCTATATTCTAACCCCTAGAACCCTTTGAATGTTACTTTATACAACAAAAGGAACTTGGCAGAAGTGATTAAGGATTTTGAGATGGGAAGATTATCCCGGATTATCTAGGTAGGCCCTAAGTGTAATCACAAGTGTATTATAAGAGAGAGGCAGGGGCTTCCCTGGTGGCACAGTGCTTGAGAGTCCGCCTGCTGAGGGAGAGGCCACAACAGTGAGAGGCCCGCGTACCACAAGAAAAAAAAAAGAGAGAGGCAGAGGGATATTTTAATACAAAAGAGGAGAAGTTTATTATGACGATGCTGCTGGCTTTGAAGGTGGAACAGGGGACCACGAACTAAAGGATCGCAAGGAATCAGCCCTGGAAGCTAGAAAAGGCAAGGAAATGATTCTCTCCTAAAGCCTCCCAAGGGAGTGAGACCCTGCTGACACCTTGATTTTGGCCCAGAGAACCCCATTTCAGACTTCTGGCCACCAGAACTGCAAGAGAATAAGTTCCTGTTGTTCTAAGCCACTAAGGTTACGGTAATTTGTTCCAGCAGCCATAGGAAGCTAATACAGTATGGTCAAAGTTCAAGGGTAACCACCAAAATACTAGAAACAGGAGAGGAAAACAGAAAATTATAAAACAAAAAGACTCAATTAAAAAAAAGACAAATAGGGCTTCCCTGGTGGTTCAGTGGTTGAGAATCTGCCTGCCAATGCAGGGACACGGGTTCGGGCCCTGGTCTGGGAGGATCCCACATGCCGCGGAACAACTAAGCCCATGAGCCACAACTACTGAGCCTGCGCATCTGGAGCTTGTGCTCCGCAACAAGAGAGGCCGCGACAGTGAGAGGCCCGTGCACCGCGATGAAGAGTGGCCCCCGCTCGCCGCAACTAGAGAAAGCCCTCGCACAGAGACGAAGACCCAACACAGCCAAAAATAAATTAATTAAAAAAATTTTTTTTAAAGCTTAAAAAAAAGACAAATAGAAAAAGGGGGTAAATCAAGGTAATGAGATATAATTTAGAATATCTCAGTTATCCAAGTAATTGAATTAAACTCACTAGCTAAAAGAAAATGTTATAATTTTTAAATTTCAATTATACAGTGATTCTAAGAGACTTACCTGAAGTATAGTACATTTTAAGATTGGAAATAAAAGGATGGGAAAAGATATATTAGACAAATCAAGAAGCTGAGATAGCTACATTAATAGTTGACTATACTGGGTTGAATAGTGTTCCCCCCAAAATTCACGTCCATCCAGAACCTGTGAATGTGACCTTATTGGGAAATAGCGTCTTTGCAGATGTAATTAAGTTAAGGTGACATCATACTGGACTAGGGTGGGCCCTAAATCCAATGTGATGGTTGTCTTTGTAAGAAGAAGGATATTTGGATGTAGAGACACAGGCACAGGGAAAATACCACATGAAGATGAGGCAGAGATTGGAGTGATGAGTCTACAAGCCAAGGAGTGTCAAGGATTGCCACCAACTACCAGAAGCTGGAAGAGGCAAGAAAGGATTCATCCCCAAAGCCCTCATGGGGAGCATGGTCCTGCTGACACCTTGACTTCAGACTTCTAGCCTCCAGAACTCTGAGAGAATAAATTTCTATTGTTTTAAGCCACCCAGCTGTGTGGTATTTTGTTACAGCAGCTTTGGGAAGCTAATACACTGACAATAAGTTACAAGCGTTACTAGGGATAGAAATGAACACTAAAGAATGATAAAAGGTGTACAGGCAGATATTCACAGTTATAAACTTGAATGTAACTGTAAAAGAGCCTCATACTATATAAAATAAAAAGAGAAATGCAAGTTTAAGCTGACTGATCAGTCATACAGGAAGATGTCAAATCCCCTCTCAATTACCACAACATCAAGATTTACAAAAAACATAAAGGTAGATTTGAACAATAGAAATGTTTGATTTATAGACTAACGTATAATAGAGCTCTGGAGCCAACAATTAGAGAATACATAAGCATACATGGGATGTTTACAAACATAATTACCTATTAGGCCAAAAGCAAGTCCCTGTAATAATCAAAGGATTAGTATCATATAGCTCATATTCTCTGATTATAAAGTAATTAGGTTATAAATCACTAAGAAAAAGATAAATTTTAAAACTCTTCATACATTTGCAAAATTTAAAACATGCTTCTAAATAATTTATAGGTCAAAATTAAGTGATAATGGGCATTTTTTAAATGACTGAATTATATGAAAATTTCAACATCAGAACTTAGGGAATTCAGTGGAAGTAAAACTTAGAAGGAAATTTACAGCCTTAAATGCTTATAAAAGAAAAGAAGAAAGGCTTAGAATTAATATACTAGGTGTCCAATTTGAGAAGCTAGAATAAATTCTCTAAAAAAGTAGGAAAATTGGCAATATGATATAGATGAGAGCAAAAATTGATTTTATTTTTATTTATTAATTTATTTTGGCCGCACTGTGAAGCCTGTGGGATCTTAGTTCCCTGACCAGGGATTGAACCCAGACCCTCGGCAGTGAAAGCGCTGAGTCCTAACCACTGGACTGCCAGGGAATTCCCAAAAATTGATTTTAAAAGAAAGATACAATAATATATCAAAGGACAAATATCTGAAAAATGAGAAATTCTGATTATATTGATAATGAAAAAGAGAAGTCACAAATGAAAAAATATGAACACTTGGATGCCAATAATTTTTACATAGAGGTGAAATGGACAACTTCCTAGAACTTTCTCAAGCTTCAGCATTCACTACAATATCCTGTATGGGTTGTTAAACCACAAGATAAAGGTAGCACATGTTTGCATCTGAGTCGTTTTCTCAGGCTGGTCCCTGCTTATAGATGTTTAGAGGTCCAAAATCTCTTTTCATTTTGGATGGTCTCCGTCCAAGTTGTATTTCCGCTGACGTAGTTCTCTTTAAAACTTTAAGGTCTCCTGAAAATCATTTTGGGGTTAACTCGATTAGATATATGCCACACACATAAATCTTTTCAAGATAAGCTCTGCTCTACCTTGGGCTTCTGTTGAGATATCTTAGGGTTAATGCCCTTAAGCCTCCTAGAGGCCCTATTATTTAAGAGAATCTGTGAGGCTCATCCTTAAAATATTTAAAGAGCCTTTATTCTGACTGAAAATGCTCTAAGACACCACCTTTGATCTTTCTGAGGTCTTAGTGAAGGATTTTATAGTCATACCTTTAATTTCATCTTTAGGCCATGAATTTGATTTTTGCTCCAAATGGCAAAGTGAAAACAACTTAGGCTGAGTTTCACTGTCATTCTCACAGATCTATAAACTCCAACTAGATTGGCTTAGCTCATTGGCATAGGCAGTAGAATTGGTAAGAAAAACCTCATGATTTAAGTGAAGAGTGGGAAAGGAGTGTGAAGTACAGGTCACCAGGGAGACTTGTTTCCAACCTATAGCCCTCGGCTGTGGGTCCTATGACAGTAATTTTGCAAACGTGCCATAACATTTTGGGGAGTGGATTACTGTATGAAGGCCCATTGGCTCCAGTAAGCCAGCACTAATGGCGGTTCCACAGAAAACACTGCAGGACATGGCACTGTCAAGCAATGTAAAGGATCTGAGATTTTACCCTACTTGTAAGCTAACAGGTTAACCTGACACACTCTCACTGTTGGCAGAAGAAAGAATGCTTCTCGATCAGAGACAGAGAACTTTATTACTCAGCTTATCAATTAATATGAGCATCAGCATTTTTTCATCAGCTTCTCCTTGCCCTGGAGTCCTATGGGAGTAACATGGATGGACCCAGAAGGATAACTAGTATACACAGTGGGTTGCATTATAGAAGAGAAACCCTGAACTTAAGGGAACCCCAATTTTTCCGTGTGGGCATTAAGCATGCCTTCCCTTTGCTGTGGAGACACTGTGTTTATTAGACTGGAGAGTAAGAGTAACTGCTCTTTGAGAAATGTCTTCTCTCTGCTTTGGAGAGAGACACTATCACTATTTTCTAAAGGATTGTCGCTCTACAAATGTATTTTAAAAAATTATTTATTTTATTTATTTATTTTTGGCACCGTTGGGTCTTCGTTGCTGCGCGCGGGCTTTCTCTAGTTGCGGTGAGCAGGGGTTACTCTTCATTGCAGTGCACGGGCTTCTCATTGCAGTGGCTTCTCTTGTTGCAGAACATGGACTCCAGGCATACGGGCTTCAGTAGTTGTGGCACGCAGGCTCAGTAGTTGTGGCTGTGGGCTCTAGAGCGCAGGCTCAGTAGTTGTGGCACACGGGCTTAACTGTTCCACGGCATATGGGATCTTCCTGGACCAGGGCTCGAACCCATGTCCCCTGCATTGGCAGGCAGATCCTTAACCACTGCGCCACCAGGGAAGCCCTATTCAAATATTCTTGAAGAGATAATCCAGAACAAAGGGAAGTTAGTGCCTTAATTTCAAGACATGAAGAAACACAAGAGATCCATGAAGATTTATCTTCCAACATGCATCTTCAGCCAAGTGGGGGAGATACCAGGGACTAAGAACAGTGACTGCATGTCCATAGGGCCTTCTGCTGAGACACTGCAGTGAATATCATAGCTCATGTGACAAAAGAGTCCCACAGACTGGGTCTTCTGGCTCAGAGCCCCTGAGCATAACTGCCACAATAGGGTGATAGTTGAGATTTTGGTTAAAGGTTAGGTCCTACGGGTCCAATCCTATTCAAGACACTACAGCTAGGGCTATGATAACCAGCTGGTTTCAAACAGGTGACAACCAGTGAAATTTAACCATTCACCATTGCCAGAATTCAGAAAACATTAGTGAGTCTCCTGAAGTTTGGTGGCACTGACAGAGGCTTCTGTTAACAGCTTTGGGGTGCTATTCATGTTGTGTTAATCTAGTTCAAGGGCTGGCAAACTACAGCCCACAGGTGAAATCTAGCCCACTACCTGCTTTTGTAAATAAAGTTTTATTGGACCACAGCTTTTCATTCATTCATTTGCTTTTGCGATACACTGGCAGAGTTAAATAGTTGCCCATAAAGCCTAAAATATTTACTACTTGGCCCTTTACAGAAAGTTTGACAACCCCTGTTCGAGTTAACCAGGGAGAAAATCGAGCAATGCTTCTTAACCCTCACTGCAGACTATAATTGCCTGAATATAGTTCAAAATATAATGATGCCAGGAGCCCCACCATACACCATCAAATCAGAATCTTGAGGGATGAGAGCTGGATATCAGTATATTTTTAAAACTCCCCATATGACTCTAATATGGAGCCAGGATTGATAACCACAGGAATAGAGGCTTTGGTAAGGGATGCCCATCCCCCTTCATAGGTGCAGTAATGGTTGTAGAAGTCTGAGCAACTCCCTTGTCTCAGCAGAGGAAAAGGGGGCCCCTACACTGGCAAGGGCTGGGCTTAACCTGAACTGGCCCTAGGAATACAGACACTGGACCTAAGAAGAGAACCTGAACCAGTGGCCATTACCTCCCTTGCTTCAGTGCTAGCTGAGCATCTCACTAGAGCAGTTTACACAAGAGTCAGAGAACTGGCAGATGGTGCCAACCTCTGCTTTCAGAAGGAAGGCATAACCTACGTTGATGGGCTAAGTCAGTCCTTGATGACCTGGCAGACCTATTCTATCTAAGGTACAAGTAATCATTAGTGAAGTATGCTCAAATGGAGGGCACAAGATACAGTGACTGGCATGTGTAACACGGCACTAGTGCAGAGTGGGGCTAAACATGCCACAGCTAGGAGTATAAGTATTAGAGAGCCCAAAAGTGATGATGTAGACTTTTGAGAGTTGGCCATAAAAGGTATTACAGCTTCTGTCTTACTGTCTTGGGTCACTCTCTCTGGAGGAATTCAGATGCCATGTTTGTAAGAAAACTCAACCCCTTGAAGACACCTAAGTGGTGAGAGGCCACAGTCTCCTGCCCACAGCCATGTGAGTGAATCATTTGGAAGGGTATCCTCCGACCCCGATCAAGCCTTCAGATGATAACTGCAGCCACAGCCAACATATTGACCTCAACTTCATGACAGACCCCAAAATAGAGCCACCCAGTTATGCCAGACTCAAATTCCTGACCCATAGAAATTGTGTTAGAAAATAAATGTTTGTTTTAAATTAAGGTTTGGGGTGATTTGTTACATAGTAATAACTAATAAAACCGTCAAACAGCTTTCTATTCAATGTGGAGCTTTTTAACTTAATTTGTAACATGCACAATGTTGTCAGATGTTGGTTGTATCTTCAACGGAATGAATATCCAAGAGGTTTATTCAGTTCCTTGAATTGAATTTTAAAATTTTTGGACCAATTTTGGCATTGACTTAACTGATTTCTTTTGACATATCTGATGATATTGACATTATTTAACTGCAAAGTTCTGCTAATGAAACACATCAACAATGATAGCTTTGCTTTTCATGTGTGAAATAAAAATGAGAACAGAAAATAATGAAATTACTTGAGAATAATCACTTAATTTAAATGGAAAGTCATGCTTCACAGAGTAAGTGATATATAAATGCACTTTTTGCAGTAGCATGTAATAAAACAATTGTCTATGAGTAGTCACTTTAAAATAATTATACATTTTTGAAGTAGGTGGATGGCTCCCACAGTGTATGGTAAATATCATATTTTTAAAATTAATTTTTTTTTGTTTTAATATTAGCTTAAATGTTTAATAGTTCAGTTAGTGTAAAGTGTATGTGTATGTAAATTAACTACAGGGCTATTTGGCAGTATATCACACTTTAGTTGTTATCATAAATAATACAGTCACTGCAACCAATTTCAAATTCACTTCTGCTTCATAGCTTTGATAAATTAGAAAGAACACTGTTTTTAGCACAACATTGTGCTCCACCAAAATCTGTATGTGCATTATCTCCACTGTGGGGATTTTAAAGTATGTCCACAAATTCTTTGACACTCCTCCCTTCAAAACGTGGAGTCTACTTTTTAACCCCTCGAGTGTGAGCTGGTCTTAGTGATTCACTTCTAAGGATTAGAGTATGCAAAGGGAAAAATAGTAACCACAACAAAGTAGAAATAATAACCACAATGAAGTATACGTAGAAATTTATTTCAAAAAGTGAAAATAAAAATGAAGGCCAAAATGTTTTGTATATTTTTTAAACAACAAAAAAATTTTAAGCCCTCACTTTTAGATAACTGAGTCAAATTAACAGTCATATTGAAAATTATGAAATGAAAAAGTACCACATATCAATACTTGTGGAAAAGGGTTCAAGTAATATAAAGAGAGAAATATATCTCTCAAATACATCTATTAGAAAACAAAAACTACAGAAGATCAATGAATAACTCAAGAAGTTACAAAAAGAATAAACTATTACAAGTATAACAAAATAACAGAAAAAAATTAATGAAACATAAAAGAATCTGAGTGGTTAAACAAAACAAAGACCTGTTCTCTGAAAAGATTACCTAGATATATCTTTAGTTAGGTTGATCAAGAAAAAAGAGAGGGCTTCCCTGGTGGCGCAGTGGTTGAGAGTCCACCTGCCGATGAAGGGGACGCGGGTTCGTGCCCTGGTCTGGGAGGCTCCCACATGCCGCGGAGCGGCTGGGCCCGTGAGCCATGGCCGCTGAGCCTGCGTGTCCGGAGCCTGCGCGTCCGGAGCCTGTGCTCTGCAACGGGAGAGGCCACAACAGTGAGAGGCCCGCATACCGCAAAAAAAAAAAAAAAAAAGAAAAAAGAGAAATAAGGCACAAATCAATAATATTAGGGATGAAAAATCATACAAATAGTGTATAAATACTAAAAATCATAAGAAAATACCATGAATAACTTTATACCAATCCATTTAAAAACAGATGAATAATTTCCTAAGAAAATAAAACTTACTAACTTGTGAAAAAATAGAACATTTTAAAGAGTCTATGACCATTAAAGAAAGTTAGTTGAGTATCTGCCCACTCCACTCCACAAAACAAAAGCACCAGGCCCAGGTGACTTTACAAGTGAGTTTTATCAAACACTCAAGAACCCTAACTCATTTTTTTAATATGAGCTATTATCTCATTGATATACTAGTATATCATTGATACCAAAACCAAACAGAAACAATATAAGAAAGAAAATTATAGGTTAATCTCACTTATGAATATAAATACAGTACAATAAAGATCATAGGGTGGTTTGTGAACAAAGAAGCAGACTTTGAAAAAATATCTTTAAAATCCACAAATATATTATTAGTAATAATAGTATTGATCATGACGAAGTAGGGTTTATACTAAGAATGCAAGGATGGTTCAAGGTTAGAAAATTTATTTAGGTAATCACCACAAGGATAAAGAGAAGGAAAAAAGAAAACCTTGTCATTTAATTAGATGTAGAAAAGTATTTGCTTAAACTCACCATCCATTCAGGACTTAAGATGAGGAAACAAGATGTAAAATTCTATAGGACTGTTCTCAGAACTACTGTCAAGCAGATTATGACAAACCTTGAGTTACACAGGCATGAAAGGGTGTTAAATTAAGGAAAGTGCTTTCCAAAAAATGTAACTACTTAATTGTAATCTTGTGACAACTAAAAACTCACTTCTAGTAAGACATGTCAAAATGTATATTCTTTTGCTGATAGAAAATGTAACCTTTACATATCTGTGTGGGGCTGATTTTGTTTTTTTTTTAAATATACTTCAACCAAAACAACAGATGGCAGCCAATTGAAAGCAGAAGCAGACATGAGAATCCAGCTGCCTTCTAACAAGTCAGACATCAAAGAAATTTGCAAAAATTGTAAAACTATGTTGCTCTCTCACTAAACATTTTATTTCGGAAAATATAATTATTTGTCATAAAAACATGCCAGATCTATATCAACAGGTGATAGATTTGCTATTGTTATTTAACATAAATTAATAAATATGTATTTTTTAAAAAAAAGAAAATGTGAACTTTTCACTTTGTAAGAGCTGTCTGTTCTGTTATTATGGAAGAATTAGGCTTTGACTACATAGAGTTCTGTTTGATTTCTCTCTTTTTTCAGGCAATGGCTAGAATCCTAGCAATGTAGGCTTTGAAAGATCTGACCCAAGCAGTACAGAAGTTTCTTCAACATTTCTAGCACCATGACTTGACTGGCTCACCTGGAAGATAGTGTGACATGCTATTCCTGACAAACTCTCTAGCACCAAATCTAAAATTAAGAAACATTTTAAAATGTCTCTAAAACTATCAATAAAGAGCTGTCTGTGTAGGTCTGTTTAACTTGTATGGGAACCTGCTGCCAACCTTTGTTTCCATCTGCCAGAACAGAATTTCCCAAACACATTTTGGGAAAGTATGTACCACTTCACATATTTTAAAATTGATAACTAAAGTTTATCATCGTAAGTTTAAATAGGTATAAATAAGATAATTTCCAGGGGCATACTATAAACACTTGCATTTTTAAAAATAGAAACTGTTACATCATTCTCTTAAATATACCTAATAGAATCTAAATGCTATAGCAATTTGATTCCCATCATCAATAAAATAATACAAGAAAACTCTTCAACAGTCAGACATTTAACATCATTCACTGGATCTGTATTTTTACTCCATTTCCCTTACAGAATTATAGTATATTTGGAGTGCTTAAAATATTTTCTTTATCCCCCTATAATACTGCTGTATAGTAAAAATATGAATATAAATTTAAAAATTTAAATATTGATTTCCTGTGACTAAGCTATAGGTATTAAAAATATTTTTCTAGATTGTTATTAAATAACTATTAGAACACAAATAATAAAAACAAACATTAAAAATTTTATAGGTAATTAAGCATAAAATATTTTAAATCTTACTGGAAATTCATCTCTTATTAGAGAGTTGAGACTGGTTTGTAGTTTTATATTTTTTAGTTCATAGTTCCACAAATATATATATATATTACTTATAACTATATATTACTATAATTACTTATAAATATATAACTAAAATAAGATAGCAGTTGACATAAATTCTATTCCTATTTTTCCTATTTATAAATAAAATCACTGAGAAAACTCTTCATGTCAAAAAGTAGATGAAAATGGAGTTTTATAGTAACTCAGTCTTTGTTACTCAATGTCATTGCATTCATTAAATTTTTCTGAGTAATATGCTAAACATGAAATAATTTCTAATGATGTACTGACTGACAGCTCTATTAGGCGGCACGCAGGATCTTAGTTCCCCGACCAGGGGTCAAACCCATGCTCCCAGCTGTGGAAGTGCGGAGTCCTAACCACTGGACCGCCAGGGAAGTCCCTCTATTAGGCTTTTATTTTATCAAAAGTAAGCAACTGAAAACCACTGAGTTGCAAAAAAGGATTTGTTAGCCTTTACAAACATCTTTCTCAACATATTTAAAATTACCTCTCTAGGCTCCCAGGGGTTTTTTGTTTTCCCTACCTTGGCCACTGTAAAATTAGAGATAGATGGGTGAGAATTATTTCTTAATTCTTAAACAGAAGGACAAATATGCCAAGAGACGGCAGGAAAGAGAATCAGTCTGAGACAGGTATATTAACAGGAAGATCGATTTTTGGAGAGTACATGGGAGTTGAGAAAATGAAAATAGATTCATTTAAAATTCTCCATGTACAACAAGTACCTCTTGAAAAGTCTTGGTGTGTTCTATTTGCTAAATTCTGTTTTAGGTAAAATTAGGGTAACTGCTGTATCTCGGATTTAGGAGTAAATGTAGTATCAATGAGGGTCTCTGCTTATGAATTAAAATGCAGACACTTCTGCATATTGTCCCAAGTTATACTGATAAATTTATCTGAAGGAGAGTTGGAGGAGGTGGACAGTGAAAGGCACCCATCATTCAGGAAGCCTTTTCACACTGGTGAGCATTTGGGAGGAAAAAAAGAAAAAAAAAGGTTTAACTCAAGGATTGACTTGGCATATCTATGTTCTTCCCGGCAACAAACTGAATATATACAGCCTCTCAGGGTGAGTCACTTTTGTGAACTAAAATCGATATAGAGTCTACACCAGGCGAAAAGACTAAGCTAAATGCAAAGTAAAACACACAGTGAAAGTTCCTGAACCAAGACAGATTGGATTCTAGTTTGAGATCAAATAAAAACGGAAAGTGTAATCTGCAGCTGGCTTTGCCAGTGCTTCTACATCACAGCCTCTCTCCATCCAAGCATGAGTTGGTGAAAGTATATAAAAGCTCTACATAGACTGAGACATGACATAGAGGGGTAAAGGGTTCCAGAGCGTGCTCAAGCAGAGATACCCAAATATTGCATATGTATAGAGTATTGCTATGAAGGCTATAAAGTTTTTAAAAGAAGAGAGAGGAGAAAATGAATGGAATTGATATTCTAGGAATAATCTAGGTACCTGCTTTCCTCTAGTAGGAGTTTTTGTCATGGAACAGATTATGGGGACTTCTGCTTTTGGCTACAGTAGACTAACTTTTATCAGGCCAACTACCCTAGCCAAAAATTAGATATAATTATAGATACAGATATAAAGATGGAGATCTCTGTGGTCTGCTTGAAAACACCAGGGCCACCAAGGCAGTAAGGACCTGAAGAATCCAGATCATGTGCAGAAGGGAAGCATGGAAGTGAGACTGATATTTAGCATTTGTTTTCCCCTTAAGGCAACGGCCTATTCATAAGCAGGGGCCCAAGGCTGAAAAGCTAAAGGTGGGAAAAGCTGAGCAGAAAGTGGCAGCCCAGAGGTTGAAAAGGTAAGTAGAGTTTAAGGCATTCTTAGAGGTGTGGGGATATAAAAATTGGAGTTCAGGATCAGCCAAGGTAAAAGAGCGCTAGATGAAATGTAAATATACCAACCCTCAAAAGGACTGAAGATCGGACTTCCCTGGTGGCACAGTGGTTGAGAATCCACCTGCCAATACAGGGGACACAGGTTCGATCCCTGGCCCAGGAAGATCCCACATGCCACAGAGCAACTAAGCCCATGCATCACAACTACTAAGCCTGTACTCTAGAGCCCACGAGCCACAACTACTGAGCCCTCACACAACTACTGAAGCCCATGCACCGCAACTACTGAGCCTGCATGCTGCAACTACTGAAGCCCACGTGCCTAGAGCCCATGCTCTGCAACGAGAAGCCACCGCAATGAGAAGCCCGCACACTGCAAGGAAGAATAGCCCCACTCGCTGCAACTAGAGAAAGCCCACATGCAGCAACGAAGACCCAATGCAGCCAAAGAAAACATAAAATTAAAAAAAAAAAAGGGGGCCAAAGATCAGCTTTGAACCAGCTAATTCTTACACTGATCTGTTCTTATACAAACTGCCTGCTAGAAGCAAAAAAGTAAATCCTTTGTGAAAGAAGATAACATCATCAAGAGTTAATATCACCATCTCAATAATTTTTCATGTACAATGTCAGGCATTCAGGCAAGAATTACCTACCATACCAGGAGGCAACAACAAATGATTGAAAATCAAGAGAAAAAGAGAAACTGGCATTAAGAATTATCAAACATGGGCTTCCAAATAACTTCTAAGTAACTGTAATATGTTCAAGAAAAGACACAGGATGAAGAATTTTAGCAGTGTTCAAATCAATAAAAGAATTAAATAGATATTATAGAATTGAAAAATAATGCAACTGAAATTAAGAACTCAGTAGATGAGTTAAACAGCAGATTAGACACAGCTGAAGAGAAGACTGGTGAATTAGAAGATAGGTCAATAGAAAAAAATCCAGGCTGAACATGAAAAGAAAAAGAATAAAACAACAACAAAACAGAAGAGAATCTAAGACACATATGGTTCATTGTGAAAGTCCTAATTAAGTAGGAGTGGAAAGAAGAATAGAGCAAACATGATATTTGAAGAATTCATGCCTAAGAATTGTCCCAAAATGACTAAAAAAATCAAATTGCAGATTCAAGTACCTTTGCAACTCCTAGCAGAAAAGATCTGACACCATAAACAAAACAAAGAGAAAAATCTTAAAAGCAGCTGGGGGTAGGGTGGGGCAAGGGTGACATTTCTTTAAAACGAATAATAGCACTTACAGATTTTTTGCAACAGAAACAATGGAACTCCAAAAGACCAATGAATGATACTGTCAAGGTGATGAAAGAAAAGAACTGCCAAAGATGCAGAAAAGAGTGAAAAGCAATACAAATAGTAATGATCACACATATAAATTAATATACAGACTTAAAAAACAATAACATCTTATGTTTTGTTTTTTGGCTGTGCCATACAGTTTGCAGGATCTTAGTCTCCCAACCAGGGATCAAACCTGGGCCATGGCAGTGAAAGTGCCAAGTCCTAACCACTGGACCACCAGGGAATTCTCGTTATTAGTTTTAATACATAAAGAAAAATAAAATACTTGAAAATAGCAGTACAGAAAACAATAGTACTGAAGTTATATAAAGGTCCTTGAATTGTCCAGGAAGTGGTAAAGGTATTAATATATGAGATGTTGTTAAGTCAGGTATGAACGTTATAATCTCTAGGATGACCTTAAATAATAAGCTAATATGGATTTTATTTATAATGTAAAATAGGACAATAGGAGGCAATGAAAATAAGTATTCATTAAACCAAAAGGCAGAAAAAGAGAGACAAAGGAACAAGAGACGAGACAACCAGAAAACTAATTATAAAATATATCCACAACTGTATTATGTAAATGAGCTAAATATTACAATTAAAAAACAAAGACTTAAATTGGATAGAAAAGATTGTACTTTATTTATTTATTTTTTTGTGGTACACGGGCCCCTCACCGTTGTGGCCTCCCCCGTTGCGGAGCACAGTCTCCGGACGCGCAGGCTCAGCGGCCATGGCTCACGGGCCCAGCTGCTCCACGGCATGTGGGACCTTCGCGGACCAGGTCATGAACCCGTGTCCCCTGCATCGGCAGGCGGACTCTCAACCACTGTGCCACCAGGGAAGCCCAAGATTGTACATTTTAATGGCATATGCAACAACAGTACTTACACAAATACCAGAGGAGCTGCAAGAGACACTGTTAGTTGTCCTCCCATATCTGTTCTCCCCATCTTCCTCAACAATAGAACTCTTGATTTTTAGCTGGATATGTGGCTGCTTGGAATAAAGATTATATTTTCCAGCTTCTCTTGCAGCTAGTGGTGAACATAAGAACAAATTCTTTCCAACGAGAAATAAATAAAAGTGTTGTGTGCGACTTATGAGGACAGTCCCTAAGGCAAGTGAGCATGCTCCTCTTCATCTTTCTTCCTTTGTGCTGAGTGTAAAGTACCCAAAATGGCTGGTGCTTGAGCAGTCACCGTGGACCATGAAATGGAGTCACATATTGAGAATAGTGGAGCAACAACGTAAGAATCCTAGGTCTATATTCATACATAAGAAACCTAGGTCCATATATAGACATAAGAAGCCAAGGTCCATATACATACATAAGAAACCTAGGTCCCCAAACTGCTTATGTCTAGACTTCATTTACAAAAGAGATCAATTTCTTTCTTGTGTAAACCACATTTACTTTGAATTTTTTGTCACTCAGAGCCAAACCTGATCAATACTGAATTCTCAAGGACTTCTCCCAAAATTAAAGAATATTAACATCCTTCTAAGCTAGATCTTGGTCTCGTATCCAGAATATATTAAAAAGTCTTAACAACTCAATACCAACAAAAACAAAACTTTACCCTGATTTAAAAATGAGGAAAGGATTTGAATAGATATTTCTCCAAAGAAGATATACAATCAACAAGTATATGAATAGATAGATGCTCAACATCATTAGTCATTAGGGAAATTCAAATCAAAACCACAATGAGGGATTCCCTGGTGGCACAGTGGTTGAGAGCCCACCGGCCGATGCAGGGGACACGGGTTCGTGCCCCGGTCCGGGAAGATCCCACATGCCGCGGAATGGCTGGGCCCATGAGCCATGGCCGCTGAGCCTCCGCGTCCGGAGCCTGTGCTCCGCAACGGGAGAGGCCACAACAGTGAGAGTCCCGCATACCGCAAAAAAAACCCACAATGAAATAATATTACATATCCACTAGGATGGCTATATATAATTTTTAAAAATGCAAAATAACAAGTGTGGGAGACTGTAAAGAAACTGGAACCCTCATACCTGGCTGAGTGGGAATGTAAAACGTGGCAACTGCTGTGGAAAACAGTTTGGTGTTTCCTTAGAAAGTTAAACACAGAATCACCGGCAATTCTACTTCTATGTATACACCCAAAATAATTGAAGACAAGTACTCATAAAAATAATTGTACACGAACGTCCAAAGAAGTACTATTCACAATAGTGAAAAAGTGAAAACAACCCAAACGTCTATCAACAAAAGAATAACAAGCCAATTGTGGTATATACATGCTATGGAATGTTTTTCAGCCATAAAAAAGGAATGAAGTACTGATACATGCTACAATGTGGAGGAACCTCAAAAACATGCTAAGTGAAAGAAGACAGGCATAACAGGTCACATGTTATACAATTCCATTTGTATGAAATGTCCAGAAAAGGTAAATCCATAGAGACAGAAAGCAGGTTGGTGGTTACTAGGGGTAGGGTGGGAGGTTGGGAAGTAACTGTTTAATGTACTGAATGCTACTAAACTGTCCACTTTATTTTTTTATTTTTTGGCCATGCCCCAAGGCCTGCAGGATCTTAGTTCCCTGACCAGGGATCAAACCCAGGCCCACAGCACTGAAAGCGCTGCATCCTAACCACTGGACTGCCAGGGAATTCCCACTGTCCACTTAAAAATGGTTAATTTTGGGAATTCCCTGGCAGTCCAGTAGTTAGAACTCCACGCTCTCACTGCTGAGGGGCTGGGTTCAAACCCTGGTTGGGACACTAAGATCCCACAAGCCGCATGGCGCAGCCAAAAATTAA
The DNA here is from genome assembly GCF_937001465.1 of Orcinus orca. NCBI lineage: Eukaryota > Metazoa > Chordata > Mammalia > Artiodactyla > Delphinidae > Orcinus > Orcinus orca. The sequence continues at coordinate 133,421,689 of NC_064563.1, forward strand.
AACTAAACTTTAAAACACTAAAATAAAGTGGTTAATTTTATGTTATGTGGATTTCACTTAATTAAAAAAAAACTATACAACCAACAAACCTGTGAAGAATAAAAAAGCCTCTCTCTCCAGTCTTGATAACAGACTGACTGTTCTACAGCCAGTAACAAGTAAATTAGAACCAATTCAAAATCTATGTAATCAACAATAACTTGATTCAGCAACCTTGCCTCTGCAAGCCAATCATTCAGAGACAGTCTCACACTTTTGAAGGTCAACCAGTCAACAATAAACTTATCACTGAATCTTCTGAAAGCCAGCTGGCCAGAATAACCATGACTGTAAGAGTGACATCAACCCACTCCACCTCTGTAACCAACACAACACCAGAACAATACCCGAGTCAAAAACCTTATGTAAAATTAGCAATTGGATTTACTCAAAATGACGGGCCAAACCAGCATAACTCTCCCTTTCTTAAGTAATATAGGCTTTGTTTCAGATATCAAGTAGTAATCTTGATCTCTTCCTTGGACAATTCTCACATCAAGATTATTTATAATACCTCACTTGGCAGTATCCCAGTGGACCCCTGGACCAACAGGAAAGATCAGCGGCCTCTTGAGTCCCAAACTCCAATAGTCCTCACATCTGTTGCCAGGTGAGTTTCTCAAAAACAATCTGAACTTTGACTAGGGTTCACTGAGCTCTAATTGCTGAATTTATTTTATCTAAGAGTTCTAAACAAATAGATCTTCATATAAGGTTACTTAGTACACTTAGTTCTGTCTTTATGATAATCAGACCCACTGCTTGGTTTGCTTTCACTTTCCTGTTCATCTATTTATACAAATTCTTGTCTTATGTGTTTTCTTATTTTGTCCCTTACTGTCTTGTGTCTGTTGAACATATAAGGAAGTACTTCATAGGGAACAGAGGGAGGCATAAACTAAGTCTCCAAATCAACACAAGTTGGCCTTAAAGACTAGTGATTCATTAGACTGATGAAAACTGGCTGTTAAAATGATGGGTCAAACTTTGCTTTGGGTCCCCTGTGAGATCCTCTTAAGAGTTCTCCCCAAGACCTGGCAATTTGTGAAAGAAGTTCACTTTGTTTAGTCCATATTTCAGGATCAGTTGTTGGGGTCACTGATCACTTGGCTCCTTCCTATCCTCTGCTTCCTTGAAGAACCTCATCTATCATTAACAAACACACTCGACGAACATAGCTCCTTTTTCTTGTTTGTCACTGATTTGTCTGTGTCAAAGACACAACCTCCTCCTGGCACAATTTTCACTATAATCCTAACTCTTGTGCTTAACTTGATAAAGGCAAATTTTTTTGCTAAAAATGTCTTAGAATTACAATAGCCATTATAGGGAACTTCTGATATATCAAAATTAATACATTTCAAAGGAGCTCTAGAGAAATTAGGGGGAAAAAAGCCTAAAGCATTCAACAGTCAACTTTTGATTGGTATGCTGTGGCCTCAAAATGAAACAATGACTCTTAGAAAGCCTCTGTGAAAGAAATACCAGTTTGTTCCCATTCAAACCTTCTAAACCCATCCTGCTTGCACCTTTCTCTCTACCCAGCTGTAGCTTTACCATCCACTAAAACCCCTTCTATCCTTCTGCACCTTCTTTTACATCCCAAACAAGTAATCCTTTCCTCAAAGGTTTTCTTAACACAGATCATTTACATTATATATATTCCTTCAAAACTATTAGACCAGAATGCAGATCTAAACAAACTGATATTTGAACCTTGATCTAGAGTCAAGTTGAGAGCTTTAATCAAGAATTTTCTTACCCTTAGGAAGACAAATTTATGCAGAATTCAGAATTTTTTTTTTAAATACATGTACTCCCGTATTTTTTTTTTAATTAATTTATTTTTGGCTGTGTTGGGTCTTCGTTTCTGTGCGAGGGCTTTCTCTAGTTGCAGCAAGCGGGGGCCACTCTTCATTGCGGTGCGCGGGCCTCTCACTATCGCGGGCTCTCTTCTTGCGGAGCACAGGCTCCAGACGCGCAGGCTCAGTAGTTGTGGCTCACGGGCCTAGTTGCTCCGCGGCATGTGGGATCTTCCCAGACCAGGGCTCGAACCCGTGTCCCCTGCATTGGCAGGCAGATTCTCAACCACTGCGCCACCAGGGAAGCCCCAGAATTTTGTTTGATATTTATTGTCCTGGACTACCAGGTTTGTACCAACCAGTTCACTTAATTGTCAGCCCCTCAGATGAGGGTAAAAAGCTTAAAAGCAGCAAAAACAATGACAACCAAAAAACACAAAAAATTAGGTGATGGTTTAAATAACTCAGCTCTTCATAATTCAAGAAATAACCTTGAAAGGGTAAGCAAACAGGAAATGCACTACCAAGGTCATTTCAGATGCCCTTCCCTTAGGAAAAGTCTTAACAACTCAACAGCAACAACAAAAATTCAAAACTATGAACAAACAAAAAAGATGAATAAGTAGCAGACTCCAAAACAAACCCAGAAAAAATTTCAAACAATATTCTGGAGTATCCTCAAGAGCTAATGTAAAGACAGACAGGCTTGTCCTTTTTTCTTTTTTTTCATTTTCAAAAAAAAAAAAAAAAAAGGACAAGCCTATTTGTTCATAGTTTTGAATTTTTGTTGTTGCCGTTGAGTTGTTAAGACTTTTCCTAAGGGAAAGGCATCTGAGATGGCCTTAGTAGTGCATTTCCTGTTTGCTTACCCTTTCAAGGTCATTTCTTGAATTTTTCTGTCTGAAAAAGAAATTCCCTGGCAGTCCAGTGGTTAGGACGCAGGGCTTTCACTGCCCAGGGCATGCGTTTGCTCAGAAATGCCAATTTAGATGATCTCTAACGTGTCGTTAAACATTTCAAAAATCTAGAAATGAAAACAAACTTCTGACCTTCAAGATAAAGCAACTGATAATCAAAACAAAAATAAGACCAAAATGTTCTCTGTTCTATGAGAAATGGGCAGCTGTGGCTAGGAATACCATAAGCAGAAGGGCTAGGAAAAGAATTAATGTTCAGTCATGGCTAAGAAACAGGACAACTATCCAAAACCTCTCTAGTAATGTTACTCCAGTAAACACTAGCACTTAACAATTCCCCGACCTTCTTCTAGACCCCTAAGGAGGAAGATCTATAAATACAGATGGACAACAATATACTGATATGGGTAACTTACCTACTACTAACTTTACCTACTAATAATTCTATTACCATAGTACATCAGACCCATCAGAGTACTAAAACCACTCAAATAATGGAAATGTCCAATAATCTATAACTATTATTTCAGGACCATTATCAGAATATAGTACTTTCCTCATGGTACAACCATTTAATAAATGGAACTGCCAGTTAAAATTTACTGCAGAATTATTTTTTAAAATTCTGGAAAATGCTACATGTGACCAAAGTATAGCTGATTTTGACATATGACTACATTATGTGTGATTCAAAAATTAACCAAAGGATAAGCTATGATCCCAGAATTTTACGGGCAAAAGGCTCTCAAGACATAGGTAAAAGTATTTGTAGCTGAGTTTGAGTCCAGAGTGATTCTTCTTAGATTATCAAGAACCTTTCTTTTTTTATGTACATGTAAGTTTAGGCCTGCACTGTCCAATACAATAGCCACTAGCCACATGTGGCTAATGATCACTTGAAATGTGGTAAGTGTGACTAAGGAACTAAATTTCAAATTTTTATTTAATTTTTATTAACTAAAATTTCAAAATAGATCCAGTTATTGGAAAACTGTTAAGTGTGTTTGGGAAAAACTTGGGTATACGAATTTACTTTTTTAACAGTAAATTTCCTGACATCTAAATACAGATAAAGTATTTCTGATGAAAATTTCCTATCTAAATTGAAATGCTATAAATTTAAAGTACACTGGATTTCAAAAACTTAATATGAAAAAAGAATGTAAAATATCTAAACTTTTTAGTTGATTATATGTTGAAATAGTATTTTGGATACCAAGTTAAACAAATTGTGTTATTAAAATTTCACCTATTCTTACATTTTTGGCTACTAGCAAAACTTAAAATACCATATGTGGCTCACACTATATTTCTATTGAATGGTGCCTGATTAGTCCATGCTCTAAGGTAAGTGTTGCCAACTGGGGACAATTTTATCACCTAGGTGACATTTAGCAATGTTTGGACATATTTGGTTCTCATAACTGGGATACTGCACTGGCATCTAGTAAACAGAGGCCAGGGATGCTGCTAAACATCCTACAATGCACAGGACAGTCCCCAAAACAAAGAATTTTGCAGCTCAAAATGCCAACAGTAGTGAGGTTGAGAAACTCTGCTTTAATCGTTTTTCAACAGCATCACATACATCAAAAATTTGTTGCCTGTTACAGCCTATCCTTTGATACAATAGCTTACTTTCTCTTGCACTGAGAAACTGCAGCCTACAGTAATTAGTTGAAGTATCTTCAGAATTTGTATTTAGTTCACCTTTAAATCTGACTTTATCAATAACAGCTAACATCACAATGCTGAAAGACTGAAAGCTTACCCCCTAAGATCAGGAACAAAAAAAAGATATCTGCTCTCACTACTTCTATTCAACACTGGAGTTTCTAGCCAGATGCCTAATAAGGCATCCAGAATGGAAAAGAAATAAAACTGTCTCTACGGCCAATGACAAGATCTTATATATAGAAAATTCTAAGGAATACACACACACTATTAGAACTAGTAAACAAATTCAGCAAGGTTGCAGGGTAAAAGATCAATATGCAAAAGTAAATCTGATGATACTATATAATGTATATTTTCACTTTCTCTTTTTTTTTTTTTTTTTTTTTTTTTTGCGGTACGCTGGCCTCTCACTTGTTGTGGCCTCTCCCGTTGCGGAGCACAGGCTCTGGACGCGCTGGCTCAGCGCGGCCATGGCTCACGGGCCCAGCCGCTCCGCGGCATGTGGGATCTTCCCGGACCAGGGCACGAACTCGTGTCTCCCGCATCGGCAGGCGGACTCTCAACCACTGCGCCACCAGGGAAGCCCTCTCCTTCTCATTTTATCAACTGTACACCAGAACTGTATGCCTTCTCAAATCCAGAAACTCTCTTAACTTTAGCTGATAAAAGAGATTCCCACGATTATGATTCTGCAGTTCAAGAAGTCCGTGCCCAGAACAGAAATTTTGAATACTCCACTACTAAGTTCCTACAGATGTCGATTGTTAATGGGTCTTATCTTAAAGAATGAATGTTATCTGGCTATATAATAGTATCCAGGACTTAACCAGATAGGCTCAAGTGGTCCAACTTATGGTCTTCTATAGGGTACATCACATTACTAAAAATAAAAGAGTAAATCGATATACTGTAGCCACTTTTTTGAAATAGCACATCAATTTGGAATGCCATGGAAACTGAAGTTTCTTAACCTCCTCAGGTACCCCTATAAAATCTGGACAACAAATATACAAATTATTTGATGCCTTGGTGCTACACAAAGAAGTTGCTGTCCTTAAAAAGAAAACCACAGATTAAAAAAAAAAAGACTTTAATTGGAAATAGCTGACCCACATGCCAAACACTCTGCTCAGTCCAAAGTCCTTTTTGCAAGGAACTTTTACAAAACAGAAAGAAAAATTCATGGAGAGGTTCAAGGATTCCACCATAAATACACAAAATTTTGGCCTCTACTTTTGAAAACCAAACAAGCAAACAGAATAACTGGACTTTAAAACCTAAAGTATAAAATCTGGCAAAGCCCAAAGAGCCTCCTAAGTTCCACCAGATAAAACCTAGGATGGACACCTGCCAAATTCTTCCATAAGACAACTCATTGTAGTAAGGACAAATTGGCCATGATAGGAAACAAGCAGAGAGAAAGGGAGTTCTTGGATGCAGAGGATATGACTATCCAAGAAAAGTCTTAAAGGAGAGCAAGAGTAAAAGACTACTCGCCTACTCTTCAAGATTAATTATAAAGCAGTTTTTTAAAGAAAAAAAAAATTGTGTAGAATTAACACAGATAAATAGACTAATGGAATAGAATACAGAGGCCAGAAACCAATACACATACAAGATTCGGTAATATAAGAGAGGAGGCACTACAGAGTCAATGGGCAATGGGTGGACTATTTAACAAATAATATTATGAAAACTGGCTATCAATATGGGGCAGGACTTCTACCTTACAACAGTCACAAAATTTAGTTTCAGGTGAATTCGGTATATTTTGAAATTCATAACTTTTAGAACAAAATATGTATAAAAGAATTTTTTTAAGCCTCAGGGAAGGAACCAATTTTTTAAACCTAACACAGAAAAGGCTCAAGCATAAAGGAAAAGAATGATCAATTTAACTGAAAAATTCTGTTTAATTAAAGACAGCTACAGACCATGTTAAAGTCAAGCCACCTACTTGAAGAATCCCTGTTAAGAGATACAGCATTAGGATCAAAATAATAATATATAAAATCCATGAGAAAAATAGGCACATAGATAATATATTCACAAAATAATGACCAATAAATATATGGAATAAAGCTAAGATTCATGGTAGCCAGGGAAATATAAACTAAAACAAACAGCCACTATCTCACAGCTCTGACTGGAAAACTTCAAAAGTGGTGAGACTGTTTTAGTGATGACTTAGGAAAACCAGAATTCTCTTACACTACCACTGGGAGTGCAAACTTGCACACCACTTTGGAGAGCAACTTGGCAACATCTAAAGTCACAGAGCATACATCTAAAATCATAGAGTATCTACCACCTGAAATTCCATGTGGGTGCATACGTCCAGAATATCTAGCACATTTCATTTGCATGAGAAAATATTATCAAGAATGTACACTTGCAGCACGGTTCAAAATGGCAGACAGTAACAATTGACATGACCATTAGTGAGGGAAATGGTAAGCAAACTGATATAATGATACTAAACAGCAGTTATGTTGAATGAGAAAGCAAATTACAAAAGAGGACTTGTGATAGGCTATCATAAACTTTTAAAAAGCTGCTATATATTATTTATGGATGTAAACACATGGTAAAGTATAAAATCTTAAGTAGAAAGGAGTCACACCAACTTCAGAATAGTGGGTTAGCTCTATGGAGGGAAGGAGGAGATGGCCTCAGGGAAGAGTACAAAAGAGTAACATTTTATTTCTTTAAAAATCAGAAGCATATATGGCAAAATAGTTTATGAAGAGTACAAGGGCATTTATATTATTATTATGTATATTTGAAGTATTTTGCAATTAAAAAGAATTTTAATGGGCACATATGGTATAACAGTCAAATAATAACATTAAGTATTCACACCACAAAAACTTGTCAAGTAATAATATTAATTATTTTAAGCCACAGAACTTATGTACATACATTACAGCATGTGATAAATATGAGTTAAAAATAAATTCTAAAATTTGCAATTTACATTAGGGTTTTAAATTAATAATTTTCCTAATGAGCTTTGAATCTCATGCAATTTTAAAATGTCCTTATGCTAGAATTTTAAGGGATGCTCTCAAGTTAACAAAGATATATAAATAAACTTTAATTAATGTGATATTCTGAATTTCAGTCTTATTTTGGAAAGCTTTTTCTTTAGCATATAAACAATAACAAGCTTTACATTTATATTTACAAGTCTCAAAGAAATGTGCTAAGAGTCCTAAGTATGAAGAGTAGGTATCCCACTTAATTATAGTGTTTCACCAAGAACCTGATGCCCTAAATAATAATGTGGAAAAACAATGCTCCATTATTCCCTTTTCTTTTCTACTTGGGGTTTGGGTCAGAAATCAAGATGCACCAATCCTGGAAAAGTTATAAACAAAGTCTTATTATAAAACAATTTTTAAAGGAAAAGTGTGTAATTTTCACAGAGGAGTAACACAATCCTTTGGGTTTACCATGTCAGAGAGAGACACAGAAAAAGAGAGAATATTTTAAGAAAGGGGTTAAGAAGAGGTAGTAGCATTTTGCTATCTGTACTTCACTTACTGACTCCTTGAGCCTCAAGACTATAAGATAATAAATACTACAGAGAAAAATTTAGGAGACAGACAAAACTGGGCCGGACACTGCGTCTACAAATACAACTCGAGATCTTTAACTCACACGTAATACTTCACTCTCCACTACGATACTCTGACCACATTCATACTATTTCAATAATAACCATTTTACCCAGTTGATGGTAAGCAGTAATTTTATTTAACATGAGTTGCTTTTTGCCAATTAAACATTTGCAACAGAGATGATTAGCTGATTCTTCAAGTAACCTTGCTATTAAAGATGCTAATATTTCCCATGTGATGGAAGACTGCAATAAAATTATTCCAAGTTCCAAACTTCCACACTTTTATATTTTGGGCACGATTTTTAAGGGCAATAGTGCTGTGGCAAAAGGCAGGTTTTCACCTACCCCATTTCAGCCTGTTAAACTGAATTTTACTTGGTATTAAAATTCTTAACTTGTACTTTGGAAGGCTAGAAAAAATCACCTCCCCGCAACTCTCTAATTTAGTGTAACTTTGACCCGTAAGAATAGCAAAATTTGCTTACAAAATTGAAAAGGCTCCTACTACATTTTTATATTTTTTGTTTTTTCCACCACTTAAGTTTCAGAAATAACTCATTTATTTCTTTGCTCTTGATAGAGGAATAACTACCACTCTGCTTCACGAATAAAATAATCTAACTCCTGTTTCTCTCAAATTCTCACCCTCTGGAGACTCATTCCAACTGAGTAATAAATTCACTGACAAGTCTGCAATTCAAATTTCACTAGTACAAGGAAATTCTTCTTCTACAGTAAAAGGTCCGTGTTGTGAATTTAATTTTCTGAATTTCATAACCCTTTACAAATGGAGGCACCTTAAAGTTCAGTTTATACTCTTTTATATAGGATTTCAGAGCATGCTTTAAATAGCTTAAGATAAGCTATATTAATAGCTTAATGTCATTTTATCATTAAAATAATCTATAAATATCAGAATACTAATTAATTTTGTTGTCATAACTAATAAATAAGTCTTAAAATATCTGTAAATGTAAATCAACCCTCTCAATTCATTTACCTCACTCAGACTGTTCTAGAACATAGATCAACAAACTGAATGGGTTTATCAGTATAATACAGTTGTAGAACGCTTTCACAAATTCCAGTTCTGTAATTTAGGGTTTTTCCCTGTTTATTTTTAAATGTACAAAGAGATTAAACTATTAATATAAATATTTTCTCTCCAGTATGTAATATTCTTATGTAAAAGAAAAGGTTTCCGAACATTTACAAAGCAATCTAAAGGTAAGTAAACCTGATTTTAGGATCATTACATTAACCAAAATAATTTTCCAGAGAAGGTCCTATTTGAAAGAATGCTCACTGGCCTTCTCACATCAACACTTCAAGATGAATCCAAATCCACTGCCTTTGCTTGATTTACTTCAGGGATCAATTCCAATGGGGAAAAGAAAAAAATCTCAGAAAAAGGTCTCACGACAGAGCGGACAAGTGGATTTGTTGCTAGACGTAAACCATTTGTACTGAAAAAGAAAAGTGTATTTAAATGTTAAAAACTTTTAAAATTGCCATTTTACATACACATCTAAAGTTACCTTCAAATGATAAAGTTAGACAAGGGAGAATACTGATATGTTTGCTCCCCTCCGCTCATCCCCAAAATCAACACAACTCAGTATTCCTTCCAAAGGCCACACTGTGACGCTTTCCACCTAGGCTCATGCACACAACCACGAAGATGTGTGAGGAAGACCTCCTGTGAAGGAACTGAACATAGGGTGGCTTTCTTTCCAATACGCTGTTTAAAAAGAGCAAAAAGCTCTGATGCCAGATGGCTCTCAGTTCCAATATTTTCAGTCTCCTTTACGGTGTAGATCTTACAAGACCATCTATTTTTTGAGTGCCGAGAGCTATTTTAGAAACATCCACTTATTAAAGGGCTTTGATGCCACCAGTCTCAGTAAATTACTAATTATCTTTCACAAATTTTGAAAAATCATTTTTAATATGTCTCCCATTAACCACAATTAAGAGTTTAACATCTACTGTTTTCCAAGGTTAGATATCATACATATATATTATATATAAGATATAAATAAGTTAATTTCTCTTTAGCTTACCAAGCAGGCTGAATGGAACTTTTTCTTGCATGTTCTACAGGCTTTTTTGGGAAGAGAATAGTTGAAACCATGAATGACTGAGAAACAAATCATACAATCTTCAACACCCTCAAAACGTTTGTCTACATTATTTTTCCATAATGCTAAGCCTTCCATAATACTGCCATTCTGTTAACAAGAAAAATAGATAAATAACGTCAATACACACTGAAGACCACCAGTATTATTTTTATTCAGTTTCACAAATTTTAAAGTTGTATTATAATTTGGAGACAAGAGAATCTGCTTGGCTATATTCACGATTCTAAGTTTTAAGAATACTCGTTTTTAAAATGACCTCCCAGGTTTTAGGAACCAGATGTAATTTTTCTACATTAAAGGCAGACTTGAAAGAAAGGCTCCTGCCCCAATTTTCAAGTTTTATAGTCTTAGCTTATTGTTTGATGAAACTTTTTAAATAATTAAATCATTTGGATCAGCTCTCCTAACTTTTAACTAAAAATGATGAAATTAACTATCTCACCTACTCAAATGCTGTTTTGTTCCAGCTCTACAATATTGGTGAATATACTTGTTTTAAAATAATTTTTCTTTACTGTAGAATGTCTGAGATACATGACAATGTGCAAACAAAACTAGAAACTTACAATTTGTTTAAAAGGCAAAGGTCTTTGAAAGTACTGGGATTTCTCTAACCACAGAAGGAAAGTTGAAATGTTAAAGTAAAGTAGCTCAGAAGACATTCATCTGTCCCATGTCTCACAAAATGATTCCCTCTCAAACTTTAATACCATGTATTGTTCTGTATCATCTACAATGTCAATGAAGTGAAGTCAATTCTTCTCAAACACCAGAAGAGAAAAAGCTGTAGAGCCTGAAAAATTAAAACAGCTTGGCAGGGGACCTCCCTGGTGGCACAGTGGTTAAGAATCCACCTGCCAATGCAGGGGACATGGGTTTGATCCCTGGTCTGGGAAGATCCCACATGCCGCAGAGCAGCTAAGCCCGTGTGCCACAACTACTGAGCCCATGTGCCACAAATACTGAGCCCATGTGCCACAAACTATGGAAGCCTGCATGCTCTAGGGCCCACGTGCTGCAACTACTGAAGCCCACGCACCTAGAGCCCATGCTCCGAAACAAGAGAAGCCACCACAATGAGAAGCCCGCGCACCACAACAAAGAATAGCGCCCGCTCACTGCAACTAGAGAAAGCTCGTGCGCAGCAAGGAAGACCCAAAGCAGCGGGAAAAAAACAAAAAAAAACAAAAAAAAACCCACCAGCTTGGCAGATTCAAATCATTTAGGCATGTATCTGTTTATCCAACAAAATACAATATCTATTTCTACTTAAGCAGAAGAGATATATTTTTGTTTTATTGCCCTTTCAAATAGTAAATCAGCAATCTTTCTCTAGTTTAGAAAGCCAAATGTGTACACAGACACTTACTTGATGGGTAAGGTAAGTGCTTAGCTGCAGCATCCAGTTTCGCCACTGCTGAACAGCTACTCCAACTCTTTTCCCACTTTCCACTGTTATTGAACCCAATGGATAATTTGAAGGCAGCTGTATTATAAGTTCAATAACTATATCTTCAATAGTATAAGTGGCCATGACTTCTCGAGTAGTAGCTCGAGCTTTAACCTGCAACACATGGAAGGTAATATTTTTTTTGCCAAATTTCTTTTCTTCCCTTTCATTCAAAAACCATCTTGACAGGTTGACTGCTAGCAGCCAGTCCTCATTCAAACAAAACACAGGTAAACAGTGTTCACTTATCTGACATGAGATGTTTAATAAATAGGTTCAAATACCTGAAATGTTTTATAGTGATGTTATGACATTCAAAGATGTTTCAAAAAGAAATGCACTACTCATTAAAAAGTATGTTTTAGTATATTAGGCTTGTCACATCATAGTTTTTGCATAGACCAATAACAGAATGGGTTATTATTAATTATTCTTTCTTTTCCAAAGCTAACGTATCAAATATCACTTCTATTTAGATGTTTTTCAAGTCTTTCTCTACCACAGAATTCTCCTGAGCTTTAGAGCCAACCAGCAACTGCCAGAATATTTATACCTGATCTTGATTTTCTTACTAGCATTGCAAACTCAACATAAAACACAAATTATCATCCTTTAAAGATTTATTCCTCTGGCTTTCCTATTTCCACGCTAAAAACCGTAGCATCTTCTTAAAATTCTCCTTCTACCACATTCCAGATATTAACTAGTTGCAAGTTTGGATAAATCACCACAAAATTTCTCACATCCCTCCCCCTTTAAGGACTATTCTCACTGATACTGTCTTCCCCGGGCCCTCCTCATAATATCTACACATTACAAGTCTCCCTAACTATTCACCTGAACCCAAGCTCCATGCCAACAGCCCATGTTATAAGACTTCAGTCACAGAAATTTCATAGATTATAACTCTGACAGTGTCACTGCCCCAAAAGAAAAATTTCAGAGAATTCCCTGGTGGTCCAGTGGTTAGGACTCCACACTTTCACTGTTGAGGGCACGGGTTCAATCCCTGGTTAGGGAACTAAGGTCCATAAGTCACGTGACACAGCCAAAGAAAAAAAAAAAAAAGAAAAGAAAAGAAAAATTTCAGTGGCTACATAGGCCCAAATATTTTAGACTGTTACTTGAGGCCTTTCCCAGTATGTCCCCAATTCATCATAGAAGCAGTTTGTTCTCTATTTACCTTCATGAATCCTATTCCATATGAATACTGGGCTATTCATCATTTCTTAGGCCATCACAGAAATTACATTCCCATCTTCAAGCTTTTTGCTTTTACCATACTGTTTTCTCTATATTAAATGCTTTTCCTCATAAGAAAATCCTGCCAATCTCAAAGTAAAATTCCTCCATAAAGTCTCACCTAATCCCCTCAGCCAGATGAACTTTTCCCACTCTGACCGCAGAGCATTATTCCTCTTAATGTGCCACTTTCCAGTTTCCAATGCAAAAAAACCATTATCAGTATCGCTCTTTTCCCTTTATTAGACTGTATGTTATTACAGGACAGGAATCTGACCCTTCTAAACTGTTCATTTTGCAGGTGACTGGCACACAGTGCCTGGCATCTGTAAGCATTCCAATATATATTTTGAATTAACTAATGAATGTCCAAAAACTATTTGGTGGGGGTAAATAAAATTATAACATCATTTTAACCTATGCATTAATTTGAGATCTGATATCCAATAATCCGAAAATAAAGTGGACAATTTCTGTAAATTCTGAACCAAGAGTTACAATTGTGATGATACTCACTACAACTGATAGACATAACCAATACTGAAACAACTTTTCTAGAAAAAATCCAAGACAATACTAACCGTCATGCCATTAAATAGCTGTGTACTTGTTTGCACAGAAGATATTTCTTGAAAAGAAAGAACACTGCTAACATACTTGCTTGTAAATCTATCTACAATATTGAAAACACGCTTCTCACTACTATTCCACCACAGCCTAACCATGGCGGGCAAGTCTTTTAATGTCATGTGATAGACTGAACAAGCCAAATGTGGAATATGGTATGGAAGAGTTGAGGTATCTGAGGAAAAAACAAATTCTTAGTTAGTAACATATATTTCTTACATAGAATAACAGACTAATATTAGTATTTTCTTAGAAAATCATTTTCAATTCCTTAACACTAGTGCTCATAAAACAAACATACCAAAGAAACCAGAACTCGAGTATTAGCTTTTTCTCACACATTCAAAATGAACAATTAGAATTGTAAAAATAATGAAAATCCTGAATGACACTGAAAAATCTGCTTAGAAATAGCACTCTTTATTTCACATGAAAGATCACAAATACAGTGAAACACACACACTTCAAAGAGGAGGAAGAATTATAAAGATTCTTTTTCTTATAAATTATGAAAAAGAGTCTGGTCTCCTTTACTTTTCCCAGAGCTCACTGCTGTGTTATGCAAAAGTTCTAGAATCCCACCTCAGTACTCACAAGACAAAGTCCCATCCTCAGATCTCCAAGGCATTTAAAAAATTCCTATTCTCAGGAAATCACTTAGAACACTGCGGCCCAGCTAGATGCACGCATGTCTATCCCTTCAGCTAAAATGTGAGCTCCCGGAGTGAAAAATAAATTTTACTTATCTTTGTTTCCCCAACTGAAGACTATTTATTTACAGGCCTACAAAACATATTGCGTAACCAATACTTGTTTACTTAGTAAAAGATAATAGTCTCAACAAAGTAAACTTCAAAAATTAATTAAATTCTTAACAACCTTATGCACAAAATCTAATTATATGTCCTATTTAGAGAAATATGGAAAATCTGGCACTTCAACACTCTCATAGCCAGGACACACATCTGGGATTATTCTCCATGCCCTCAGGGTAACCTGATCTGAACCTAGTCTCTAAGAAAGAACACAAACACACATCATACTGACCTCTAATACCCAACTGGAGTTCTTCTGTAAAGAATGTTTTAGGGTCCTTATTGGAGAGCTCAACAGCTGTCTCTGCAAAGGTCGGATTTTCTGGCATAAGCCTGAACAGGTGATAGAGCAATTTATTCAAGCTTTTTGTTTTTCGAAGGTACATTGAATACAGAGCTCGAAGCTGGTGGAGAGTAAACAATTTTTGTTAGGAAACCCAATTAAACCAAGACAATCAGTAGATATGAACAAACTAAAGTGTAACAGACTGTACAAGAACACAATACAAAAATGAATTCATTTGAACACTGAGAATGACATGGAAGAGTCCTATAAAATATATGCCACAGTCTTACTTTCCAGTTGTGTCATTTGAAGGCACTGCTCCCGCTTCTCATAAACTAGCAGAAGTTTTCACTATCCCCTCATTATCAGACATATGCCTCTAACATCTTTCTCAAACTGTCTCCCTGTTGATAAGTTCACATCCACTTGGAGTCTCTGAGCTGAGAAAAATCTATTCACCATTCCCCAGAGACGATTTGCTCACTCTCCTCCCAAATCTTCCACACGTTCCTTCCGCAACATAATCCCTAATCTTTCAAAATTCTGCTTAAAACGAATCCCATTTTTATGGCTGACCTCATGCTATATCAAACATTTCAGCATCCCTTTATGACAGCACAAACTAGTATTTCAAAATGTCTTGGGGTCTTCTCATTAGTTGTTTTATAAATCAGGACATTTCACAAAAAATATGGATTCTTTTTCTGGTTTCTTTTTAAAAAAACAGGAAAATTTGGCACCGTTGGGTGTACTATAGGTATCTATGTGAGACATGTGCTTTAGACTTGTTCCTCAATAATGTAGTTTTCATTCATTAACATTTACCTTGTAGCTCTTTGGTATTTGTACCCGTTTTAAAATTATTTCTTACACTATGTTTCTTCATAGTACAAATATACCATTTTCTGAACACTATGAATGGTCAAATACAAAGATCAAGCCATAGTATTTGGAACTGATTCTTAAAAAAATGATCAAAGAACCTTTACAATGAAGAAATCTGGAGGACACTACCTTTACCAAGTAACCAAACTTAACATCACCAATAAAAGGACAGATGACATTCTGTGCTCCTGAGGTGAGGCACTGAGAATACATCACCACTGTGCAGTAAATACTCTTGATGATAAGCAACCAGAATCTAATGTTGAGGAAACTGCCAGACAAATCCAAACTGGAAGACAGTCTACAAAATAACTGATCCGGTGAATGACACCAAAGAAAAGTAGAGGAATTATAAGCTAAAGAAATATGACAGACAAATGCAAACATGATCCTTGATTGAAACCTCAATATAGAAGGAAATAAAACTATAAAGGACACCTGACAACTGGGAAAATTTAAATACAAATTAGATAATATTACTGCATTGAAATCAAATTTGAGTGTAATATTTATATTACATTTATGTTGAAACATGTCTTGTTCTTAGGAGACATATGTTTAAATACTTTTGGTAAAGCATCATGATGTCTGCTGTCCACCTTCTCTGTAAATCCGAATATTTTTCAAAATAAAAAGTTGGAAGCAAAGTAGAATTTCTTAAAAAACTTAATACATATAGCATTGGACTTTTAAAAACACATGTCTATTACCCAGCAATCACACTCTTAGGTATACAACGCAAGAGAAATGAGAAATATATGTACACCAAAAAAATTTATGCACAAATGCTCACAGCAGCTTTATTCACAATAGGCAAAAAGTGGAAACAACCTAAATGCCCACTGGATGACTGGATAAACAAAATGTGGTATAGTCATACAACGCAATATTATTTAGGCATAAAAAGTAATGCCATACCGATACATGCTATACTACGAATGAATCTTGAAAACATTATGCCATATGAAGTAAGCCAGATACAAAAGGCCACATATGTGAAAGGTCCACAGTAGGCAAATCCATAGAGACAGAAAATAGATTAGTGGTTGCCAGTGGCTGGGGAGTTTGAAAGGAAATGGGAAGTGACTGCAGATAGGTAAGGGATTTTTTTGGGGGGTGGAAGGATGTTGAAACTATTCTAAATTTAGATAGTGGTGATAGGTGCACAATTCTGTGAATACACGAGAAACACCAAGCTGTACACTTTAAATAAATTTGATGATATGTGAAATATATTTCAACAAAACTATAAAAAACATACATACAGGTGCGTGCACGTGCGCGTGCGTGCACACGCGCGTGCGTGCACACACACACACCTTTGCTTCTAATGCAATCTGATTCACTAGTTTTAAGAGGAACGTTAAAAACAACTCAGATTAAGGACCAAAGTTTTTTAAAATTTTTCGGTTTGTTTTAAGGATTCCTCTAATTAGTGTTATTTACTGGGTTATGCTGGTTTATCTGTTGACAGCTCAGTTCAATTTCTAGGCTCAGTAAATGCTGCTGTAATGCTTTGTGCCCCCTCCCCCTCCCCCACTCTGGCCTAATGGGAAAGATGAGGCGTGGCCAGATTCCTAATTTCTGAATATACGATAACGAGAACGAAATTCTTACACATAAAAACTTCAATTTGCTGTAGTTTTTTAGAGACCAATAATATTTTAAGAAACAAATTTAAAAGCTTAACAAGGAGCTCTTGAAATACATCATACAGCGAATTAAAATTAGCTCAAATCACAAACATAAGTGGTAGGACTGAAAAGAAATAAAATAATTTGAACATCTAGATCAGTGCTGCCTCTGTGATTTGATTTTCCCCTTAAAAAATGCAAAAGTGCTCATGTTTCTATATTTATACCAAGGTATGGGTTATTAGCAACATAAATTATAACTTAAGGATTCTAAAAAATTACATTGGAAATGCATGCCAAGATGTTTAGTCACACTTTAAATATGTAATAATTAAGTCTTTTTGTATTAACCTGTCAAAGAAGCCACCTACTTTATTAAACTGATTCAATCAATGTGTTAATCTTTTTAAAAGTGGGAATCTGTCAAAAGAATTTTTAAAAATGGAGTAGATTTCTCCAACTTCCTTCTTAAACATGAGACAACAGAGACACCTAGTGCCTGCTAAAATAATTTGGTCAAAATAATTACAATAGGATATTTTCTATATTTAGCGATAATAGTCTGAATTATATAAGGTAGTATTTCACAGATCTTTCTCTGAACACTGATTTTCAAGTAAGGCAAATTTCCAATGATGTAGTAATTGACATCTCCACAAGAGTCAGAAGTTGACCAAAGGAAAAAGAATAGCAAGATCCGATTCTTTTGAAACTCTTTACTGTGGTAGCACAAAATTAAATTATAGAAATCTGGTTTCCTGCAATAAAAGGACTTGGTGGCTACATTCAGTTAGAAAAAAAAAAATTAATCTAAGCACATTCCAGAGATTAATTACTTTTGCAAAAAAACTGTGTGTGTGTGTGTGTGTGTGTGTGTGTGTGTGTGTAAAAACCTGTAGGAGGATGAGGAAGCAGAGAGAGAAATAAATTTAGCAGAATGTCTGAAATTAGCCAGATAAGATTAGATTAAAATGTGAGGCATTTCCCCTTTTTTTCCAAAAGGAGGGGAAGAAAAGGGTTTAGGACAGTAACAGAGAAATACATATAGGACAAAACTGTCAAAAGTTGTCTCATTTTATTTACCTGAGATGCAGCAGCTTTGAAGAAAGTAAGTATTAATTTCCAAGTGAGGAGGTATCCCAGAACATAGCAGAAGTCTTCACTCAGTGGCTTAATAGTAACTATCTGTCCAACAGGAATACATCCCAAAACATTTTCTAGTAAGTCTTCTTGAGTGCTAAGAAGAGACATCAGTGCTGCTGGTGGTGACCTAAGAATCAATGATTAAGCACCACAATTTTCTTCATAACTTGTCCCTTAACAAATTGACAGCATGTATAAATTTCAAGCATTTAAAAAAAAATCTTTATTTTCCAAAAAACATTTTAAAAGTCCCCCTTTATAGATTCAGTTTTGACCCCTAATTCACATAGAGGCAGTTACAGAATTTGAAAGACATAAAGTATTATATAAATATATACCTACATTTCCATATTTATAAGTATAAAAAATAAAAATATAATTTTTATATTTATAAATATATAAAATATGCTATAAAATATGAACTCTAGAAGTTAGCACTTAAAGGAAAGACCCTTTTAGAAAACATATATTTCAACCTTCTGTTTTATAGATGAAAAAAAAAATCAGATACCCAGAGAAGCTAAATTATTAGTCTGAAGTCCCTTGGCTAGTCAGGGGAATGATTAGGGCTAACAAATTCTATCAGGTCCTTTATCATCCTATAAAGGGTAAAAAGATCATAAGACTCTATGTTTCTTCAATGAAGTAAATTTTAACATTCACATTAATTCATGACAATGTGAAGTAATTTTCTTCTTTACGGAAGTACTGCACTCATTAACACTTACAGATGAGCTTATAAGATTCTCAAAAAGTGAAATACTTGCGTGCATCTCCTGTCAAACTCTCTTCTCTCTGACATTCTAGCTTGGTTCTCTCCTTTCACCTCTGTGATCTTTCTTCCCTTGTGGCTTCCTACTACCAGTCCATAAACAAGTCTTCTTTAAGCTTCTACCCTTAAGTTTTTACCTTCAATACCACCATCTCATGTACCAACCCTTTTCCATTCCATACCAACCGTCACTAGATTTTACAAACAACAGCTCTCCACTTTCTACACTAACCTCCATGCACTGCTACGACTTCTGGCATGGCGTCCCCCTCTGCTTGCTTCTTCGTACAGTTTAGGCTTTATACTGTTGCCAGAATCAGCTGGTAGTATCCCATCTTCTACCAAACAATGCCCCGACTCCTAGAAAATGTCATTTTGAAGGCCCTTCATTACCCTTCCAGCTTCATCTTCCACTCTACCCTCCTTGCCTACTCCGCACATATTCATTTATACTTTTATTCAACAAATGAGCACTATTTATGACTGTTTTAGGCCAAAAAACCTGGGTCTGTGAATACAGTCAGGAACAAGAGACAAAAATGTCTGCCTTCACAGAGCTTATATTCCAGTGGAAGAAGATCTAGACAATTAAAAAATACATTAAATGGCAACTACTCAATATTCCCCAAGCATTTCCTGAACACTCATGCCTCAATGCCTTTGCACATGGTGTTCACACAACTTTTCCCTGCCCTACTAAAGTGCTCCCTAATCTGAAATGTCCAGCATAAATGTCTCTTCCTCACGAGAATGTCTTCTCTTCCTGGCACAGCAGTTGTGTCCCTCTAACATCATCCTTTTTCTTAGCACTTGTCATACACTGTCTTCTATTATAGGGTAATATCATCTAAATTAGATTATAAACTCTTTAAGAAAAATACTGTTTACCTAACACTGTATTCTCCCCTCAATGTTTAATTAATACTTTGCACAAAGGGGTGCACAATAGATTTTTGAATTGATATACTCTTTCCACAGCTCCCATGTGGCCAAAGACAATTTTACTAAACAGTAGCAAACTGAAAATGATTTAGGAACAATTAAGAAGAGAGAGTAACTATCTCTTTGGGTGAACTCTAAATTTCATTTGTATCTCACAGATAAACTTACAAGATCTGAAGGAACATATACTCTAAATTTAGAGCTTTTGTATTGCCTCAGTCTTCTAAAGTCATTATGATGGATTATGAGAATTTAATAAAGCAAACTACAGATGGTCCCCAACTTACGATGGTTTGACTTACAATTTTTCAACTTTGCAATAGTGTGAAAGCAATAAGCAATCAATAGAAACCATACTAAGAATTTTGGTCATTTCCCAGGCTGGCGATATGCAGTACACTACTCTCTTATGATGCTGGGCAGTGGTGGCGAACTGCAGCTCCCAGTCAGCCACGCGATCACACGGGTTAACAACCAATACACTCACAACCATTCTTACCCGCTTTTCACTTTCTGTATTCAATAAATTACATGAGATATTTAACACTTTATAAGATGGCTCTGTGTTAGATGATTTTTTTTTTTTTTTGGCTGCCTTGGGTCTTCGTTGCTGCCTGCGGGCTTTCTCTAGTTGCAGTGAGCGGGGGACACTCTTCGATGCGGTGCGCAGGCTTCTCACTGCAGTGGCTTCTCTCGTGGAGCACGGGCTCTAGGCGCGCGGGCTTCAGCAGTTGTGGCGCACGGGCTTAGTTGCTCCGCGGCATGTGGGATCTTCCAGGACGAGGGCTTGAACCCGTGTCCCCTGCATTGGCAGGTGGGTTCTTAACCACTGCGCCACCAGGGAAGTCCCCGTGTTAGATGATTGTGCCCAACTGTGGGCTCATGTAAAGTGTTCTGAGGCTGAGTAGGTGAGGTTAAGCTGATGTTCGGTAGGTTAGGGGTGTCAAATGAATTTTTTAAGATTAATTAATCAATTAATTTATTTTCGGCTGTGTTGGGTCTTCGTTGCTGCGCGTGGGCTTCCTCTAGTTGCGGCAAGTGGGGGCTACTCTTTGCTGCAGTGCGTGGGCTTCTCATTGCGGTGGCTTCTCTTGTTGGGAAGCACGGGCTCCAGGCACACGGGCTCAGTAGTTGTGACTCACGGGCTCTAGAGCGCAGGCTCAGTAATTGTGGTGCACGGGCTTAGTTGCTCCACGGCATGTGGGATCTTCCCGGACCAGGGCTGGAACCCGTGTCCCCTGCATTGGCAGGCAGATCCTTAACCACTGCACCACCAGAGAAGCCCTCAAATGCATTTTTGACTCAACACAATTTTCAACTTACAATGACTTTATTGGGATATAACCCCGTAAGTCAAAGAAGCTTTGTATTAAAAAAAACTTACAAGGCTGGTTCTTCTTCTTCATCTCCATATGACTTTAGATTATCCTGATCATATTGTGGGAATTCAGGCATCAATCTGGAAGTTAGAATATTTAAATTATATTAAACGGTTCATTGTTAAATCATGCTTAAAAGCAAAAAGACCAATACTTATTCTGTAATGAGTATTTTTACTGAGTTTTTTCTGAAATAACCCATTATGGCCAGGACTATCTAAATGTAAACTGTGCATGGAGAACAGTGACCTAAAAGATCAAAAACTTGGCATCCCTGTTATTGAAATGCATAGTCAAGCTTACTCTGTTGTTGTTTTAACTGTGACTTTTTTTAATGACTAAAAGTTAAAGCTAAATATATATTCCATTTTTTTAGAACACCACGACACTGATTCAATTGAAAGAATTCTTACTTGTATAGCATGTGATAAACAGCAATTTGCACAGGCCGAGCTCTGTAAAGGAGTAATGGGGCTAATGTATTTAACAAAGTCTGGAGATACTCTGGCAAGTTTGTTTTTTGGCCAGCAACCAATCTTGCAGGGAGTTTTTGACTCAATAGCTGATCCTTTGGGATATAAGTTAATGTTTCACACATGGGCTTCAGCATTGCATTCTGAAATGATGTTTCAGATGTATCTTTGCTTTCTCCTGATGACAGAAAGGAAAGAAATATTCATACCCCAAAACAAAGTGAGTAATACAGCTTGACCCATTCACAGACAACCAAATGTTACTTAAGAAAATGAAATAAAAACTTGACAAACATTAAAGCAGTCCTAACTAGAAACATGAACTGAATATATATTTCAGATAATCTCAACTATTTAATGACTTCTATTATCTCATCCTTAAAAAAAAAAAAGACATGTGAGTTAAAAAAATCTATTCTTGTTATCTGAATTAGTATTATTTTAATTTTCAATGGTCTTCGGATGTCTTGCCATTTTTCAATTCTTGTCTGTAAAGCAGAAGCATATACGATGCTTCTGAGATGCCAAGCTTTCTCTCTGGCTCTTTTACTATTTTGTACTGTGTGACTTAAATATCCAGAGTTGTTTTTTTTTTTTTTTTAACTTTTCAACAAGTCATTTTCAATGAATCTCACTATTATTCCCTTTTTCACTTGCCTGTAACAGTCACCAAAAGAGGTAAAAGCAAACTGTGGATGCCTGGAGAAAAAAATTCTTTCCATTCACTGATTAGATTTACAGGAAGACTGCCAGTGGTATCCAGAGTTGTGGAATCAAAAAAAGCACTGAGTTCACAGGTCAAATCACAGCTGACACAGGCAAACAGTTGTACAAGTGGAACAGAATACAATGTCTGATTCTCATTTGTTGTCTGAAGAAACAAAAATTAAATAAGTAAGCAGACTTCTAGAATACTACAAATCAAGGCAATAAAGAAAAGTCCCTTTCATTTCTCTAAATTTGAAAAGAAGCAGGTGAAATGCATAGTCTCAGAAGACATTTATATATTTTACATCAAAATAACTTCGTTTCAAAACTAAATATTAGGAATTATCAGTAGAATCAATCCATTTATTCTAAAATGTTTTTTATTTCTAAAACTATGAAAGAAAATATTATCAATTACCATTTACCAAGTTGAGTACATTAAAAGCACATTTATAATCTTCTCAGGATCCCTATAGGAGCCCTAGTAATTGGGTATTGTTAAACTATTCTAAAATAAGGAAACTGAGGCTCAACTAGGTAAACTTTAATACTCTAAGCCACACAGCTGACAGCAGGCAAAGCAGAGATTCAGACAAATTCAATTCTGACTGACTTGCTATGTGACAGCCCATAAGTATTACACATCTGGTTGCTTTGGGTCATAAAAAGAACACTAATTCCCTCTGAATTTGCTTAATCTTTAATGCATTACTCTGGCAATACTGAAACAGTACATTTTAAGAATAATTTAATTAGAACCAAAAGACCTAAAAACTTGTCATGAAAAGATAAAACCTTAATGGGCTGTACTGCAAATATTATACCAGGATGAGCTAACGGAGAGAACATTTTAAAAGCAATTAGCAGATTTGTTACTGAATGATTTTGACAGACATTAAACCTCAATCATTTTACTGATCTGTCAAGTAGTAGCTGGTGTGGAACATATCTATAAAGTGTTTAAACATTTGCAAAGGAGCTAACTACAATCATTACTTGAAGAAGATTAGCGAATAGTTCTGGTACACAGATATGCACGAAGACCCAGTAGCTGTGATGACCCAGCAGGTTAATTTACCTCCAACCAAGCCAACATGGAGCACATGATGAAGTCCCATTCACTCTCTGCCAAAGGAGATGAGCAGTATTTCAGAAATAGGGAAAGGAACCGGATTATTTCTATATTTACACCGAGTATCTCTGGACTTACTTCTGACAGATTACTGTGATAAAGACAAAAACAAAACAAAACACTGAAGAATTATATAGACATTCAGTTGGAAACATTTAAATCTCATATATTTACAATAGACTGACTGAAATGTCTACCATCTTATTGCTCTACAAAACTGTGACTATAAGATACATAATCTCAGTCCACATCATAAATAGAGGGAAAAAAACTGTATAAAGTATTACCTACCAACTGAAAAGAAAAATATCTTCATGATCTTTCTTCCAGGTTATCAGAATTTTTAATATACCATGTAATAGCTCTCCATCATCTATGCTTTTGGTTTGCAGACAAGAATTGAAAATGGCGAGATGTCCAAAACCTCCTAAAGCAAAATAAAAAATTAAAAATGTTTTAAATTGTATTGCTACTATAAAAAAGAAAGTCTACTTTGAGATAGGTTAAAAACTTTCTTCAGAAGTGTCCAGGTTAAGAACCCTGAAAATTAGGGCTTACATGAAAGAGTCAACAAATGAGCTTATAAACTCCACAGGGCAGGGACCCTGTCTCCACACCCAGTGCAGAAAAGAAAGTGTGGAGGGGAAGCTGGGAAGCAAGTAAATGATACTGTGCATTAAACTAACCTATGCTACTTTTTTGTTTTCTTAAGTATAGTACTTATTCAGCATACCTACCTCTCAAAAAACAAACAAACCCTAGATAGAGTGCTAAGTTAAATAAAGTTGGAAGATAGAACATCCTATTTCATAATTCATACATTCACTCAGTAAGCATCTGCTATGTCTGGAAAGTTCTTAAGGGTTCCCTACTCTTTAGTATCCCTGGTTGCTCCTTATCCTTCAACTCTCAGCTTAAATACTGCCTCCACACTGAAATTCCCAAGTATACAAAGTATGCACCTCCTCATTTCTCTAATATCCCTTATTTGTTGCCTTTATAGCACTAATGTTTACTTGTTTGTTTATTTATTTTGGGGGAGGAGCTCTACTTTTTTATTATTAAAATTAATAATGTTATATTAGTTTCAGGTATACAACATAGCTTTTCTGATATTTTTATACATTATAAAATGATCACCACTGCAGTAAGACCAGTTACCATCCATCACCATACAAGGTTGTTAAAATATTATTGACCTTATTCCCTAGGTGTACATGTTTACTTATTTATTATCTTAATTAGAAAGTAAGCTCCGTGAAAGCAGGAACCTTGTCTGTTTTACTTACCACTAGCCTATGTCCCCCTAGCATGATGCTTGAGATCCAGAGACATTTATTTTGACTGACTAAATGAAGAAGAACAAATAAATGAGTGAATACAAGGTACACTGTTAGATGCTGGGGAGAGAAAGCTGAACAAAATCCAGTCTCTGAAGGGACTCATCTAGCAGTATTGGCAGACTTAAAAACAAATTAGAATATAATATGGACACAAACTGAGAGCCCAGAACAGGAAATCAGATTTGAGTCAGAAGAGGCTTCCTAAAGTTGGTGTGTGAACTGGGATTTATCAAAAGATCAAAGTCTGCAAGCCTAGAAAAGGGATACTCCAAGGAATGCTACGGCACAAAGTTGTAAGAAAGTATAGTGTTCAAAATTCATGAGAATTTAGCGTGGTCAGGGTCCAGGATGGAAGCAAAAGAGGTAAAACCGGAGAAATCAGTTGCAGTAAGATTGTAAAATGTCTTATAGGCCAAACTAAGGACTTAGGTTTTTATCCTGTAGGTAAATGGGAACCAAGGAAAAAAGCAAAAATTAATTAATTAATAACAACGTAATCTTCCTTTAAAGGCTGAGGAAGAATTTTTTTAAAAAATCTTCCTGACAAAATAGAAGAGGCTCAAGTTCAATCAGAAACAACTGATTTTCTAATAACTGAAAAGCATTTCTTAGCTAATTCTGTTTTGTCACTTTGGCTGGAAGAGCAAAATTGACTGTCAAATCTTAAAAACATTCCCCTTCCTGTTGGCCTCTGCACAGCTGGGCACCTCTGGTCTGTGCGAACAGCACATAATTGTGTGGCACCGCGGTCCTGTCTCCTGCCCCTTCCCCCTCTCTGCCATCCTTCAGTTATAACCCGTGCTGGAGAAATAACCTACACCTCCATCAGGTAATCCTCTCTTCCATGCACAATAAGTTCAACTGTATCCCTGTTCCAGAACTGCAAATCCCAACCTAATCCCACAGTTTAACTACATAAGGGAGCTCAACGGTAAAGCTTAATGCCACAAAAGTTTATTTTTGACACCGGCTGGCCCTTTGTGCTATCAAGGCAATTCTGTTTCATTATGTTCTTTGATGGACATATTCTTCTTCCACTATTTCAAACTTTCCCTACCCTTCTTAAAATCTACAATCCAGTTTTTACTTATTAAATGACCTAAAGAGACATGAAGCCATGAAGTTCCCAACCCCCTCTATACCTACATGTGCGTCCATCCTACACCTCTCCTTATCTTGTCTCCACCTATACGTGGTTGGTATCTTCTAACTGCTCTAGATCCAGCCCTACATGCCCTCCCCTCTCACCTTCTCAGTGGGAGCTATCATCAGTTATTCCATCTCTATTTTCTATTCCCCCTCCGTCCCCACAACATGTATTCCCCTTTGACCTTGTGTTCATCTCCAGCTTTCACCTCTTTAAACATCCCTTTCTGCCAAACACGCAGAACAGACTATCTGCTCCCATTTTCTCACCACTATTCATTCCAACAATGCCAAAGCCAATGGCTGAACTGTGGCATTAACGGGTGATGAATATTACCTAAAACTCTGCTTTTGCTTATCTTTTTTTATCTTTAGTCCTTATTCTCAAATGTGCCTCCATCCACATGCCTATTAAATCTATGTACTGGTGTTCCCTTGATGTTCTTTTCACTCTTCACTCTCCCTAAACAAGCTCGTACTCATTTACAGGTTATACTATCACCTACATGACATGGATTTTGAAAGCAGTATTTCCATCCAGCCAATAGTCTATTGCTTACTGACAATCTCCATTTTAGTATTTATTCCAAAGACCCCTTAACCTAATGTGTCTAAAACTCAACATTAGCTCCCTGTATACTCCTTCCCCATGCTCCTTCCAATACTCAAGTCTCCTATAGGGTTTCCTATAAGGCCTAAAGGTACTCCCATATACCCAATCCAGAAATGTAATCACAGAACCCCATCAATTCTACTTCCTGCATCTTTCATTTCCATCTCTTTTCCATCTGTGCCTTGATTCAAGCTCTCTTATCTCTCATCATGATTATTCCCATAGCTCTCTACCTAGTCTTCTGCCCCTAATCTCTCTTCTCTCACATTCACCCTTCACACAGTTGTCAAAATAATCTTTCTAACGTAAATGTGATAGTCTTATTACCTTCCTACCTAACTTGGGCCAATAGCTCCTTACCTCCTACCACTTAAAGTCCAAACTCCATAACTGACAAAACTAGGCCTTTATGATCTGTTCTTCAAAAATCCATATTCTTGTGAACCCTAACAGCTCTGTCCCCAACTTTCTACCTTAAATGCCAACCAAAATGAACTATCTACATTCTCCTATGTTTTTGTGTACCTGGAATACCTTTCCCAGTCGTGTCCATACGGAAAACTATCTTTCATCACTCCGTTGAAATATTTCTCTTTGTGAAATAGCCAGAACACCTCAAAGCAAAGTGGAAAACTCCTTTTCTGCACTTCCACACATATGACATCTTTTTGCTACGTCAGTTATCATACAACTTTATGCCTACCTTCTCTACAAAAGGAACTGCCACATAGCCAGGGTCAGTAGGTGCTTGTTAAATTAATAAGCAAATGAACTAATAGAGTACAGAATGTCCGAAAAGTTTAAAACATAACAAAAGCTGTTCCCTCTTTTGCCTTTGTAAGTTCAATCACTGGTTGACTAGGGAGAGATGACGCATAGATAAAATAAGCTATACATGGAAAAGAAATGATTAGAGGATATCTGTGGTTGTGAATCTTCCCGTAAGGCAGCAGCATTTCTGACCTGCAAAATGGTAACAGCCACTCTCCAATGACACTCGTCCTACTGAGTCAACTTGTTATATAGCAAAAGTATAAACTAGGAAAAAAATTAACTATAATTCATCTCTGCTAGATTTGGATTTAGATATTAAGAAACACTTCTTTCATCTCAAGCAATAATTAGTGAAATATTTATTACCAAGCAACTAACCATTAATACTGCAAACATCTTCCTTGGTCCAGGCCAAAAGGGCAGGTATACATTGAGCAATGAATTCTTTCTTGTCTTCTTTTGACAAAAATGGACAGAGACTTTGAATGGTATGCATATTACCTTCTGTTAGTGGAAAAAAACTGTTTAAAGAACAAAAAAAAGGTATGAATTATATTTATCCTAAATAGTTATTTCAGAAAATTCTTCTTATTCAGACTATTCAGAAAGACTAGTATTTCCACTATATAAAATAATTGTAGAGAAAAAAAAGAAACTAGGAAAGAGACTGACACTTGCTGAGTCTGGATGACGAACTGTGGATAATTATTTTTTGCTGCTTCTTTCTCTTTTTCACATGTTTCTAATTTTTAAAATAACTTTCACCATGTATAATTTTTTTAAATTATACATGATTATGCTCTCTTTAAGAGTCTACTGATTCAATTTAAAGAGTACCAGTTGCATGTTGTTTGTATGAACTGATATTCATATATGTGCATATATAGTTGGGTTTTATTTACCTAAGTTTTGTATTATTTGCCACTTATATACTTTGTAGATTGTTTTTTATATCTTTATTGGAGTATAATTGTTTTACAACGTTGTGTTAGTTTCTGTTGTACAACTAAGTGAATCAGCTATACATATACATATATCCCCATATCCCCTCCCTCTTGAGCCTCCCTCCCATCCTCCCTGGACCAGGGAAGTCCATTCTTTCCACTTTAAAGCTATATAACTAGATTAAAAACAAAACCAGGGACTTCCCTGGTGGCGCAGTGATTAAAGATCTGCCTGCCAATGCAGGGGACACGGGTTCGAGCCCGGGTCCGGGAAGATCCCACGTGCCGCGGAGCAACTAAGCCGGTGCAACACAGCTACTGAGCCTGCGCTCTAGAGCCCGTGAGCCACAACTACAGAGCCCGCGTGCCACAACTACTGAAGCCCGAGTGCCTAGAGCCCGTGTTCTGCAAAAAGAGAAGCCACTGCAATGAGAAGCCTGCGCACCGCAAGGAAGAGTAGCCCCCGCTCACCGCAACTACGGAAAGCCCGTGCGCAGCAATGAAGACCCAACGCAGCCAAAAATAAATTAAAAAAGAAACCCCCCAATATTCCACACTATCATAATTTAACTATTTCCCTGTTAGTGGACATTTAGGTTTTTCCCCAAAAATTTTTGCTCTTACAAATAATGCTGTAATAACTGTCTTCGAGCAGATACTATTTTGCATATGTGCAAATACCTCTTTAGGCTAGATTCCTGGAAGTAGAATTGCAAAATCAAAGGATTTGAGTGTATTATATTTTGATAATTTCAAGTTGCTTTTCAAAAAAGCATAATCAATTTACATTTTCACTAAAAATGTACAAGCTTGGTTTGCTACACACTTAATGACTCTTTTTAATTCCTGGCAATATGGTAGATAAAATGTACTACTTTTAATTTGTATTTCTTTCGTATTTCACATTTCATAAATGAATTATCTTTGCCTATTTCACCTATGAATTACCTGTTCAAGTCCTAGACACATTCTTCAATTTGAATAGTTTTATTAATAGAAGCTATTTATATATTATGAATATTAATTCTTTATTAATTTGCAAGTGTTTTCTTCCATTTTGCCACCTGCCCTTTAACCTTTGCTTACTGTACTTTTATCATACAGAAGTTTTCTTTTTAAATTGTGGTAAAATACACATTATGTAAAATTTACCATATTAAAGTGTACAGTTCAGCAGTGTTATGTTCATTCACATGGTTGTGCAACCAATCCCCAGAACGGTTTCATTCACAAAATTGAAACTCTATCCATTAATTAAGAACTCTCCATCTCCCTTCCCCTCAGCCCCTGACAACCATCATTCTACTTTCTGTCTCTATGAATTTGACTATGCTACGTACCTCATATAAGTGGAATCATACAGTATTTGTCTTTTTGTGACTGTTTTATTTCACTGAGCTTATGTCCTCAAGGTTCATCCACATTTTTTTTAACATCTTTATTCGAGTATAATTGCTCTACAATGGTGTTAGTTTCTGCTGTATAACAAAGTGAACCAGCCATACATATACAAATATCCCCGTATCTCCTCCCTCTGGCGTCTCCCGCCCACCCTCCCCATCCACATTTTAACATGTCAGAATTTCCTTCCTTTTTAAGGCAGAATAATATTCCACTATATCCATTATATGTATATACCACATTTTTGTTTATCCATTTATCTGCTGATGGGCACAAAGGTTTTTGTTTTTACAAAATCAGGTATCTATTGTTTCTTTTATGGATTCTGGGTTTGTGCTTTGCTTAAGATCTTCCCCATGCCAAGATTATACAGTCTCATTTTCCCCTAATACTTTTATAGGTCTGTTCTTTACATTTAGTTTTCATCTGGGCTTTACTTTTATGTATAATGTAAGGGAGTGGGTCTCACAATTTTTTTCAAACACATGTCCAATTTTCCTAATGTCATTTATTATTGACTCATCTCACTGATTTGAAAGACCACCTGTATCAAAAACTAAATTTTCATATATGTGTGGACTGGTTTCTGTACTCTATTTTGATCCAGTGATCTGTGTGTTCACCAATTTCATAGTGCTTAATTATTATTTTGGTAGGGCAAGTCCTTTTCACTTTTCTCTTTCATAAATGTCCCAGCTATTCTTAAGCATTTTCTTCCTTCAAATGCATACTATGTTTAGAACAGTTTGTCAAGTTTTTCAAAAAATGGTGCTGAAATTTTGATTGACATTACACTGAAATTATAGATACAACAATTTTTATAATGTATCTTCCCACCTTCTTTTGTGATCTTAAGTTCTACAATTTTAAATTTTTGTTAAATTTATTTCTGGGTATTTACAGTTTTGTTGTCATTGTGAACAGAATTTTTTTTTTCCTATGCCCTTTTTTAACTGATTATTACTGGTGAATAAGAAAGATACTGACTTCTGTATGTCAAGTATATGTCCATCTCATTTGCAATTACTTTTAATAGTTCTTTAGTTAATTCCCTATGACTTTTATAATCAGAAAAATATTAAAAATTATGCTGAATAAAAAAAGCTAACATCAGGACTTCCCTGGTGGCGGTGGTTAAGAATCTGCCTGTCAATGCAGGGCACACGGGTTTGACCCCTGGTCCAGGAAGATCCCACATGCCGTGGAGCAACTAAGCCCGTGTGCCACAACTACTGAGCCTGCGCTCTAGAGCCCGCGAGCCACACCTACTGAAGCCCACGCACCTAGAGCCCGTGCTCTGCAAAAAGAGAAGCCACCGCAATGAGAAGCCCACGCACCGCAATGCAGAGTAGCCCCCGCTCGCCACAACTAGAAAAAGCC
The DNA here is from genome assembly GCF_937001465.1 of Orcinus orca. Lineage (NCBI taxonomy): Eukaryota > Metazoa > Chordata > Mammalia > Artiodactyla > Delphinidae > Orcinus > Orcinus orca. The sequence continues at coordinate 133,452,982 of NC_064563.1, forward strand.
CACGCACAGCAACGAAGACCCAACGTAGCCAAAAATAAATTAATTAAATTACTTAAAAAAAAAAAGCTAACATCAAAAGATCATATGCTATATGACTCTGTTTATATAACATTCCCAAATGATAAAATTATATAGAGAACAGATCATTGTTTGCCAGAGGTGAGGAGAATGGTAAGAGGGGAGGTGGCTGAGGCAAGAAAGGGTAACATAGGGGATCCTTATGATAAAACTATTCTGTAGCTTGTAATGTGGTGGTAGTAACCCACACAGAACACACACACAAACACGTGAGTGCAAGTAAACTTGGTCAGTGAATTGTATCAATGCCATTCTCTTGGTTGTGAAATTGTACTAAAGTTATGCAAACTGGTACCACTGGAAGAAACTGAATGAAAGGTACACAGAATTTCTTTGTATTTTTTATAATTGCATGTGAACCTATAATCCACATTAATAACTGAACTCAAAATAATATATTTAGGACTTCCCTGGTGGCGCAGAGGTTAAGAATCCACCTGCCAATGTAGAGGACACAGGTTCGAGCCCTGGTCTGGGAAGATCCCACATGCCGTGGAGCAACTAAGCCCATGTGCCACAACTACTGAGCCCATGCTCTAGAGCCAGCGAGCCACACCTACTGAGCCCACGTGCCACAACTACTGAAGCCTGTGCACCTAGACCCGTTTTCTGCAACAAGAGAAGTCACCACAATGAGAAGCCTGTGCACCACAATGAAGAGTAGCCCACGCTCATCGCCAACTAGAGAAAGCCTGCGTGCAGCAACAAAAACCCAATGCAGCCAAATAAATAAATTTATATATATATAAATTCTTCTAAAATATAGTAATAATAAATTTTTTAAATTTTTAAATAAGATTAAAAATATCAAAATTTAGCTTACAACTCTACTGTACCAGAATACATACACACACACACACACACACACACACACATAATTTCTGAATTCTTCTTGGTAAATCAGTAAATTCAAAATGCCTCTTGGTAAATTTCAGCTAGGTGTTTAATCCGAATGTTCAGCTTCTCTAGTATGATCAACTCTAGTACATCTCTAGTATGTCCAACCTCACTATTTGTCTTAAGAACACATTTATTGCATTTTTAGAATATTCTTCAATAGGATGATCCTTATTTAAGAGTAAGTAACCTTTTTTTAATTTAGTTTTTTTTAATTTATTTTGTATTGAAGTACAGTTGAATTACAATGTTGTGTTTATTACTGCTGTACAGCAAAATGACTCAGTTATACATATATATATATTCTTTTCATATTCTTTTCTATTATGGCTTATCACAGGATATTGAATAAAGTTAAGAGTAAGTAACTTTCCTTATCATTTCCATTTAGCAAATAAAATGATGCAAGAAGGATAGGGAAGGGGAAAAGATAGATTTTACCAGAGAGATTTCTGGGGAAAATAGAACATGTTTATGAAATGTTAATTATTTAAAGCACGTATAAAATTCCTCAACAAAATGTTATAAGGTTAAAAATGCTTATTAAAAAAAAAGACGTGTCGCAACCTAATGCAATTTAAATTGTTAAGTCTCATTTTCTTTAATTTCCTCATTTCCTAAGTCTTGTTTTCCTGATTCATTAGAGACTGTTTGTTAGTTTGGGGTTGCCAAAGTGACCACTCATAATAAATTTCAAAGTAAAAGTATTTTCAATAAGAATACCCTTCTTTTCTCCTATAATGCCGTTTTACTTCATCAGATGAAACACTTCGGGAAAGGATCAACTTAGCAATAATAAGAGACCAAAGGGTGCCATTTTCCCTGGATCTAAAAGAGGAAAAAAAATTCCGTTTTTAAAGTGTACTTAAGAGTTTTAAACAATGCTTACCTGGATTCCTTATACAGAACTAAATAAATCACCTTGTAAGGGTATCAATTCACACAGCACTTCTGCACCCAAACAACTGCTGTTACCAAAAGGATTGGGAACTTAACTTCTGAAACTCCTTTACAGCTGATATTGAGCTCTCATCCAAGGCAATCCCAAAGCCCCTCAAGTTCCAATAGGGGAGATGACCTTAAAGATTAAGCTTGAGGACCAGAGGTTGCAGCTGGAAAGAGGACATATCCCAGAGGACACCGAGGATTGTTGAAGTTGAGAAAGCAAGGAGGTATTGATATCCACTGAGGAAAGTTCTGAGTGTCAAGTATGTAGAGTGGGACTGGAAAGGAAGACCTGTTCAGCCTGGGGCCTCTGATACTGCAAAGCATACGAAAAATACTACAGGCAAGTGAAAAACTCTTCAAGAGAGCAGTTCAACACAGTAATTTCAATGAGCTAACCATCAAACTGCTATAACCTCTACAATAACTCTGTTTTCATACCTACTTCCTCGTCTAGGGGAGAGGGTTTTGTGGGTATGATATTAAGACACACCTGCAACAACATGCAAGGTAAAAGGTTAAATTTAGAGTAGTGGAAGGATGGGTTACATATGTCAAATTAAAATAACTTCTACAGGATTGTCATCTGGCCCTTGAATGTATTTATGGATTTAATAACACAGGCAAAGTCCAAATATCTCACCAGAAGAGTAAATCAAGTACCTAGTATCCACAAAGTATTTATCATTAAGAATTGGGATTAATTTAGATAAACTCGCTGATTCAAAGATTAGCATGAAATGGGCTTACATTTTAAAGACACAAGCCATAAACTAGCAAAACAGTCATAAAAAAATGGAAATTGAAAGAGATTCTTACCTGTTAAATAACAGCTGTAAAAGGCCAGAAGTATTACCAAGTCCACATAAGTTATCATATGTAATATTCATTTTTTGAAGCATTTCACAAAATCCAGTTAGAAAAATAGGTGGATTGTCTAATTCTTCATACCACTGCAATGAATAGAGCAGTTCTGCAACTAATAGAATGGACAACACATTATTGAGTATACTTTGTGAACAGACCTTTGAACTGTTTTCACTTGTCCCCCCCATTCCCTAACATTGTTATGCCCACTAATTTCAAAATATCTATGAACTGGGACTTCCCTGGTGGTCCAGTGGTTAAGACTCTGCACTTCCAATGCAGGGGTCACTGGTTTGATCCGTGGTCGGGGAACTAAGATCCCACATGCTACGTAGCGCAATCAAGCAATCTGTGAACTGATTTTCCACTATTTGATGTTCAAGTACGAGGAACTAAGATCCCACATGCCGCATAGCACAGCCAATCAATCAATCAATCAACATCTATGAACTGATTTTCAACTATTTGATGTTCAACTATAATGAAAGCTGAGAATACCTGATACAAAATATCACTCCTCTCCCAAACATTACTTGGTCCCTTTTCTGATTAGTTAAGAATGTGACAGTAACCTAAGTTATCAGAGAGAGATACTGGAAGAATCCTCCTACTATTTTTGCCACAAATGATAAGAAGTTGCATCCAGGATAAACAATTAAGCGACCCAAGACCTGAGAAGTTCAAGTCAATGTGTTAAGAAATGGGAGAGGGGCTTCCCTGGTGGCGCAGTGGTTGAGAGTCCTCCTGCCAATGCAGGGGACACGGGTTCATGCCCCGGTCCGGGAAGATCCTGCAGAGCGGCTGGGCCCGTGAACCATGGCCGCTGAGCCTGCGCGTCCGGAGCCTGTGCTCCGCAACGGGACAGGCCAAAACAGTGAGAGGCCCGCGTACCGCAAAAAAAAAAAAAGAAAAAAGAAATGGGAGAGAGCACGATCTAGTACACAGGGCATGGGCCTAGGTGACAGACTAGTCTGGAATCAAATGAGCTGCACACATCGTTATCAGCTAGGATAATACAAATCTACCTCACGGGACTACTGTGAGAAGTAAATGACCAAGTATCACAAAACCTGGCATGTCACAGGTTTTCAATACATAATTAGTCACAACTCTCTTTTATAAAGCCAGGTATGGATTTTGCAGTTAGAAGACTTGAAACCTGGTTCAAAAATCAAATCCCATCCCTTGCAAGTTCCAGGTAAGAAAAACAACAAAAATTATTACTCTAATTTCCATTGTTGTTTTTGGACAGATTCACCCTATGAGTAAAGTAAAGAGCAGGCTAATCTCCTCGACCTCAACTGCACGTGGAGTTCGCTCACCACGAGAGGTGTTCCAGCTTTCTTCCACAGAGCACAATATTCTCCTCCGCTAGTAACTGTACTCAGCTGAGGGCTCACAATCAAGACTGATACAGGAATTATGCAAGTCCTTTCAGGCCATTTTGTACAGGTCACACTGCTACCTACAATTCTACACCATTTCCTGGAATGGGGGAATTTTTAAATCCTTTTGAAATTCAACATTTGAAGCTCCACTTGCTGGGAAAAAAATTACTGCCCTATACAAAGGTAGATTGATTCAAAGTTAATTGAAAATTCAGAATCCTTGATGAAACACAAGACTCACTTAACCATTTTCTTTAGGGTTATGTGCCATTGGATGCGCTTATATTGATGTCATGCCAACTAGAGTAACATCTTATATCAAATTCTGCTCTATTGCTAACAAGACTACAGCAAGATATTCAGTATGATTCCATTTGATTTGCAATTTAACATTCATCTCTTAAGTGTCCTCAAGTTTCTCATTGCTAAAATAATTAAAAGGAGCTGAGGATTTTTGATTCTTTAAAGATTTAGATTGAAGTATAATCAAAATTATTTCAAAATTACATTTTAATTACTTCAAGGTTTATATGTATTTATCTGAATGCTCATATATACTTATGTTTATATGTATTTATCTGAATGCTCATATATACTTACTTATTTTCTCAAGCTCATTATTTTCTAGGACTATTTCCTTTTTCAGTGCAACTAATATCATTTTGCTCAATAATGCTGAAGTACACAAATGGCTGGGAAGTTTCTTTGTATCTTGTTCTTTAAAATCTGTTTTGAAACACTCATAATTCAAACTCAGTCTTCCTTCTAAAAGAGGTCTATGCAACCACTATAAAAAAAGAATACATTAAATTATACACAAAAGCATTCAACAGTTCAATTAATTATTACCTCTGCAATTAAGAAGGGAACAAAAATAAAGTTATTAAAATATCTTCAAAATGTTATTAGAATAACTTCAAAAATGAAGCTATTGCTAGTTTACTAGTAAAACCACAGAAGTCTAGAAGTTTGGTTTCTACGAACAGAAATTATCAACGTGTGTGTTTCTTTAGGATTCCTTCAGGACAGAACAAGGTCTTATTTACCTTGTACCACGGCAACTGCCAAGTGTCAACTGGTATCTTGCAAACAGCAAACACCCAACACAGGAGCATTCAAAGGCAGAAACGCAAAGTAAGATACTCATTTCATTTACTTTTTTTCTTCCCCAGAATAAAATTAAAATATTTAAGCTTGCATGAAATCCAAACTTCAGAATAAAATAAGTACTCTCCAATCTCAAACATACCTGCATAGGAAGAGACTGTCTCATCTTTTCCCATTCGCTGTTGTCTGGCATTACACTTCCAATATAAACTCCCAGAAGATAAGTATCTTCACTCTCTAGAAGCGCATTTAGCAAATCATCAACAGCAGACAAGAGGACCTGAAGACTGAAAATAATGCAAATAACCACTGCAGTTATGTTATAACCAATTTGAATACCCTAGTATACATTAAATACCCTACGGCAGATAGGGTATTTAATGAACAAAAAAGACAATTCAAAATAAAAGTAAATGGTCTCTCTCTCCACCCTCCCCTCGTGACTTACACACAATCAAATGGGATTTTATCCAACATTTTATAATTGAAATCAAGTGCTTCTAGTTCAGAAAGAAGGTGAATGACCTATTTCAGATCAGATATTTCTGAAATATAGCTACTTTATTCCATGAAAAGAGTATGATAATCAGAAAAAGATTTAACCCAACCCCAGTAGCTCTGGATGCATTCTCTTAGTTTTCATTTTTATATATGGATTTAGGCATGAAATGTGAAATACATCTGCAATTCAACGCCTTACAACAGTGGCTACCAGACTCCCCCAAAAAATAAACAATGAAGGACAATCATTGTCCGTGGTGGCCATAAGAGTTTACGGTTACAATCCATACCAGCCTAAGACACAGGACAGCACCCCTATCACATCACTGACCATAAATTATTATGGTCAAAACAAATCACTCTCCAATTAATTGAGCTTAAATGCATGATCATTAAAACAAAATCCTTTTGGAAAAATCTGTTTGGGTCTTCCCTTAGAATCCTGTAGATTTCTTACATAACAAGTCTTTTTTTTTTTGCGGTACGCGGGCGTCTCACTGTTGTGGCCTCTCCCGTTGCGGAGCACAGGCTCCGGACGCGCAGGCTCAGCGGCCATGGCTCATGGGCCCAGACGCTCCGCAGCATGTGGGATCTTCCCGGACCGGGGCACGAACCCGCGTCCCCTGCATCGGCAGGTGGACTCTCAACCACTGTGCCACCAGGGAAGCCCAACAAGTCATTTTTCATAGGCATTCACACTAATCATGGAACCTTATTAAGGACAATGATCAATTATTAAAGAGATACTCTGCAACTGAGCACAAAAAAAGGTTACCTTGTGATATCCAATGATGAAGACTGAACTTGGTTTTTCAGCCACAGAGCAGATAAACGTAGGAAGGTACTCTGTTTATATGTGTCGCCAGTTTGATGGACCAATAAATTCACACCAGAGAGCCAAGTATTTTTCAGTTTACTGATAAGAAAGTCTAAAATCAAGATGTCAACAGTGATTCATAATCCCTATGAAGTAACTATAATCAGTACAAAATGTCTGAAAGAACTCATTGCAGATCTGAGATTTGTAAGGTACCATTAAGAAAACATAAAATTACTATTCAATGGCTAAAACAAAATAACTATGTCATAAATACACAATAATGTAAGCTAACTCATGCCATATAAATGTAAAAATGCTAAGATTTTTTTTCAAGAGTATTTTTTACATTCCTTTCACAAATAAGTCTGAATTAACATATAAGACAGGAATACAGTCCTTAAAAAGGGAATCTCAATTTCATTTTACTATACACCAAGATTGAATGTCTTTAACTATAAGAGAAGAAGGTATTAATGTCCCCCTTTATAAATATGGAAACTGAGGCATCAAGAAATTAAGCAACTTGTGAGAGCTACTGAGTGAAGGAGCTAAGATGCTAACTCATCTATCATGGCCCCTTCCAAAACCGTTTCCTTGATATCAAGTAAAAACTTTAGATATAATGTCTACATACACCTTTAACTTGGTTTCTAAAGCTGAAAGTGTTTAAGATTTGTAGTCCTTTACTCAAAATGCTTTCAAAGTTCAAACACATTATGATTCAATTAATAAAGCCTGGGCACTTACACTATGAAGATCAGAGCCGGAGATTCCCAACAAAACATTTGAGCAGTAGGCTATTACCTGTCAAATGTGTTTTTTCTTTGCTCTCAGCACACAACTGAAAGAGAGTTAACAATAAATCTTCAGATGATGGCATTAGCAAGCATCCTTTTGCTGAGCTGAAATAGTTATAGGCCACATCACAGATAAAAGACACTGATGAGTCATTATTTTCAGCTTCTGACAATTTCTTTGCTTTGGATAAAGTTTCATGAAGTTTAACAATAATTCTTTCAACATATACTTCTCCAATCAAGTAATCTACAGAAAAAAATTCAAACAGACAAAATACAAGAAATATTAACAGTGTGTTTTCCTTTTTTTAATCTTTGTTTTTAATTTTTTAACCAATGTATTTTAATACTTTACTTGGGGTTAACATTCCATCTTGGTCTCGCCATGTGTTTTTTTTTTTTTTTTTTTAAAAGGTGTTTATGTTTTAGATAAAAGAAAATCACATCAACACATCAATCTGTTCCCCACACATAAAAAAAAAGCTATTTTAAATTAAGTAAAAAAGCAATGTTAGACAAAATTAGAGTGAATGGCTAAATTCAAAACCCTTTAAAATATAAAACTAAAAGTATTAAATATCTTCCAAGTCATGTTACAGAGATTTATTAACATTTAGGGTGCTTACAAAATTCAGATATTTGAGTGAACTAAATCTTGTTATTCTCAACTAATATTATGCAAACTGAGCAGCATGGAATCCTCCCAAAAGGTGAAAAAACTACTCCCTCCCTACTAAAAACCAAAAGCCATATTTTTACCTACCATTTTTAACATGTTGGGATAATACCAAGCTTAAAAGAGACCATCTTTCTGAGAAGTAAGATTCAGAAGATACTGTGGATTCCAAGTTCTTATTACAAAGATGATCTGCCAAGGTTACCAATCTCTCGCCAAGGATATCTCCTTTTAGCCAAGGAGTTACTAAAGCATGTTTATCTGAACTAGAACATGCCTAAAACCATAAAATTAAAGCAAAGATTAGAAGCAAGATCAAAAAGTAGACTTGCCAAAATATTACTTGTACCATATTACCTCCTTTCATCATCGTGGCCTCAACATCATCCCCCATGCCTCCTCCTCAAGTTCTAAGAAGGCTGGTATCGTCCCTATTCCCCACTAAGCCTTGATTATGTATGCCTCCATGCTTTGTTCATTCTATCTTCCCAACCATAAATATTCCCCTTCTTCTTTATTTATGAAAATCACATCCATTATTTGAGATTTAGTATAAATCCCACCTGCTTTGTGAAGTCTCCCCCATCCATGCCAGCCCATACTCATCACTGCTTTTCTCTGAATCTCTAGAGCACTCACTAGGTTGTATTATTATTTATAATGTTTCATCTGTGTATGTGTTATTTCCAATGAAACTGTAAGTTCCTTGAGAGCAGAGACTGTCTTAAACTTCTTTGATACCTGCTATCAACACTGCAGATATGTTCAATGAATAATGAATGAACTTTAAAGACAGATTTTAAAATGCACTACAAATATTAAATTTTTGTTCATTAATTTTGCTAAAGAACAATTAACATATAATAGTGGTAAATTACTTCAATATGAACAATGGGACTTATCATTTGCCCAAATTTTCTGAAATAGTTACTGGGGTAGATAGCTGACAGCAACTGGTTTATTTTTGTGGGGTGGGGAAGCAAGGAAAAAAACTGTAAATCCACCCCCAAAAGCATGGTGATCCATGTTCCCAAAGCTTCTTTTGGTTTAAGGGCTGAGAAGAAAGGAATTTGCAACTTGGCTCATTTCAAAGCAATCTGGAAAAAAAAAAAAAATCCAAGTGCAGATTGGGTAGTGCCCCCAAAACTGTTTTATCTCCTTATTTAAAAAATTGTAGGTAATGAGAGCTCCTATTTTAGTCCACGCTTTACCACTATTCTGGCTTTATGACCTTAGACAAACCTCTTAACCAACCTGGGCCTATTTCCTAATTTGAAAAATGAAGGTTAACTTAGAAAATCTCTAAGGTTCTTTCTGGTTACAAAAGTCAGGTTTGTTTTTAAGGAAGCTGACTTTAGGACTCTGCTCATAAAGTATGATGTTGCATAAAAACAAGAAAAACTAGAACTTAGATGGCTATAATATTGGCTTTCCTACGATAGCTTACCAAATAAAACCAATCTATTTTATAGAATCCTACAGAATCCAAAAAGCAAACTTCTGAATAAAATGTCTCTCAGGTTAATAAGACATGAAGTCCAACTTCTCAATGTTTTAACATATCCACAGAAAGAATCTAACAGGGGTTAGGGAGACTAGTTAGTCACACAAGTACAGGAAGCAAACACTGGCTATGAACTTCCAAACACTGCCCAGGAAGAGTCTTCCAAACAGATGTACCTGAACTACAGATGTACCTGAACAGATGTACCTGAACCTGGCAGGTACATTCCTAAGTTGGAAATGGATATATCCATCTTTATCTTATCAAATTATTAACTATATACTTTTGCTCTGATTCTAGACTTATCAAGCAGCTTTCTCATAATTTGGCTTTTCATGTAGCCTGCCTATAGGGAGAGGAGGTACTGAATAAAGTAATTCAAAATGGTGTGCCAGTAAGTTATATTTCCCATTGAAAAAGAGTAAATTAATACTCTGTAATTATTTTGTAAAAATAAACTATTGGGGGAAATAGGGAGTTATTGTTTAATGGGTATAGTTTCTATTTTACAAGGTGAAAAAGTTCTGGAGATTGGTTGACCAATAATGTGAATAAACAACACTACTGTACACTCAGAAATTGTTACTATGGCAAATTATATGTTTTTTTCAATATAATTTAAAAAGACAGAAAAAAAGAAACTTGTAAATTAGAGTTATGTAAGTAAAATTTTAAAATAATGAAAAAATTCTTTAAGAAAAGGAAGACTTTTAGGCAGCTAGTCATAACATTTCTATGGTTGGAAAAGTGTTACGTTATATCATTTACATCTTCATTAGGAAAGAATACTTAAGCCATTTAAAAATTTTTCTGAATTATGTTTCTTTGTATTATTTTCATCACTAATTTTCTTACTTAGTCAAATGGCAATTAAATAAAGGTGGGAAGACTTTAGTTTGCCTGTATAGTATTCCAGGGTAAAACAAACTTAATTTCCTGATGCGTTCTACTCAAAGCGAGAACCATTCAATCCATTTCTACAGAAGAAAAAATAACTAGGATAACAGCAGAAACCTTAGTTTAAAAGATAAACTAAGATAAATGCTTAACTCTTCCTTTGTTACCCACTAGGGAAGAGACACTGGATCTTCCAGAACCTGTTCATTCTTCCCTGATACTCCTAACCAGAAAAATAATACTATAGAAAGGTGAACACCATGGCTTTTCAAATTATGAGAAGAAAGTTACAATAATAAGGAAGTTCTCTAACAGAGACACCTAATCACATACCATTATGTGACTATAGCTGTGGTTTAATTTTTGTATACCTATAAATACAAAAAAAAAGAGAAAAATCTCTAAGATACCTTTTCAATGACCTGAAGAATAGAATTCCATTTCAGATCCACCTAAAAGAAGAAAAAGAGAAACAATCTGCTAGAAAAAACAGTAACTGGTAAAATTTTTTATAAGTAAATGAAGTGACCATGGAACCACTACAAAACTAAAACATTTTTTTAGCAAGTCCAGCTTTAAAAAGTATGGACTGAAAGAACTTACCCTTTTATTACCAGGCTTTTGTCATCTTAACATATTTACTCTTACTGAACAGCTACCCAGAAGTCTCACATACTTCCCAATCCCAATCAAGAATATATTTCTTTAAACTGACATTCATAGTTAAGAAACAGTCCCAAAATAACCCCCATACAGGTCTCATTCTACTCATCCATAATCAGTGTGCCAGTGTAAACCATTATAGTTTAAAAAGATACAGGGAACTCCCTGGTGATCCAGTGGTTAGGGCTCCATGCTTCCACTGTAGGGGGCACGGGTTTGATCCCTGGTCAGGGAAGAAAGACCCCGCATGCAGGCATGCATGAATGAATGAATAAATAAATAACTGAAAATAAAAAGATACAGAACAGTAATACCTCAATTAGATCATCCAAGACAGCTTTTCTTTCCATATGACTATCACAGCAACAAAGGGCACTGTACAAAATGTCCACCAAGAAACTAGCATCCTTCCTTTGATCTTCATTTAGCCAACCTATTACTTTCTGGTATAAAAACTGTATCGCGGGATTTTTTTGTGCAAGTTTGGCTATTTCAAGAGGTTTGGCTTTGACAATACTCTGTTTTTCATCACCTAACAGCACTTTAAATACTTGGCTTGAAGAGAAGGAGTTGAGCAGAGTGGAAAGAAACCTTAGATGTTGCTCCGACTTTTGTTCATTGACATAATTAACACTCATTTCTGCTAGTTTACAGACTAAGTCTTCCAAAGGTTTTTTCCTTAGGGGTGATACAAGGTCTGAGCAACTGTGAGTGAGAGAAGGTTCAGCCATTAATTCAGAGCCTTCACTATTCTCTCCTTCTGAGGAGACATATTTCTCATTCTCTTTATTACTTTCAGGCATCTCATCAGCAAATCTAACCTTACCAACGTTTTTTTTATTTAACTTCAAGGAGCTCTTTGGCTTCTGAAGGACCTGTAATAGGTTAGAAACACCCAAAACTGACTTAACATCAGTTTCAGGCTCATTGATTTTCTCAACACAGATCTCTGACAGTCTTTCCCAGAAATTCAGTAGCACTTTCTCCAAATTGTAAGCTGTTTTATCATCTTTATCCAAATCTGCTTTGGCTTCCCATGAACTTAAAGTTTCTGCCAAATGGTTAAACAGCTGCTCATCTTGCAATCTCGGGTCTTTGAGAACTGCATCAATAAAAGGAATCAACTAAAAGAGAAGGTAGAAATATTAAAGTTCAGTTGTCAGGGAAAATGAAATTTAAACAAGGTATTTGTAAAACACTATAAATTTTCATAGTTAATAACTGAAAAACATGAATTTTTTCCCAGAACTACGAAAAGAGTTAATTTGAACCTGAAAATCATCTTCATATCATTCAGAGAGCCTAACGATTTCACTGTATCTCCCCAAATTACTTCTTTTTTATGATATAATTGACGAAGATCATTGGTCATCAACTCTTTTGATCTTCTGAACTTATTCAAAGTGTTTTGCTTTTTTCTAAACCAATATGAAAGACATATAGGACCCACAGAATTCAGAATGCTTTCTCTTAAATTACAAAGGTAAGAGAAATTAACTATCTGAGACATCAAGTAGGATCTAGGCTTATGTAATCATATTAATTTCCTACCATAAGGAACGATATTCCAGGACCCGCTCTCATCACTAGTTCTAAAAGCCAAGCACAATTGCTCACAAAAGGATAAATGTACTACATATTTTAGAAGGAACAAGATGATTATAATATAAACTAAAATACAAAATGTTGAAAATTGCATCTTCTAAATTGTTTTGCATTGCGACTCTCTAAAACAGAGTTTGTACAACCAGAGAGTGACTAGTACTTAGGCATTATGGTATTATGATAACAACTAACAATACAGAAATTTTCACTTATTGGTCAGCAATACACATTACTTAATTTGTAAATCGTAAAAATGAAATCTTTACAAGGAAGGCTAATTAATAAAAATGGCAACAAGACACAATGAGCTTGATTCTTTATAGTTAGTGTGCAAAGGCACTGATGATTTTTACATTATAAATACCTGATCATTGACGAGCATCTCTTCTATCTCTTCCTCACCTAAGTTTTGCTGCATTATAAAACGTAAGCATTCAAAAAAAGCAGATATTACTGCTGAGCACTCTGAAAAGCTGGTTTTGGTTCTTTCTGTTGATAGCCTAAGAAATAATAAATACCTGTGGCTTATTCCTTCATGAAAAAGAAAATAAGCAATACAAAAATACCAAAATAAAGGCATGAAAAAGAATTTCTAAAAATAATTTCTTCAATGAAAAACTAAGAACAACCAAAATACAGCCCGATTAGAATATAAACTTGAAGAACTATGAAAAATAGCATATCTTCAAAAATGTATCAACAAAAGATAACATATTTATTTTCTATTCATGGACCAATTCATCTGCAAATTTCAAAGAGAGGACTTAACCAAATAAAGATAATACTGTAGTGGAAAAAAAAAATTTTAATCATTAATAAAACTGGGTATCTTTTACTAAGTTCAACAAATACGCTGAAATGACGTTTTAAGTGTGACTTTAAACAGCTATTATATTTAAGTTAATGGGAAAGTTCACTGGTTCATTTTCTGCACTCAGGCATTTGTATTTATCAACATACCAAAAAATGGGTCATTGAAAAAGAGCCTATTTCCACCTAAGGGCCTTGCCATAATTTATCTCACTTTCTGCTGCATACTACCACTGAAGTGTTGAAAGTACCCAAAAAAAGAATTCCAATTGTAATTCTCTGAAAACTTTAAAAGTGTTTAATGAACAGCAAAACAATTTGGGGAAATTTACATATGATAATAACAAGTATGTCGTTCTGCCCATTTATGAAAATAAGAAAAAATCTATTTTGCTTTAAAGGTCAAGAATTTAAATTCCTTACCCTGCAATTAGGGAGGTGAGAAAATTTTTGAAGAAATCCAACTTTGGATCTGTAATAGACTGAGGGAGTTTGCTGATAAATGGCAGAAGATAAGGATATATGACAGCAGCCAGACCCCGACCTCCTTCACGAACCATAGCTGACAGCTTGGGAAACACACTTTTTTTTGCATTTACATGAAGCCAACAGTCCTTCCCCCAAAAAAAAAAAAAAAAGATTATAATAATAATTAGAGATCATAAACATACATTTCCCAATTAAGAGAGAAGACATACAGACTCTCAAAAATAAAAATCAAGTATTCTAACTAAAGAGGGTCAAAATCTCTCACCACCATTAAAAAGTAGAAGTCTGAAATTATAAGAAATTTATTACATTTAGTAATTATGTATACAACATACTTCCAGGACAATATTGATCAGAAATAACTATTTAGGGACTTCCCTGGTGGTCCAGTGGTAAAGAATCCACCTTACAATGCAGGGGACGTGGGTGTGATCCCTGGTCAGGGAACTAATATCACACATACTGCGGGGCAACTAAGCCCGCACGCCACAACTACTGAGCTCGCGCACCTCAACTAGAGAGCCTGTGTGCAGCAAACTACAGAGCTTGCACACACTGGAACCCGTGTGCCACAACTACAGAGCCCACGTGCCCTGAAGCCTGCGCACCACAACTAGAGAAGAGAAAACAACCCGCACGACACAACTAGAGAGAAGCCCGCACATAGCAACGAAAGATCCTGCATGACTCAATGAAGATCCCACGTGCTGCAACTAAGGTCTGAGGCAGCCAAAAAAGAAGTAATATTTAACTGAAAAGACTTCTATAAAAGCTGCTTTCTAAACAAACAAACAAAAAACCTGCTTTCTAAAAGGGACAGCAATATTTAATCTTAAATATAATATTCAGATGTTGATTTCATTGGGCCATATAAGTTTTAAAGGATATTGATATGACTAAACTGAAAGTAAAATAAAAATGCTATACCATTTTATAGTCAGTTTAAGATTTATACAAAGCTTTGGATTAAATATTTTATTCCCAGGAAAGCATTTTTCTAGCAAGTTTTAAATATTACAATCTGATAGGCTCTCTCACATGGTATCTAAGGCTTCTAAAATACAACTAAGAAGACAAATATTCCCAGCTGTACTAAATGTACCTCTTTAACCTACCTCAATAGTTGTAAGTGTGTAAAGCACAGCTTCCCAGAGAGCAGGGCATACAATGGGGTCACTGTCATCAATGCTAAGAAGGACAGATGGGCTCACTTTGGATGCTTCATCTTTCATCAACTGTGGAGTACGCTGGCACAAAGCAGAAACTAACTCAAAATAGGCTGAGCGGATCTGAAAGAAAAAATGGAAAGCTGAATTAAACTAAAGCCTAGTCAAGGTATGATAAAATTTTATTTATGGTAATGGCAGGAAGGCTATTCATACTAACCCTTCCATTAATAAAACTAAAGGGGCTAGAAAAAATACTTTTTAAAAATCTGAAGAACACCACAGAACTTAAATGACATTAGGAATTACCAAGCCAAAAGTGAAGGCAGAAAGAATTCAACTTTCTATTTCTTTGGCTCAAGCAAATACAAATCCTCTCTAGTGTAAGAAGCCTTCATTTGGGGGCTCAAATTATCCCTATGAATATACTAGTCAGCACAAAGTTAAATACAGCCAAACAAAAAATAAGACACCATGACCCACTATGCAGAAACAAAAGATAACACAGAGACCTGAGACTTTAACTCTTATAATTATCTATCAGTTACAAGCACCATATCAACAATGTTTATTATATTTAAAGAAACAAAAGTTTAAAGAAATTTGAACGGAAAACGATCTTAGAAAAAGCACAGCAGATCTGAAAAAGAAACAAGCACAATTCCTAAACTAAAAATAAATACACAAATAAATAGAGCACAATTCATAGTTTAACAGCGTCATACTCAACATTAAGAGTCTACAACTATTTCCATTAAAGTAAGAAACAAGAAAAGGAAGCCCGCTACCACTTCTATTCAACGTGGTACTGAGAACCTAATTAATACAGAGAAAAGGTGGAAAAAAAGAAACTAGAAAGTAACCCAAATTACTGTTTATAATCATAGCAAAAGAAAAGGCTATAAAAAATATTCCAAAAAATCTAAAGACAGGACTTCCCTGGTGGCACAGTGGTTAAGAATCTGCCTGCCAATGCAGGGGACATGGGTTCGAGCCCTGGTCTGGGAAGATCCCACATGCCATGGAGCAACCAAGCACGTGCACCACACCTACTGAGCCTGCGCTCTAGAGCCTGTGAGCCATGACTACTGAGCCTGCACACCACATAGTGAAGCCTGCGTGCCTAGAGCCCATGCTCCGCAACAAGAGAAGCCACTGGAATGAGAAGCCCGCGCACTTCAATGAAGAATAGCCCCCGCTCGCAGCAACTAGAGAAAGCCCACGCCCAGCAGTGAAGACCAAAAGCAGCCAAAAAATAAATTAATTAGTAAATTTTTTAAAAATTTAGGAAAAGGAAAGCTAAAGACAAATAATAAGAACAGGAGGAAGAGGAGCTTCAAGATGGCGGAGGAGTAAGACGTGGAGATCACCTTCCTCCCCACAGATACATCAGAAATACATCTGCATGTGGAACAACTCCTACAGAACACCTACTGAATGCTGGCAGAAGACCTCAGACCTCCCAAAAGGCAAGAAACTCCCCACGTACCTGGGTAGGGCAAAAGAAAAAAGAAAAAGCAAAGACAAAAGAATAGGGACGGGACCTGCACCAGTGGGATGGAGCCGTGAAGGAGTAAAGGTTTCCACACACTAGGAAGCCCCTTCGCGGACAGAGACTGCGGGTGGCGGAGGGGGGAAGCTTCGGAGCCACGGAAGAGAGCGCAGCCACAGGGGTGCAGAGGGCAAAGCGGGGAGATTCCCGCACGGAGGATCGGTACCGACCGGCACGCACCAGCCGGAGAGGCTTGTCTGCTCACCCACCGGGGTGGGTGGGGCTGGGAGCTGAGGCTCGGGCTTCGGAGCTTATATAGCAGGGAGAGGACTGGGGTTGGCGGCATGAACACCGCCTGAAGGGGTTAGTGCACCACAGCTAGCCAGGAGGGAGTCCGGGAAAAAGTCTGGACCTGCCGAAGAGGCAAGAGACTTTTTCTTGCCTCTTTGTTTCCTAGTGCGCGAGGAGAAGCGATTAAGAGCGCTGCTTAAACGAGCTCCAGAGACGGGCGCGAGCCGCGGCTATCAGCACGGACCCCAGAGACGGGCATGAGACGCTAAGGCTGCTGCTGCTGACACCAAGAAGCCTCTGTGCGAGCACAGGTCACTCCCCACACCGACGCACAGCGCCTCAGGCTGGTGCAATGTCACGCCAGCCTCTGCCGCAGCAGACTTGCCCCGCATTCGTGCCCCTCCCTTCCCCCCACCCCAACCCGGCATGAGTGAGCCAGAGCCCTCGAATCAGCTGTTCCTTTAACCCTGTCCTGTCGGACCGAAGAGCAGACGCCCTCCAGCAACCTACACACAGAGGTGGGTCCAAATCCAAAGCTGAGCCCCGGGAGCTGTGCAAACAAAGAAGAGAAAGGGAAACCTCTCCCAGCAGCCTCAGAAGCAGCAGATTAAAGCTCCACAATCAACTTGATGTACCCTGCATCTGTGGAATACCTGAATAGACAACGAATCATCCCAAATTGAGGAGGTGGACTTTGGAAGGAACGATATATATATTTTTTTCCGTTTTTCTCTTTTCGTGTGTATGTGTATGCTTCTGTGTGTGATTTTGTCTGTATAGTTTTGCCTTTACCATTTGTCCTAGGGTTCTGTTTGTCCGTTTTTGTTTTTTTTTTAAGTATAGTTTTTAGTGCTTGTTATCATTGGTGAATTTTTTTTGGTTTGGTTGCTCTCTTCTTTCTTTCCTTTTTTTTTAATTACTTTAAATTTTTTTTTAATAATTATTTTTTATTTTAATTATTTTATTTTACTTTATTTTATCTTCTTCTTTTTTTCTTTCTTTTATCTTCTCCCTTTTATTCTGAGCCGTGTGGATGAAAGGCTCTTGATGCTCCAGCCAGACATCAGGCCTGTGCCTCTGAGGTGGGAGAGCAAAGTTCAGGACACTGGTCCACAAGAGACCTCCCAGCTCCACATAATATCAAACGGCGAAAATCTCCCAGAGATCTCCAACTCAACACCAAGACCCAGCTCCACTCAACGACCAGCAAGCTGCAGTGCTGGACACCCTATGCCAAACAACTACCAAGACAGAAACATAACCCCACCCATTAGCAGAGAGGCTGCTAAAATCATAATAAGGCCACAGACACCCCAAAACACACCACCAGACGTGGAGCTGCCCACCAGAAAGACAAGATCCAGCCTCATCCACCAGAACACAGGCACTAGTCCCCTCCACCGGGAAGCCTGCACAACCCACTGAACCAACCTTAGCCACTGGGGACAGACACCAAAAACAACGGGAACTACGAACCTGCAGGCTGCAAAAAGGAGAACCCAAAAACAGTAAGTTAAGCAAAATGAGAAGACAGAGAAACACACAGCAGATGAAGCAGCAAGGCAAAAACCCACCAGACCTAAAAAGTGAAGAGGAAATAGGCAGTCTACCAGAAAAAGAATTCAGAATAATGATAGTAAAGATGATCAAAACTCTTGGAAATACAATGGAGAAAATACAAGAAACATTTAACAAGGATCTAGAAGAACTAAAGAGCAAACAAACAGTGATGAACAACACAATAAATGAAATTAAAAATTCTCTAGAAGGGATCAATAGCAGAATAACTGAGGCAAAAGAACAGATAAGTGACCTGGAAGACAAAACAGTGGAAATAACTACTGCAGAGCAGAATAAAGAAAAAGAATGAAAAGAATTGAGGACAGTATCAGAGACCCCTGGGACAACATTAAACACACCAACATTCGAATTATAGGGGTCCCAGAAGAAGAAGAGAAAAAGAAAGGGACTGAGAAAATATTTGAGGAGATTATAGTTGAAAACTTCCCTAATATGGGAAAGGAAATAGTTAATCAAGTCCAGGAAGCACAGAGAGTCCCATATAGGATAAATCCAAGGAGAAACATGCCAAGACACATATTAATCAAACTATCAAAAATTAAATACAAAGAAAAAATATTAAAAGCAGCAAGGGAAAAATAACAAACAAGGGATCAGGTTAACAGCTGATCTTTCAGCAGAAACTCTGCAAGCCAGAAGAGAGCAGCAGGACATATTTGAAGTGATGAAGGAGAAAAACCTACAACCAAGATTACTCTACCCAGCAAGGATCTCATTCAGATTTGACGTGCTCCCAATGCAGGGGGCCTGGGTTTGATCCCCGGTCGGGGAACTAGATCCTGCATGCATGTCACAACTAAGAGCTCACATGCTGCAACTAAAAGACCCTGTGAGCTTGGGACTTCCCTGGTGGCGCAGTGGTTAAGCATCTGCCTCCCAATGCAAGCGACACAGGTTTGAGCCCTCGCCCAGGAAGATCCCACATGCTGCAGAGCAACTAAGCCCGTGCGCTACAACTACTGAGCCTGTGCTCTAGAGCCCGCGTGCCGCAACTACTGAAGCCCTCGCACCTACAGTGCAAGGAAGAGTAGCTCCCACTCGCCGCAACTAGAGAAAGCCCACGCGCAGCAAAGAAAACCCAACGGCCAAAAAAATAATTAATTAATTAATTTAAAAAAAGATCCCGCATGCCGCAACTAAGACCCGGCGCAGCCTAAATAAATAAATAAATATTTCTTTAAACAAACAAACAAAAAGTATATATGTATAAAAATTATATGTATAAAAATATGTATATATGTATACATATACATGTATATATACATGTATACATATACATGTATACATATATAAGTATATATGTATATTTGTATATACATGTATATACATGTATATGTATATATACATGTATACATATACATGTATACATGTATAAGTATATATGTATAAAAATATGTATAAAAATTAAAGGGCTTCCCTGGTGGCGCAGTGGTTGACAGTCCGCCTGCTGATGCAGGGGACACGGGTTTGTGCCCCGGTCCGGGAAGATCCCACATGCCGCGGAGCGGCTGGGCCCGTGAGCCATGGCCGCTGAGCCTGCGCATACGGAGCCTGTGCTCCGCAGCGGGAGAGGCCACAACAGTGAGAGGCCCGCGTACCACAAAAAAAAAAAAAAATTAAAAAAACTACTAAGTAAAAAGCAATAAATGGGATGAAATATAACACAGTATCATTAGTATCATTTATGTGAATTAAAAACACATGCAAAAAAGCTGTGACATGCCTAACAGAGAAAATTAGATAAACTTCATTCAGGCATGATGTCTAGTGCTGTTGTGTGGGAATTCAAAGTTAGTGAATCAACAATATACATTAAATAAGGTGTCTTTAAACAGATACACATAAAACAAGGTTATGTACTAACCAACTGTCAAAAATGTCGTGACAAGAGACTAACAGGAGCCTAAGCCTGCATTTCCCCTAAGAGCGATGCTTCGGTGTTCACTAATTCAGTGTTCATGGACTTCACAGAATATAATCACAGTAAGTAATGAGAATCGACTGCACAGACGAAAGCACATACATTAATCACACTTAGAACGGGCAGCTGGTGGAGGTGGAAAATGGAGACAGACAGACAAAAGGGAAAAAATAAATACATTAAAAGGAAGAGACTTGCACACACCCAGCAGTTTTAAGGTGCCATGAACAGAGGAAGATGATGATTCAACTCTGAATCTGAGGTCCAAACAACTAAATAAAAAATTGAAAATACAAGAACATTCTAGTAAGACAGGTAATTCAGTCCCACCACAAAAATGTGTCTGCAGAATTTTAAACATAAACAATAAACATGAAGCCTAAATAAAAAATAACAAGATCAGGGGAGAAAAAGGAATCAGAGGAATATCTTAAAATAAAAAAGATTAAGATACCTGAGGTATACTGTGTTTTCCATACTTCCAAAACTTATTCTGTGATAAAAGAGACTTAAATTTCTCCTCCAGAGAATCAAGCTCATTATCGGGTAGGAGGCAAAGCAATTTTTTCAATGCCAATAAGGAACAAGTTACAACCCGATAGAATTTAGCTTCTCTTTCTTCCTCTGGAATAGTTCTTGATGTAAAAAGAAAATAAATACATATAAGGATTGAGAATAGGACAAACTACATATTCAGCACTTCTATTTTAAACGTTTTATCATTGAATATCTACCAAAGTTGCTTTATCTCTGTATTCATTCTCTCTGTGCCAAACCCCCACAAAATGCCAATATACATAGAATTTTAATCACATATTATCGAATAATAAAAGGTGAAAGTAAATCAAGAGTTGTGGCTTGAAATAATGTGCATGTACACTGCTCTCAGTAGCAGTTAATTGGATGATTAGAGAATAAATAACACTGCACCTAAGAGTACTTTCCCTTACAGATTCTTAATAGTTTGATTAGAACACAAGAGTAAAAAGTAAATGGAACATCTTACTATTCTTACAATAGAACTATTCATAGTTCTTCAACTATTTTCATCCAGACCTTAAAATGGTTCCTGCTATGACTGTCAAAAGGCAAATGTGGAAAAAACCTAAAAACATCTCTTTGTAAAAGAACCAAACACATGTGCTCCCAGATAATTCAAGTTAAATAGCGGGACAACTTGCAGGTAAAAGCACTTAAAACAGCACCTGGAAAATAACACTATATTAAGTATTTTCACCTCTACATTTAGCATCCCTTTTTTAAAAAATGTCACATTGAAATTATCATCTTATTACCTATGAGAGAAACATAGTTTCACTTAACCTGAATTACACAGAAACAATACAACTTACTGTGGGTCACTGAGTGTATCAGGCGTTTCTTTTATAAGATGATCCTGCAGCACCTATGGGGGGAAAAATGCCATAGACTTGAGATTTTATTGAATTGTCAGTGGTGAAGAGACAGAACATAAACTTCATCTTAACTAAAAGTTTTTATCCCCTTTCTCACAAAAGTAGCAAAGTTAAGTAGCAAAACTAAAAGGTTTGAATTTTACCAATTTTTTTTCCCCTATCAATCCCCAAGGTTGGCACCTGCTGGGATAAAGAAGGATAAGGTACTTCTTCCAAACACCTCCAGTTTCCACTGAGAGGAATTTTCCCTTAAATACTCCTGGCCTCTTGCGAGTCTCCATTCCTCTTGCACACAGCAGTGAAGTGAATGGGATGTCCGATTAGTAAGTTTGGGAGTGAATTAGGCTCTGCTTTCCTCGCCCCTCTTTTTTGAGCACCTCCCTGCTCACAGAGTACACACATTGTGCTCTGCTCCATCATGGAGGAAGGTTTAAGGCTCCATTTGAAATGCTGAGTAAGTCTGCTTACTTCTGGGGTACAGTACTAGCAAGTCCACTGTTCCAGTATCAATTTTATCAGCAATAATAATAACCAATATTTACTGAGTTTTTCCATTTACCATGTATTGCTTTGAGCACATTCCATGCATTAATGAAATCCTCAAAACAACTCGATGAAGTACAAGTTAATTCCTACTTTAACAGATGAGGAAATGGAAGCACAGAAACTTGCCCATGGTCAAACACCCCAACTAATGGCAGAGTGGACTAGAACCCAGTGGTATGACCCAGAGCCCATGTTCTCTTACAGACACTAAGACATTTTGATCTCATTTGCCTAACTCCTCTCTAATAAATTTGTTTTGAACTTAGGAAAGTTCAAACCCAATATCTGTATATCTGTGACACAGCCAACTAAAGGTAAAATAATGGAGGAAATAATCCACATATCCAATGATCAGTTACCCATCCATAATAAAACCAAGAACAAAAAAACAACCAAATAAACAAAACTATGAATAGCCAAATTAATTATCTCAAAATCCATTTTCTAAAACTCTTAAGTGTCCAAACTCATGATACTTCACTCATAACATTCATCACTTGATATTTTAAAGAAACCAATGATATTTAATTTATAGTTGGGATAGAGAACTCCCTTTGAGAGTATGATTAAACCTACAAACCCTAGGGAATTCCCTCGCAGTCCAGTGGCTCGGACTCAGCACTTTCAAGGCTGGGGCCCTGGTTCAATCCCTGGTGCGGGAACTAAGATCCTACAAGCCGCGCAGTGTGGCCAAAAACACCCACACAACTACAAACCATCACCCTAGAAAAACAACTCTGGTACAACAGAAAAATAAAGAATGTAAGAACCAAGAACTTAAAGGGGGAACTAGAATGCATGTGTGTGTAGAGAGATGTTGGGTGAAGAGATCAGATAGGTAAGAAGGGACCACATCATGCAGAGCCCTGTAGGCCAAGATAAGAAATCTAGACTTGTAAGTATAATGGGAAGCCACAGAAAGGTCGACTAACTGAAAGGAGGGAAGCAGGGAGAAAACAAGGGAGGAGGAGGGAAGGTGTTTAAGTAGGATTATACATAGGGTGCTATGGAAAAGAAGAGTACTAAATAGAGAAATAAATGTAAGCATTATCTTTTTAAAAAAAATGTTTACTTCTCCTCAATGGACTCACAGCCCATCTATTTTTATTTCTTGGTATAATACTAACAAATTGGTGTCTAGTTTTTTCCAGTCCATATATAAGGAAGAAAAGAAGGAGAGAAAAAATGAGGAAGGACAGTATTGTGTACAAACTAAAAGCCACAAAAGTTATGGCTGATATCGGTCTGGCAAAACTGCTGGCCAAGTGTTGGAGAAACGTATATCTGTTAATGGGAGTATCATAAAAAACCGGGTAAATAAATATTTTAAAAAATAATAAATAAATAAACCTATTCTTAAAAAAAAACTGGGGAAAAATCCCAAATGTGTATTAAAATGAAAGAAGTTAAATAAACTGTTGTATATCTATATATACAAAGGAATACCAGGATGACACAGATCTGTATACATGTATTGATTTGAAAATATGGGGAAAAAAAGTTTAGATTTGATTTATAGATGTATTCTTTTTTTAGATTATATATTACAAAGCACATATCTAAATATTTTTAGATACAGTAAATTAAAACATTAAAATAAACAGGGAAAACTTAAATCATTTAGAAAGATCCAATCCAAAAAGTTAATTATGTTTTAAAAAGCCAAAATGGTCAACTTTGGTAAACACCATTTAAAAAACGCAATCTTCCACTGAAAATATTTCACTTCTCATACCCTCACAATGCTAGGTAAAAGAGCTGCCTTTGTAATACGCTTTATATCCCTTAAATACTTTAAAAATAGATACAGAAAGGTTCCAAGGACTTACACTTGTAATTTCATCCTTACAAAATGCTATGGCTTCAGGCTGCTTGCTTGGAGGGAAAGCTGCTTCAAAGGCATCTTTTGCTGCAGATGCAGCTGGTGTGTAAGTATCACACTGAGCCATTAGCCAATAGCCCATTAAACTTTTTAAGTAAGGAGCCAAGTGTTTCTTAACTTTAAGGATAAGTTTTTCAAAAGCTTGCTGTGTGGCTTCTCGAACCCGGCGGTCATGATCCTATTGAAAATATAATATGGTTTAAAACAGCTCTAACCCATAAAAATAAATACTGACATTTCTGGGTATGCGATGAAGACCCATTAATAAGAATTCACCTATGCACAAAGCTAAACTAAAATCAATAATTATATTAAAAAACTGATTAATTTTTCCTTTTCCCAATGAGATAAAAATGACTGTATTCAAAGAGTCAGGGCTAAACCTGGAATAAATAAGCAATTCATTCTCATTCTTCTGCAGCAAGTATACAAAGAAATTACATTGTCAAAATTTACTATGGCTTAAAAGTATCTAGGTAATTCTATTGTAAGGACCTAACAGACTCCTTTTTACAACCCAACATGATCCAATCTGCATAATAATATTGACATAACATTCCATAACCCTCACCAAAAATGAATCATATAAATTTGACAGTCCCCACAACTTCAACCAAAAACAAAAACAAAAAACAAAACAAAAAAACCACAACAGAAATAAACTAGTCAAGTCTTAATACTTACTAGTGAAATTTTGCAGAAAATTCTTGGCCAATATGGAAGAACTCCTTTTACAATTTCCGTGTCTCTCTCTATACACATGGTTCCAAATTCCTGCATAGCCTAAAATAAATTATTAAAATCATTAAGGATCAACAGCCATAATATTGGCTGTTGATTATATTTATGCTGTTCTAGAAGCTTAGTCTATTTTATGTAACGTGAGAATACACCATCCCTGTTTGTGTCACATGGGACTAATCCGAAGAGTTCTTTATAGGTTACTATGGTAGAAACTTTTCAGTTGTTTTAAAAAATATATAAAACGTACACAAACAAAAAAAACCCCATTTAAAATTATAGAGTCAAAATTACATTACTTAATAGGAAAAAATGTAAAGCCAGAATTCCAAAGTGATTCTAAAAAGTGCAGAACAACAAACTAACTTATAACCCAGAAGATAAGTATAACCTAAAGTCTGTATCAGCAAAAAGTACAATTGTAAAAGTACTTATTAGTGATGATTCTTCATTTAAAAGTACTTATTAGTGATGATTCTTCATTCTTCTTTACATAAAATATGCCAATGACATTTTAACAAAAAGATTTTCTTGATCATTTTAATGAAAACAATAAAACTTGCTTTTAGTTTTGTCGTGACATCTTTCTTTGAAAGTTTTCGCAGCACCATTCGGAAATCAGAATCCACAAGACTGTCTATTTCTTCAGCTCCTTGAATAGCAGGAACATAGCCTAGGTCACTGTGAAATGTTCCAAAACCAATAAATCCAGGCACTGTTCCCTGTTCCTTGGCAAGGAGTTCTGCAGCTCGGCCACTGTTTGAAGGCTGGTAAGAAAGTAGGGAGAAAAAAAGTTAGAGTCAAGGAAGAGTTCAAAATTTAACTTTGAGTTCTTTGGAGTAATTACTTGACAATTCCCACAATGAAGCAAACTTCTATTTGAGGGCTTTTTCCCCCTAGCCTATGCATCTATTGCAATGTCTGCCAAAGATAAATATTTTTGTCACCAAGAATTTAACAATAATGATCCTAGGAGCTATTTCCTAGTTTCCTAAACATCAGAACCATGTTTTTAAAGTTGTGATTACAAGCCATTAGAGGCTCATGGGCCATGACAACATTTTAAAGAAATAGAACAAAATTTTAAAAATCAGAATGCATCACATATGGTAAGAATAAGTACTGTTTTATGAAATTTTTTATTTCCAACTTTTGTATAAATAGTATGTATACACATATATGTATACTGTGTAGTGATGCAAAATTAACTCATAAATGGATATCTCTTTATTCATCCACTCATTCAACAAATATTTATTAAGCAACTACCCTAGGACAACTCTAATGATAGCAACTTCTAGACCAGGAGTTCCTTGTGGGCAGACACACTCATTTCCACATACCCAAAGCCTAACCAAGTCTCTTTGGGCTAAAATGGTTACAAATTACATTAGTATGTACATAAAAATCAATACAATGATCAGGATATAAGATACACTCCTTTGTTTTGAAACAGTCAGTGGCTTGTTTGATTGATACACAATATAGTAGCTTCCAGTACTAAACATTAAAGGATTCTTTGTGACAAAGAAAGAAAGTACTTGAACTGTTGAAAGAAATTAATGTATTCATTGTCATCTAATAGGAAAATGTCTCAGTTCAATGTCCAGGATGACATCACAACCCATCTAAACTCACCTATTTCTTATTCCTCCGTAAGAATGTCTGAAAATCCAAATGTGTGATTCAGTTTGTTCATACCTAGCAAAACTGTGTTTGGGAAAATCATTTATCAAGGAATAATAATCTGTACTACTTTCTAAACTGAAATGAGTGACCAGAAATGAAAATGATGGACTAGATATTTTTTCAAAACAGTGGCACTTGGCCTAATTTCAAAAAAGGTTCTCTATTTTAAAACTTTATTAAAATGAACTAACATTATTCAGTTTACCTTTCTCAATATTGATACATGAATAAAGAGCTACAAAGGAAGTTAGTGAATTATAATTCTGAAAACTATGATGACATTAAGACATTGGAGTTTTACCTATAATCTCATGTGTAAACAGTTTTATTATGAAACAGAATAATGCAATAGTATAAAAAGCTAAAAGCTAAAGGAGTCAAGGCTGAATTCTGAACTGACCTGAAGACCAGAACTGACAGTGATAACTAAGTACAGAAAAGATATCAGATGTCCAGTTTCACAGAAACAAATTATTTTCAACTAATTGTATCTTTTTTTCAATGTCTACTTTGAACTTAAAATGTAGTTACTGTTTCTTGTTACCTTCTCCACTGTACGTTAGATGCTCATACCCACAGTTCAAAAATTAAGAACCTCGATACTATTTCTGGCAGTTAATTGTCTCTTTTTTTTTTTTTTTTTTTTTTTTTTGCGGTACGCGGGCCTCTCACTGTTGTGGCCTCTCCCGCTGCGGGAGCACAGGCTCCGGACGCGCAGGCTCAGCGGCCATGGCTCACGAGCCCAGCCGCTCCGCGGCATGTGGGATCTTCCCGGACCGGGCACGAACCCGCGTCCCGTGCATCGGCAGGCGGACTCTCAACCACTGCGCCACAAGGGAAGCCCTTAGTTAATTTTCTTATACTACACCTACTTCATTCTTTTGTGCCTGGCTTCTAGAGGTATAACATTTGAGGTGGCAATCCTGAGTCTACAGTTTAAAGACCAAATTCAGGAAGCTTTCGGGATCTTTCACCATCTGGCCACGACCTCTCCAGTCATCTTTCTAACACTTTTTTCTTCCCTTGTCCCACTTCCTCCTCCCTGCTCCCTTTTGTTCCCACCATTTATGTTCTAGTTCCAAACTCAATACAAAGTTCCCCAAATATGTCATGCCTTTTCACAATCTGGTCTTTTTATTCATTTTTTTCAAACAGCAAACACATTTTTTTTAAAAAAATTTTATTGGAGTATAGTTGATTTACAATGTTGTGTTGGTGTACAGCGAAGTGAATCAATTATACATATACATATATCCACTTTTTTTTTTTTTTAAGATTCTTTTCCCATACAGGCCATTACAGAGTATGTGAGTAGAGTTCCTTGTGCTACACAGCATGTTCTTATTAGTTATCCACAATTTGGTCTTTGTGTAATCTTTTCTCTCCCTGACAAACTCCCACTTATCCCTGAAAACACATTCATGTTTTCAACATTTGCCTCTCCGGTCAATCACCATTCTTTTCTGTTCTCCCACTTTGCTTCTGATACCTGTATCATAATTCTTTAATATATTATAATTATTTGCTTACTTATCTATCATCAAACTAATAGTTCAAGAACAGAAAATTTCTCTGTCATCTTTGAAAACACGGCATTCAGTATTCAAACTCTTCTGTTGAATGAATGACTGCCACTCTGAAGTTCAAATCCCAACTCCACAACTTCCTGACTACATGAATTTAGGCAAGTTAATTCTCAAAGCCTCAGAATCATCATCTTTAAAATGAGACAACAGTCACTAAATCATTACTTAGGTGTAGTCAAGATTAAACATAAGTTTTCAAACCACCATAATAATAATTGATTCCAGCAAGAATTATCAAAGGATGCTAAAAACCATTAAGTGAAAGTTTATGAGAGAACAGGTTATTCTGAAATTACTACTCCACATATTATTTGTTAATAGCCAATAAAAAGAGACACTTATACAATGGACATCACCTTAATCAAGTGATTACACATATACCACCAATAATGGGATTATGTGTCTCATTAATAAACAGACATTATGTGTCCCCGTGGTGTGAGAGGCACTGAGAAATTACACATCATCTATGAAGCATTTCTGTCAAATACTGTTTAACCTGAATGTAATTATAAGGAACAATTAGACAAATCTAAGTTAAGGAAATCAATTGCCTAGACTCTTCCAAATTGTCCATGTCATAAAAGAATCTTCCTCCAAAAAAAGGCACTAGGAAAACTGCCTAGATCTAAATGATAGCTAAATGGAATGAGTGATCCTTTCATGGATCTTGGATGTTTTTTAAAATGCTATATCTAGGGACTTCCCTGGTGGTTCAGAGGTTAAGAATCCACCTGCCAATGCAGGGCAGGCACATGGGTTCGGTCCCTGGTCCGGGAAGATCCCACATACCGCAGAGCAACTAAGCCCGTGCACCACAACTACTGAGCCCGTGCTCTAGAACCCACAAGCCACAACTACTGAGCCCACGTGCCTCAACCCCTGAAGCCCGCGTGCCTAGAGCCCGTGCTCTGCAACAGAAGCCACTGCAATGAGAAGCCCGTGCACCGCAACGAAGTGTAGCCCCCGCTCACTGCAACTAGAGAAAGCCCACGTGTACCAAGAGCCAAAAATAAATTTAAAAAAATTTTTAAATGCTATATCTAAATAAAACTTATAGAGAACAATATTGAGATGACTACAGAAATCTGAATACAATAATGTATACTATTAGATAATAGTATTATACTGAAGTTGAATTTTCTGCATGTTATAATTGCTCACGGTTATGTAGAAGAATGGCGCTGTTTTTAGAATATACATGCTGAAGTATTTAGAAGTTAAGGGTCATGATTTCTGCAACTACTTCTCATACAGTTCAGCAAAATACATATATTTAGAAAGAAAAAGCAAAACTGACCAAAGATTAACAATTGGTAATTCTAGGTAAAGAATTATGAGTTGTTGCTAATATTTGGAATATTTCAAAAGTAAACATTGAGAACATTTTTTAAAGTTAAATGAGGATGCAGGTAAAGCATTTAGGAGAGTACTAAGGTAAGTTATTATCACTGTTACTATTATTAACCTCCAAAACAGATTAAGTGACAGATCTAAGAAAATGTGGTACTGGAATCACAAGAATTGTTTCACAAACAGGAAAAAAGCATCCTCATAAAATTAGACTGTGCCATAATAAACCTAGTACTATAAAAAATATCATTACGGCATCCCCAATCTTGTAGGTTTAGTCCACTCTGGGGTTTAAACAAGTATTTAGTGAACTTCTACTATATGCTAATCCTTGTTCCAGGCTCCGAGGATAACAGCAGCAGATAAAAACGCCTGCCTTCATGATACTTATATCCTATACTAATATCCTAGTGAAGCAAGACAGTAAATGAAGCGGGACAGTCAACTAATATGTTAGAAGTCATAAATGCAACGGAAGAAAATAAAGCAGGAAAGGAGAAAAGGGAGCGGGGTGGAGGGCTACAACTTAAAATAGGGTGATCACCGGAGACCTCACTGAGATATCTCGGGCAAAATTTGGAGGCACCTAACAAAAGAGCGTCGGGGAGCCTGCCAGGCAAGGTCAAGTTTCGGTGAAGAGATAAGCGTGGCCAGATGGAGTGAGCGAGGCGGAGGGAGTTGAAGATGGGGTCGGAGGTGGAAAGGGGCCGCAGCAGACCATGCACCGTGTATGTATCGTCGTAACGGCTTTAGCCTTTACCCCGAGGGATGTGGGCAGCCACAGCAGGTTTATGAGCGAAGGAGCGACACGATCCGAGATACCCTGCACACCAGGCTCACCTTAACTGCTTCCCACCCAATTCCCTTGTTCACCCCTGCCACCCTGGGCAGATAACCTTCCTCTTGAAGCCGATACGGAACCAATTCTTAATGAAAATGTTGGGCGGGGGGGATGTGCTCGGGTGGGGACAGCTCTGGCACGGAACATCTTTTCTCTTACGACTCCCCAATCTGCTCAGAGATAATCCACCCCGCCCGCGGGGACGCACACACAACAGAGAGGTCACACTCGACACGCAAACACACGCCTCCCCA